>NC_044335.1:13375862-13695477 GCF_007399415.2 Gopherus evgoodei | reverse complement strand
TGGGCATCTCAGTGATTCCAGATAGGGCTGTGCTGAATTAGGGCTTTACCTTTCAGCTCTCTAGCTGATTTCCCCCAGTTTTTTCTATTATACAAAAATGATGTACTGTGAACATTCCAGCATGGGCAAAAGCAGAGCTGGGAGTGATGGACATAAGAGAGATAAGAGAGATACTTGAATGTGTAAGAGAGATACTTGAATAAGTAGATTCCGGTCATCACAGCCGCCTCACCAACATATCAATGTTATTCTCACACGTGGACAGAAATAACAGAATGGCTTCTGCATGGTGCAGTTTTGCTTCCAGAACTCTGACTGAAAAAACACAACCCCCATCTTTTTCTTGTGCACCATGAAACAAATTTGGGATGCATAATGTATTGTTTAAACAACGAGGAGTCCTTGTGGCACCTTAGAGACTAACAAACTTATTTGTTATTGTATTGTGTGTTATCTGTTTGTTTATCATCTAGATATTTATGTGGCTTCCATCACCATAGTATTTGGGTACCATAGTGGACAGGGCCAGTGTGCAGACTGTATGGCACACTGGTAGTTTGGCCTGTTCATAACCCAGCTGTGGTTCAAAGGCCCCATCCACCTTTGTACACTGCATAGGCTGCTTTGGATTAGCCTGGAACAGCAATGTATGCGTAACTTAATCTATTTCGCCAGCAATCTATTTTTTGAGTCACAGTTTGTCCTGCATGTCAATGAATTTATGAAAAGTAATTACTGACCTGAAAGCAGAGATCTCAGTGGCATGATGCATTCAGCTTTATGAATATGTTAGTATTACAAATATAAACATGAGAATAATAATTAAAAAGTGGAGGGAACAATATTTCTTTTCTTTATCATCTTTTAGCTAAACTCTATTTAAACTCTGGATAGGACTGAAAATAATCTTCATTCAAATTCTACAATAAAAAAAGGCAATAACTATAAGCAAGAGTTTAGATGCTAAATTAATAATTAAATATAACAAACAAAGACTAAGCAGGTGTATTAAAGGAGACATAAAATAAAGATAACTTTAAAAAAGACAAGTTAATTCACTGAGAATAGTCAAGGCAAGACACCTTTCTCCTTGGCTTAGAGGTAATATATTTAACGTAATACTTTTATAGAAATGATTGTGGGGGAGGAGGTCTAACGCAGGAGGTTCTGCGGGATGCTAAACACAAGCAGATTTTACATGCAGTAGATATACTAAGACTTTATGCCTAAAAATGATCTTGTATGGGGCATTTCATTCTTTATCTCTTTTCCATCTATTAAATGAGTCAGAATTTGAATACAATCTCATCTGACATTTTCTGCCTCTGTGAAAACTAGTTTAGTTTGCCTTTAGGAAAATCAGAGGACATAATCATAGAATTGTAGGGCTGGAATGGACCTCAAGAGGTCATCTACATCATCTTCCCATGCTGGGGCAGGATTAAGTGTACCTAGACCATGCCTGCTAGGAGTTTGTCTAACTTGTTCTTAGAAACCTCCACTGATAGGGATTCCACAATCTTCCTATCTGCTGTCATAATTCTATCATTAGGGTTCTTTCCACTAATTTGATGAGAACTGGATCAGGCCTTGAATTAGAGTCAATGGGTGAAATCCTGGACTCATTGAAGTTGATGATAGAACTCCCATTAACTTCATAGCATTTTATGAAAATAACTCTTTTTGACACACCTCTTGCCTCTCTCTCTCCCTTTCATTCTCATCTGTGTACACACAGAATCTCTTTATTATCATTTTCATCTAAAATAAAGACTTCAGGAAAGAGATTACAAAGAGAAAACATGTCCACGTTTGCAAAGAACAGATAAAGTGGTATGATTAGATATTTTCTAATTCATTTCATTCTGATAGTTCTGCATAATCAACGCTCATCATTTGACATTAATTTCCACAGTGCACTTTAATGTTTGTGGTTGCGTTTTAAAAAGTTTAATACCTTTATGATAGCAGATCAAAGAATCCACTGGCATGGGAAGATCTTTAAGTGAAAAATCATATCCCTGATTTTGCGTCTATTGAGTGACGAACTTGTCAGAAAAGCTAGGTTAAGTGAACTGTAGCAGTGACTTTCCCCCTTAACTAATTGATCAATTGTGTGGGTATTGTGCTTTATTAGGGGAGTGATTGATAGCCTCTAGACAGAGATTATGTAGTTCTGTAAATGTATTCAATTTGTCTGCTCCAGGGATTTCACTGAAAGGAGACCTAAGTGCCCAACTAGTTTTCCACTGCAAATTCCAGCAGAATGCATAATGAAATACAAGCAAACAATTGTAAATCTGAGGGTAAAAACCAACAACATTATATTGTTTCAGTGTGGATGGAAATGTTCACCATAAACATTCTTGGAAATAAGGTATTGATTCATAACTGCCATGTATTGATCCGCACAATTAAGTGTGTTCATTTTGCACAGACAAGAATTATACTGTTTACAGGATTGGATACATATTTGTTAAACAAGAGAAAAGACAAGGTTCCATTTCAAAGCATACCCACAAAATCTCTAGGATTTGTTCATTCATAAAATCACTCTGAAAACTGTAATGCTCCTGTAATTCTCAGTAAAGGCAGTCTAGCTGTGGAATGTACGTCCAGAACAAATTTGATTAATCCAGAGTCTGGTCATCTACAGAAAATGCTTCAAGACATTCGTTTTTATAAAGCTTTCCCATCATGACCAAAATGATTCTAGCACTGCGGGGGGGAAAGACTAAACAAAACTGCATAACCAGGAAAGGGAGACGAACAGAAGAAGAGGATGAAATCCTGACATCACTTAAATCAATGGGAGTCTTGCTATTGACTTCAATGGGGCCAGGATCCCACCCACAATGCCTAGCTAAAGTTGGGAAGGGCGTAGATGTTATGGTAATGGGCACGAACACAGAAACCCAAGGTAGATTAAAGTAGAGTTTACTACAGTTTGGTCAAACCGTGCTTCTCCTACTTACCCCATTGATCTCAATAGGATTACTCACATAAATAAGGGGAACCGGAATTGTCCTTTGTACACATACAAAGTATTACTAGGAAGAGGAAAGGGAAGATTGGCACATTTTAAAGGGTAACACTGAACATTGAGTCAAATAATAATCAATATCCAGCTCTTATATGTGCTGTTAATCATCAACTCTCAAACTGCTTTACAAGCAAGGTCCCTATCATCATCCCTATTTTGCAGATGGGGAAACTGAGGCATGGAGCTGCAAAATGACTTGCCCAAGGTCACCCAGAAGGCCAGTGGCAGAGCCAGGAAAAGAACCCAGATCTCCTGCATTCCAATCAAAGTCTACTTGACTTTGGTGAATAGTTCCACTGAAGTCTATCTTTATGTGCCTACAGCATAGGCACACACAAAATGTATTAGGCCATTATATGTTCATTGGACTGAACTGATGCTTCTGAGCTACTTAATCATGGGAATGCGATGTCCCCAAATTAAACAGGAAATATGTTATTGAGTCTCTAATACCTTTTATCTTAGAATCTGAAGGTGTTGACAATACCTTATGAGGTAGGTACAATGGTCGTTATCATAACTGTTTCTTTCAATAGGACCTAAAGGTCCCAATTATGGATCTGGGCCCCCCAAATAACCAATATGAGTCAAAATACAACACACCGTAATATTGTATATTGGAGAAAGCAGTGATATTGCAGATATCTTGGCAAACACTCACTTCTTAGTGCTCACCACTTTAGATAATAGTGTTCCCATTATTTTACTTGGGAAACTGAGGCACAGAGCTGTTAAATGACTTGTTCAAGGCCACACTGCAAGTCTGCAGTACCTGTTCAGACTCCTAGTCCCCTGCTCTAACTGGTAAGTGACAGATAGCAAGCAAAGGAAATATTACTAAAAGGACCATGCAATAACTTACCTTACGCACGATAGTGAAATGATGATGGCTTCTAGCCCACTGCTCTGAAATCACAGTGCTCACTTTCTCGCAGGTTGTTTCTAAACATTTAGTGACAAGAGGCTTTGATCACCTAATCCTAGGGGAATTCCTGGAGGGAAGAAATCTCCCTGAGAATCCTCTTGCAGAGACGTCCCTAATTTCTGTGTTGCTGTGAGGCTGGGAGCCTGTGGGGAGGTTCACTACCCCTCAGAATAAATTGCAAGACCCACCCACAAACCTGATGGATTCTTGAGTCATCTGACCTGTTCTGGCCCCAAGCAACAGTCCTTACCGCCTTTACCCTGGCAAAACAGCACAATTAGAGCTATACTAACAAAGATTCCTCCAGTACCTCAAGGGGCAGCTCTGTGGGAGAGAGAACATAGCCCTTGGCTGTATTATTTCTTCTGCTTAACCATTTAGAACCAGGAGGTGGGTACAATGTGCTTTCCCGAAATTCACTCCCTCCACTCTATTGACCCCAAATCCACAAAGAAACCCCATTGCTGTGTATGTGGCTGAGCCTCAGTTCCACCAGAAGGTGAGAGATGTGCCAGCAAAACATCCTCTCTGAGTGAGGTTCATGTGCAGGGGTGAGCCAGGGCTGAGTCAGGATGAGCTCTTTAAAATTTATTAAAGTTCTCAGGCCACCTGACATTTGTCTGCTCCTGCCAGTCAACCAGTGTTGTATCTAATAAATAAACCTATCACTTTCCTCCCCCATTAAGCACAATACCATCGAGTGCACTCCATGCTAAATAATTGAACAGTATTGATCTTAAAATTGAGTTACTAGACCAAGAGCATTCCCTGTATATTTTTAAAATAAAATCACTGTGTTCCTGTCTGTAACCATTGCATGAACCCATTGACAGGTTCAATAGTCTTAGCTTGGCAGAGTTTAATAGTCAACCAAGAAAACAAGTGCGGTTGTTTGTTAAACAATTGCAAATACATTTTAGTTGTTCTTATTTAAAGCCACAAATTCACTTTCAGATGATGCCTTTTCTCTCCTGTCTGTTCCAGTGGCACATACCTTATCATAACCATATTTAAAGGCTTGCATTAACCATGGAAACTGTAGCCCTTCCTCCCTCCCCCTTCCCCTTGCCCCAAGTTCAGGTATGGTGCAAATTTTATGAAAATGGGTTTTTCCGTTGTCTTCCAGAGAAACAGCCAATTCAGGATACTGGCAGCATTCATTTCAGTGCATTCCTACAGATGTATCAAATAGTCTAGTTCTATTAAATATTTTTAGCTGTAGATTTTATGCTTTCAAAATATCATATATTCAGTGATAGATTCCCTTATAATATATGTGTTACAAGTCACACATTACATGCTATTAATAACAATATTTGCCATTCCATTGTGGTGGCATCATAGACTAGTCCAAGTACAGGATGATACCAAGTTTCTTTATCTAAATGAGGGAGCTGAATATTTTAGTTAAATTCACTTTCACTCATTCCTTCTGCCTATAGCAGTAGTAGTAAAGTCCATTTATTTATATCTGAATACTGGCGACATCACAGAAGAATTCTGAAGCCTCCAGAAATGGTCATGTTGGAGAGTATCAAACACTATGACGTAATCAATGATGCACATAATCAATGGGTGGGTGATATTCCTTGCATTTTTCAATGT
The DNA here is from genome assembly GCF_007399415.2 of Gopherus evgoodei. NCBI lineage: Eukaryota > Metazoa > Chordata > Testudines > Testudinidae > Gopherus > Gopherus evgoodei. The sequence goes on along the minus strand of NC_044335.1, from coordinate 13,689,904 downwards.
TATGACAGATATTCACAATTTGATCATGTGTGCCCCATCGCTCGCTGAAAGCAGCTTGTTGTGGTGGTAGTTCTGCTTCTATCATTCACATCATGCGATCTTGAACTATGTAGAGCAGCACTTTATTTGCATGCAGTATCACGGAGATGAGACGATAGTTACTGCACTGTGTTATGTTCCCTTTCTTTGGTAAGGTCATAAAGATTCCCTCTGTCCGTTGTCTTGCCAATTTCTAGTCGTCATCCGTATATTGTTGCAGATTTTCAACATGAGATCAATACTGTGGTCACCAGTCACTTTTAGCAATTCTGCTAGTATTTCATCTACTCCCAGTGCGTTCCCAGGCTTCATTTTCATAATAGCATGTAATATTTTCTATCCTGGGACTGATGGCTCTGGCGCTGTATTCTTTTTTCTGTCATCCTGTATTGTAAGAGGCTCTGATGAGGCATACAGATTGGCACAGTAATCTCTCCACATGTGTTTGATATCGTCACCTTCACTAAGAACTCTGCAATCATGATTTTTTTATTATGCTCAGTTGTAAGGAAAACTTTTCAGTAAGAAGTCTGACCACAGGGAACGTACCTTTTGTATTATTAATCTCTCTTTATAATTCTTGAGTTCCTCACATTTTGCCCTGATGTATTTGCTTTTGTCTTGTTTGGTTTCCCTTTGAATCTGTCTGCTCAATTCCATGTACTTTCTCCTGTGTTCTCCAAGCCACTCTCTTTCACTGAGTTATTCTGTCATTTGCCTAAAACACCTTCTCCATAAACTGTGGTGCAGGCTGACGCTGGCTTTTCAGAATGTGTGCTCTGGTGGCTTGAAGCATAATAGTTTTCATTTTATTCCAAAATTCATTCAGATTATTCTGCTCTTTCATCTGTGACATGCCTCAAACCAGTTCTGCATGGAAGTCAGGTAGTTTTGCTTGATTTTGGACAAGTCTGGGTGCAGTGGACCTGCCAAACATCTTATCTTTTTAAGCTTTAATTTTAAGGTTGAGGCTATACGTTGATGGTCTGACCCCCAACTACACTCAGAAAAGTCTTTGTTCAGTGGATGCTCAACATCCAGCATCCCTATATCATTGCATAGCCTATTTGGTTCTCTGACACACCATCGGGTGACCACCATGTATATAAACGTCTAGGATGTTGGGTGAAGATAGTGGTTGTAATGATCAGATTATTAGAGCAGCAGAATTTGACTAAATGCCTTCCTCTCTCATTTTGAAATCCTAGACCATTGTTTCCCATTCTTCTTTATGAGAGCTTGTAGTTCCAACTTTTGCATTCAGGTCTTCAATTTCAAGGAAGATGCCTTTGCTTGATGTTTTAATGAGTGTCTCTTCATAGAACTCATCAATTGAGATGACATCAGCTGCTGTTGTAGGGACATCAAATATCTCCTTGAGATTATTTATGAAAAAAATAACAGAAAATTGAGTTTTTGACTAAACAGTCTTTTATGTGTAAAGTGTCTGATTTCTGAGGGAAGTTTTGACTTTTCATAGCAAAATCCCCAATCTCTAAAACTGTACAATTATGGGGTTTGGATAAAAAAAATTCATTTGGGGTTTGAGGTAAAGTCAAAATTTCCTGGGGGAGGGCCAGGATTTCCAATCAGCTCTAAGAATTTTTTTCAATTGCATGTCAGACAATTTCACACCTGCACAATGCCACTTTTTCACATTTCATAAAGTGGTGTTTGCATAATAAGGGCGAGATCTTGAGCTGATGGAAATTGATGTAGCTCATTGACATCAATGCAGCTATGGTGATTTACACTAGATGGGAATCTAGTCCCAAGACCTTAATATTTTTGTTTATTATTTCACTATTAAAAATCACATTGCATTTCTAATCTGAATTTCTCAAGCTTTGGTTTCCAACCACTTTCCCTTTTTCTGCTAAATTAAAGAGGTGCCTAGTATCAGAAATTTTGTCCCCATGAGTACTTGCAGACCATGATCATGTCACCTATTAATCTTCTTTTGGTTAAACTAAATAGTTTGGTCTTTTTTTAGTCTCTTATTATAAAGCATGTTCTTCAGACCTCAAATCATCCTTTTAGTTCTTTTCTGAACGCTTTGCAATTTTTCAACATTCTTTGTGAAGAGTGGACACTAGAATTAAATTCAGTATTCCAATAATAGTTTCATTATTGCACTATAATCCAGTTATATTACATCTTCCCCACACCAATTCTGGCACACAGAGCAGAAGCTAGTCTCTTCCATTCTCCTTTGTTATTTGCTGCTGTGTTCGTCTACTTTATGGTGTTGGGATCGACCATTCTGCCCTCCCTCCTAAGAGTTCCTCTTAATGTTGTCTTGGATGGCCTCACTCCCTCTTACCAATTTGTTTCCATCCAACAGTTTCATGTGAGAGTCTGTGTGTTGGCAACCAGAATATATGTCCCAAATATGACCAGCGCTTCCTTTGGATTCTATAGGAAACACCTTGCTGGTTTGTGATTTCTAGGATCTCTTTGTTGGTAATGAAGTCTTCCCAACAATGCTCAGAATCTTTTGAAGGCACTTATTTTCAAAGGCATTTAGTTTTCTGTCTTACATTTTTGTAGCTCTCTAGTTCTTGTAGCCATATGTTAGCACTGAGATGACATAGCCTGGTTCTGTTTCTATAACCAGTGGATGCATTATGAGCCTAGGTGGTTAGCCTTGTGCTCAACCCTCTCTGCTTTATCCAGGCTTGGGATTGACAGCCACATCAAGGTTCACCAGTCAGGATTGCCAAATAATTCTACTAGATACTAGGGCTCAATCCCCAAAAGTGCCAAGCACCTGGCACTGATCCTTCTTTCTTTTCATCCCAAAGCATCTTTACAGACATGGGGAGCAGTACAGAGTTGCCATTCATTGCTGTCCATAGTTTGTTCCTTCATTAAGCCCAGCCTAGTCATATCCCTGCACACTATGTCCTACCATGTAGTCTGTGGTCAATTTCTAGTTTGACTCGCCATGGTTATGTTTGAATCATTTTCTCTAACATCCTGTCATCTGTTTGTCTTCTGGAGTGTCCCACCATCATCATCTTTTCGATTTCAGCCAATACCATACCAGGATTTCACATTCTACTCTTTTTCTAATTTCATTTTTTTTTAAATCATTACACTTTATACCTGCTCTCTTTACTGCAGTAGACATGGCCCTGATCCACAAAACATAATGTGAACTTTAACAAGCACATGGTTTTACTGGATTCATGCCATGATGCTGAGCACTTGCAGGATTGAGGTTTTAATCCTCTGTATTCTTACTCTATGGAGTATCTCCATAGTTGGTATTACTTCCCCTACAAATGACAGAGATTGGATGGAGATGTATTCATACTGTGATATTTTCTGTACTTATAAGTTCTCATAAGAATAACATAATTATGAATCACAACCAGGGAAAGGCTGGAGACAAAAAGACTCCAACTGAAATAAATTACTTCATGGAAAATGATTCCGTCTCTTTAGCAACTATGCAGTGAAAAATAAAAATCATCCCAATGTTTAGATCTATAGACATAATAGTGGGGAAAAAACAGTGCATTCAGATATTATAGTTGTAACCCTGATTGCATCATCTTCAAGGTTATAGAAAAAGTGAAATTACTACACTATAAAACTGTCACAAGGGTGCAGCTTTTCTAAGTGTTTCTAAGTATCTGCTGCTAAACTTGAAAAGACAGCCTTATTGCTAGCATGGGAAAGCATTACAAAAGATTATTAGGAGGCAAACTTTATAAAAAGCATCTCTCAATTCATTTTGATTTAGAAATGTTTTACAGATTGAAATCTATTAAATGTGAAAATAAAATTTGCCACATCAATCATCAGCAATAGAAAGAGGTGAAAACCTGGGGAAATAACTAGTAATGAAATCAGTCTCCCACGGACTTTTGAGGTCTGCATTCCAGTGCAATTTTAGTTTTTATGCTTTCATAATTTCCTATTTGACTTTTATTGTCAATTGGTTTAGTTATTGATTATGAAAGGAAGAATGTGAACATATTTTTGAATCATTGTTGTGTTACTGTTAACCTTAAAACATGACTTACAAATACCGGCATTCAATAGCTGTCCATCTAGAGATTTTTAGCACCACGTGGGAAACCCACATCATCAGAGATGATCCTGGAACAGGTTTTTATTAATTTAAGACTGGATTTATGCACCTGGGCACTGATTTAGAAGGTACGTAAGCACATGTCTAACTTTGAACATGTGAGTAGTCTCACCAACTTCAAAGAGCTAATCACATGCTTAAAATCAGATGTGTTTAGATACCCTGCTGAGGTAAGGCTCTAATTATGGTAATTGCATATATACATTGGTCTATTAACCATGCAAGTATAATCATGGAAATGTTGCTTACCTAGAGCCCCATTACCTCCATGCAAAAGGAAAAAGTGGTCATAGAAATGTGTGAAGGGTGTGGAAGTAACACTGAGATGAGTGCTGGGAAGGTTCAGTGCTGTTAGCAATAGTTAGCAGGCTGGTATAGCATAAGCCAGCTCAGCATGGCTTCCTGCTGGTTAGAAAAAGAGATTCACAGTTGTATAATATGCAACTACGTGGAATGGTGATGGTACAGTGTCTAATGAGCCCTTCTTTTCTATTGCCTAGTGTCCCCTGCATCTCTGTTGAGGAAACTCTCTGTTGCCAGGGGATGTGCACAAGTTAAAACTGATGGAGGCTGGTTCCATGCATTTATTTTGTGCAAGATGGACTTGACATGAGACCGAGGACTTTCCCCCTCTCTATAAGACTGACACTCTCCTGCTATAGGGTACACGATTCATGCATTTCTGTACTCTCCCCTCTAAACTTAATGGATTTATAAGAGAATTAGTGTAGCCTTCATGTTTCCTCAAAGGGTTTGGTATAGTTTTGCCAGAAGCCCCCCAGCACAGAGGAGGGGATCATGCCACTAACTTTTTCTGTGGTTTGTCATGGTAGAGGATTTAGCTGTAAGATATAGCAGAACAGGTTTGTTTTAAGACAGCTGTTTGTAACTCTGTTTTTTGACAGATTATGTCTTGCCAGTTATCAGACTAAATTTTCCACTGTATTTGTTTCTGCTAAATCCTCTGTTCTTTAGTTCTAGGTCACGGTTTATAATAATAGCATTTATCGATTTAAAATATTATTGGCACTAGCTTCCATTGTTTAAATGAGTGAATGTAGTGATCGTAAAGATGATGGACTAATAGCTCTGGCTGCAACAATGATCAGTGTGGTCTATCACTGTGCATTTTTGCCCATTATGCACCCCAGTTCTGATCTGCACTGCCCACTAATCGTTCATTTCAGGGAGTCTCTTGACCACATATTGTCAAATCAAGCCAAAGCACACTGAGGCTTTGTGCTGTGGTCAATCCTGAATGACGATAAATGTATCAGACTCAATTTCCCTCCTAGTCCTAAAACCATTTCGGAACCCAACTCTCCCATGTGATAGTTCAGTGCATTAACCAACTGAACCACCTCCATCCCTCTGTGACAAATTCCTTAATTTGATTTCTTGGAGGAAGGGCAAAGGTATTTTTTATGAGCTAGGTTTTTTAACTACCCTGTTTCTTTCACCCCATCTGCTTAGCCAAGAGGAAATTTACGATCTGAGCTCCTCTGTTATTTCAATCATTCAGTTAAAAAAGAGAAAGCGAAACTAAAGATAAGAGAGTTGAAATTCAGAGGTGTGGAGCAAATAAATTGATGGTGACAGAGAGTGAGAAGGGAAAGAAACAGCCATTACAAAATGGAATTTTGGATCCATATGATTCCTGTTTATTAGCAGCAGTTTTTCTGTAGACTTTCTTTGCATGCATATCTAGCTCTCTGTAGAGGTCTAGCTAAGGGACAGAGTGGGGCAGTTTGTCAGCATACACGTTGGCTCATGATTTATGAATCAAATAACTGTACCTGTAATCTAGAAATGAAATATACACCATGAGTGCACACTTCTCTTTAACCCTGCAGCGGCAATTTCTTTATGCCCATGAAGGTATAATTATATATAATTATATTTATCTACACTAAAATGGAAGGGATATAATATCCTCCCTAATTATTCTGCCGAACAGCTGGCATCAGTCTTTTATGTGGTATAGGACATCTGAAAATCAAGGCTTTCAACTAATAATAACATTAATTCTCTGACATGAAATATACAATAGTGTCCTTATTTCAGAAGGAAATTATAGAAGTTCATTAGTAGCAGCCAGTAGTATTCCCCCAAAGGAGCTATGTTTCTTTGAGACTGATGAACTAGTGTTCAGAGGATGCTGGGGGGCAAGATGCAGGGGAAAGTAGTAGGTGATCTTCTTTATACATCCAAGTTTGTGCTCCTTAAACAATGAGCACGGTCTTAGAAGTATGATTTTCAGTACTGTAGTGTTTCTAGAAATGGTAACAACTAAGATGGTGACAGGTTTCAGAGTGGTAGCCATGTTAGTCTGTATCAGCAAAAAGAATGAGGAGTACTTGTGGCACCTTAGGGACTAACAAATTTATTTGGGCATAAGCTTTCGTGGGCTAAAATCCACTTCATCAGATGCATAGAGTGGAAAATACAGTTGGAATGCCCCTCTGCCATGTACATTGGCCAGACCAGATAGTCTCTATGCAAAAGAATAAATAGACACAAATCAGACGTCAAGAATTATAACATTCAAAAACCAATCAGAGAACATTTCAATCTTCCTGGACACTTTACAGACCTAAAAGTGGCAATTCTTCAACAAAAAAACTTCAAAAACAGACTCCAAGGAGAAACTGCAAAATTGGAATTAATTTGCAAACTGGACACCATCAGATTAGGCCTGAATAAAGACTGGGAAGGGATGGGTCATTACACAAACTAAAAACTATTTCTCCATGCTAATTTTATCCTCCTACTGTTACTCACACCTTGTTGTCAATTGTTTGAAATGGGCCATCCTGATTACCACTACAAAAGTTTTCTTCTTGCTGATAATAGCTCACCTTAATTGATTTGTCTCATTAGAGTTGGTATAGCAACCCCCATCTTTTCATGTCCTCTGTGTATAATATATATCTTCCTACCATATTTTCCACTCCATGCATCTGATGAAGTGAGTTTTAGCCCACAAAAGCTTGTGCCCAACTAAGATGGTGTTACCAACTGATTGCTGAACTGCTGGCCTCCAAACAACAGCAGATTCAGAGATATGCAATGCTTTCTCAACCAATCTTCTGTGTTGTGAGTTCTCCCCTGGCAAAGCATGCTTTGCCTCAGAATGAAAGAGAGGAGAACAACACTTCTCGAGATTAGTGAACGTAAAACACATAACATGATGAAAATGTCACAGGAAATCACACAATTAATTTGCAGTGAACAATTTATTCAGCATGTTTAGCACTTTTTTCCTGCTCACAAATTGTCTGCAAACAGATGACCAATTTTATGAATTGATTCATTATTCAAATTGTTCAGTTAATATTTCATGCAAAATACATTACAAGTTTTCCATTGGCTCCAGTGGGTTTTCGATCACGGTTTCAAAATTAAATACATGCTTAAGCACTTGGCTGAATCGGGGCTAGTGAGAATATAAAAAATAAGAGGCTCTTATTCTTTTCTTTTTAAATCAATCTACTACTAGTTAAAATTGTCAGATTAAAAATACCCACAAAATCTTCACTTCCTTTAAAACTGTAGACTGGGTTACATGAATGAGAGAATGTGGAGCATTAGCAAGAAATTACAACATACTGGCTTTTATAACCATATGTTCTCTTTGCATTGAAATGTATGACTAGCTGCAAAAGTTTATATTAAAGTGTGTACATATATTGAGAAAGGTACAGAGAACTTGTCCATTTTTAGCCTGAGGAATGCATCTCTATTATCGCCACAAAACAATAACTAGAATCTCAGCTGGTGTATATTGGCTTACCTTGATTGACTCCAGCTGAGAATCTGGCTCAATAGCAGTATGGTTTGGTTTTGTTCTTACATCCCTCTCTACCTTTATATCAGTATTTTAAATAAACTATTATTTCTATCAAGGATAAATCTGGCAAACTTCAAACACCACAGTCATTCCCTTGCAGGATGCATTTGCCTTAACATCAGGGTAACGTTATGGCATGATTTGACTTTACATCAGGTAACTATTGTAGCATCAGGGGTATCCAAAGGAATGAGTGGAGATGGAGTTGTTTAAAATAGCCAACAAATCTTGAAGCCAGAATCCTCAGTGCCTGCCTCCACTACAGCTGGTGATAGGCTGCACCAACCACCACAAAAATATTTTGTTTCAATTCCCTTTCCTGTAGCCTGTCTCTCAAACCACACCCACCTGCAACCCCACTAATGGGGAAGGGAAACCTGTTGCACTGTGGAAACAGAAACTAGTAAGAGTTCAACAGCATGGATTGTGGGCCAGTGGTTTGCAGACAAAGCCAAGAGTGAGGACTTCTCAGTTCTATGCTTTGTGGTACCACTAGCTTGCAGATCTAATTAGCATGTGTAATGATAGTAGTGAAGCAGGGGTGGCTCTAGGAATTTTGCTGCCCCAAGCACAACAGGTAGGCTGCCTTCAGCAGCTTGCCTGCAGGAGGTCCCCGGTCCCACGGCTTCGGCGGACCTCCCGTAGATGTGACTGCGGGAGGTCCACCGAAGCCACGGGACCAGCGGACCCTCCTCAGGCAAGCCGCTGAGGGCAGCCTGCCTGCCGCCCTCACGGCGCCGGCAGAGCGCCCCCCGCAGCTTGCCGCCCCAAGCATGTGCTTGGCGTGCTGGGGCCTGGAGCCGCCCCTGTAGTGAAGGCATGGTGGTAGGGACTTGAGCATGGGTTACTTGCCCCAGTACAAGCCCACTGGGGACCCTTAGTGCATGCGCAGGTTGCTGGCTTGTCTATTGCCACATCTTCACTGCTACAGTTACCTACACTAACTAGAGTAAAGCTAGCACAGGTATGCCTGCCCATGCAACAATCACACAGTCACTTACAGTACAGACATACCCTGTTTTCCACTGCATAGTACTTTGCCAGACATTTACATTTGTACTGAAATTTTCCATGCCAGATGCCTGCTTCAGGCTGAATTATTCTGGAAAATTTCAAACAAAATTGTTAAGCTGTAACTGAGAATGAACCTAAGGGGAAAACAATGTTGTTTTGCCCATGCTAAAAGAGTCTGATGAAATTTTCTTTTAAAATCTCTAGCACCTCCATGGTTTGAAGTGGGGATCTGAAAATTGTTAGGAGTTGGTTTTGGTGTCAGGGATGTGCCTTTTGTCAGCCCTGTAAAAATCTGCCCAAATTTGCCCAAGTTATAAGACTTTGAATAATTACAGTTCACATATGCTCAGTCAAAACTTCTTAGATTTGAGCAATTAAATTCCCCAAAGATTCTGTCTTTGCTGAGCAGGCTCCATCACCTCACAGCTCCTACATGTGATTGGACTGTCCATGCATGATCCACACAGAGCAAATGAGCATGCTTCAGCCCAAATCCAGATTTTCCCTATAATTGGTGTGGGGCGGCTGTCAAGTGCCAGAACTGAGAGCTAAGACCTAGTCCTCCTGTGCTCTCAGTTATCCCCATGCTGGTGCCCAGGTAGTGTAAAGGAAGCAATTGTTAGATTTGAATGAAAAGAGGTCTAGAAATGGATAGACAAGAAGTCTGGGATTAGGAACTAGTGGGGGAAGGAATGCTGGTAAAAGGAAACAGCTGACTAGAAGCTGGGATGTTTCAAGGGAACTGGGGCTGGTTGGGAAAGAGACTGGACAAGGATCTGGAGAAAACGTTTTGTTTTTTTATTCAAATGAACTTTTTGATACAAAATTTTCTCTAATTTTAATATTAAAAAGAATTTTTTTTAAAAAAGTGCTCAAAAATCAGACAAAATGTTCAATTTGGGTCAAACAAATGGAGAACTGAGCACAAGGTGATGAAGTTACTTGTGCAGGGTCTTGCAGGCAGTCCAGGGCACATGCAGCAGTTGAACTCTAGATCTCCTGAGTAGAGCAGTGTGAATAATGGATTTTTCAGTTCACTGACAATGCTGGAAAATATATTTAAAAAATCACCTTGGATTGAACTGAAAACAAATTTTTTAGAAAATTTTGGTGACTCAAAATTTTTTTTAAAAAAAGTCATTTCAGTCAAAAGAAACATTTGTTTGATCCAAATTGACAGTTTTGTTTGATTTTTCAGCATTTTAAAACATTTTTTCTTTTTAAAATTAAAATTAAAGAAAATTTTGTATCAAAATTTCATTTGAATAAAAAAATCCAAAACATTTTATTTTGAAAATGTCTAATGGTTACATTTACATTTTTTGGAAATTCTTTAAAACTTTTTTTTAATTGAACAATTCAACAACAATGACACAAATTGGGAAAATATTTTGGTGTCACCAAATCTGCAATTTTACTGAAAAAAAATTTCAGCTTAAAACATTAGCCCTTTTCTACTCCTGAGTCCCAACAACAAGACCTTCCCTGCTGTGTAAGATGGTGAAATATTTTTAGAAAGCATTTTTTAAAAATTGCAAGGTGGCTAGAAATGTATCAAAGATGTTTGGTTCTTTGTGGATACCACTGAATGTGGGAATACATTGGAACCCCAAAATGAATAACAGAAACCTTCAAAATGGTGTGCTACACCTTGTTTTGTTTTATTACTGCAAATAAATACAGATGGAAGTTAGTGCTTTTACGAATGACCTCCAAACATGGCATCTGTCAGACAGGCTGAGAATTGTAGTTAACCGTCATTTTTTCAAGGGGCACCTCCCATTCGATCTCTTCTCAGCCCACGTCCAGACTAACCCGCGGCATCGGCGGGTTAAAATCGATTGCTCGGGGATCGATATATCGCGTCTAGTCTGGACGCGGTGTATCGATCCCCGAGCGCGCTTACATCGATTCCGGAACTCCATCAACCCGAACGGAGTTCCGGAATCGACACGGAGAGCCGCGGACATCGATGCCGCGCCGTCCAGACTGGTGAGTACCTCGATTTTAGAAATTCGACTTCAGCTATGTTATTCCCGTAGCTGAAGTTGCGTATCTAAAATCGATTTTAATACCTAGTCTGGACGTGGCCATAGTCTCTGTAGATATGACCTGATATAGAACTGAGTATTACTTTGGCTTTAGGTACTTTGGTTTGCATAAAAGATGCACTATGCAGCATGGAGTTATAAAATTAATCTTCTCTTTCCATTTCTAAAATAAGGTTACCTGTAAAAGTGTGAATTCTCTTACCACTCTGAGCAACACGAGGCAGAGGGCATTTCACAGCTGGCACACACCTACTGAGGTCTTTGTTGTGTTCATGTGCATTGAAAATGCCTTTCGGAGGAGAAGATTCCACTAGAATCTTAAACAGCTTAGATTAGTTCTATAACCAGAGTGTTTGTCGCTAATCAATTGTGACATTGCGGGTGTCTTTGGGAAAAGGCAGAATTACAGGAACACATGAGGCAATGTGGCCTACTGATAGGGCCTAGAGTGCCAGGAAACCTCAGTTCTATTCCACCACTGACCTATGGTGTGACATTGGGCAAATTACTTTGCTTTAGGGTTGCCAACTGTCTAATTGCACAAACCCAAACACCTGGGATGAGCCTGGGATATGGGTTTGGAGTGCAGGAGAGAGTACGAGCTCTAGGAGGGAGTTTGGGTATGGGAGGGGGCTCAAGGCTGGGGCGGGGGGTTGGCATGTTGGAGGGGGTGATGGGTGCAGCTCATGAACGTGACCAACATGTCCGGGTCCTAGGCTCAGGGGCAGCCAGGCAGCTCTGTGTGCTGCCCCTGCCTGCAGGCACTGCCCCCCCACAGCTCCCATTGGCCACATTTTCCAGCCAATGGGAGCTGCAGAGTCAGCACTTGCAGCAGGGGCAGCGTGCAGAGACTCCCTGGTCACCCCTGTGCCTAGGAGCCAGACATGCTAGTTGCTTCCGGGAGCCATGCAGAGCCAGGCCAAGTAAGGAGCCTGCCTTAGCCCTGCTGTGGCACTGACCAAAGTTTTAGCAGCGTATTAAAATCTCCCAGATTGGTTTCAGTAGCCACGAAGAGATTGATTCTGGGAGACTCCCAGCCAATCAGGGAGGGTTGGCAACCCTACTTAGCTTCGAGTCCATTTTTCCTCCTATTCTTCGTCTGTCTGGTCTTATTGCTAGCTTTTAAGCTGATTAGGACAGGTATTGACTCTGGATATGTATTTGTAGAGTTCCTAGCACAAGGGGATCTCAAATCTCAGATAGGTCTACCATAATACAAACAATAATAAGAATGAAGAAATTTACACTAAGAATATTACAAAGAAAGCCATCACGCCCAATGGCTTTGTTTTACAAACCTGAAGCTGAATCAGACAACACAAAAAGCAAGAGAGGAATATGGATGCTCTAACAAAAAAGTGGTTCTCCATTCCCATAGAAACAGAATTTAAAGTATTTTGAAACTTTTCAGTAGCTAAACTTTTTCTTTGTCTTAGAAATCAATACTACTTGTGCTTGTTTTATTTAGTTTTCCCTAGCTACCCCAGTATTCCTCACCGGAAAACACTGTACTCTACTGATCACCTGGAGATAGTCATGTGCCTCAGAAAAATAATTTTCAATAAACTGTTCCTTCTCCTGCCACTTCTAGTTTATTTTTTTATACTTTGTTTCAGTGAGTTTTTTGGGTAGTAACCTTTTTACTATCTTTATGCTACTATTATTGAATATCAATACTGCAATGTATTTCACAGCCACCAGAATGGTTCAAAGATGAAGTGGAAACAGTTCAATAACTGCAAAGATTTTTCAGTTATGTATTATAAGGATTAGGGCGGTCAGGGAAAAAGGAATAAAGGCTGTAAAGTTCCAGGTTTCTTTGCAAGCAAAATTTCTCAGAGGAGGGGGGGGGGGAAATTACACTGCAGCTAAAAATGAGAACTGCAAAATAAAATACAGAGGTGAAAATCAGGTATTAACTCTGAAAGATGATTTTGTATTTTCCCAGACAGAGATTTTGGAACTTGATCACAAACCATAACACTGACGAGAAGAGAAGAAGTTGACTGTTAAGGGACTGAGAATACAGAGCTGGCGCTTCTTAATGAGAGATCTTAATTTTGGCTGTGGGGCTTTGGAACATGGTGATATTCAAATACTGTGTGTATTGTGCTCTGTGGCAGCTTGTCTACGTTAACTACCCTCTCTCAGTAAGCTTACAGATACTGTATACTCCTTTGTATCAAACATCCGAGAATGAACTGCAACATTAGCACAGATTCCTGATATGCTTAGGGTCTCCTTGAAGCCAATGGTATATTTTATTCATAAAATACAAATGTTTATTTTATTTTTTCCAACTTACAAAACACAAAGCAGCCACCTGTTGCACTGAGCACCTGTGTAATGCATTAGCACACGCTCCTTAAATAGAAATTTAAATGTCTCTTACAGCAGATTATGTGAAGCGAAACTCCAATCTTGCAAGTTACATAAGCACAAGTGTAACTTTAAATGTGTGAATAGTCCCAGTGGAAACAATGGGAATACTCATATTCTCAAGGGTAAGCCTGTGCTAAAGTGTTTTGCTGGCTTGGGACATTAGTGCTCATGAAACTGTTAGGCTGAAGCTCCTCTCCCTCCCACCCCAAACTGAAGACCTGAGCAGTGATAGTACAAGCACACAGTGTCACACTGTTGTGCATTAATGGTCATCCGAAGGAAAGAGGATAGTTCATTCCTTAGGCTCATCCCAGGTCTTGCTGAAATTACCAATGGAACTGCTAAATGGGCTGGTGTATTTTATGTTTTGGAGACTCACCAGGTGCGGCTCTATGGATTTTGCCACCCCAAGCACAGCAGGCAGGCTGCCTCCGGCGGTTTGCCTGCGGAGGACCGGGGGATCAGTGGACCCTCCACAGGCAAGCCGCCAAAGGCAGCCTGCCTGTCACCCTCGCGGCACCGGCAGAGCGCCCCCCGCAGCTTGCCGCCCCAAGCACGTGCTTGGCGTGCTGGGGTCTGGAGCCGCCCCTGAAACTCACCCACTGTGAACTGAAAGGTGGCCACCAAATTCCTTTCATGCAAGAACATCAAGAACAATCAGACAGTAGCAACTTTCCATCACATTTGGGCTACATTTTTCAAATTGGGAGTTTGAAAGAGAGTATCTAGTTAATATTTGCAAGAGCCACAGAGTTTGTCAAATTTTCCATTCACCATATAAACCTGAGAGAGACCAGTGAAGTTATTCAATAACCTGTTTAGTAGAAGTTAGTTCATAATATAATCTTAACAGAAGAACCCATAGGGCTGTCCCTGACCGCTGCTGCTTGCCAAACCCTCACCCTCCACCCCATACAGCTTGGTTTGTGCCATAGATTGTAGGCCCATTATTATCAATGTAGTGTTGACGTGGAACAAGTTGGGCCCAGTTTTAGCTCTCTGGGCCCAGAAGCCAGATCTAGCATAATGTCTCTTAGTATTATGGGTGCAAAGGGAACACAGCATCTGTTGCACTCTTTCCAAAGGAGCCAGCCGCCTCTCCTCTCCCATCCACTGGCCAGTACAAAGAGGAGAGGGACCATGTCCTTTCCCCTCTGTGCCCTACTTTGAGAAGTTAGCACCAATGGATCCACGTACAAGGTCACTGACTGTGGCTCAGCTGTGGCCAGGGGTGCAAATGGGGAGTGGGACCCTTGAACCTTTGTCTTCCTTGGAACTCTCACACCATGGCTGGGCACAATCTTGCCCTCACCATATAGCACATCTTGCAGAACTATGACCGCGATTCAGCAAAGCACTTAAGTGTATGAGTCACTTTAAGTAAGTCTCATTGACTTCAGCTGGACTACTCACTTTCTTACAGTTAAGTGCTTTGCTAAATAGATGCATCAATTAGTGCCCTCATATTGGCCATAAGATGTTCTACCAGCTTCAGGCAAATCATCTTAACTTAATTCAACATGGGAGCTTTACTTTTTTCTTTTCAAGATCGGTCCCATCATTATTGAGTTTCCTGGCAATTTTCACAGCCTGAATGCGGGCAAAGTATTGATGTTTGTGCATAAAGCAAGTGGTTTCAAAAAGTGTATTTAATTATTTTTTTTGAAAAAAAAATATTTTAAATTGCAGAACAAGCAGTAATGGGGTTAAAAATAGTAGGCTGCATTCTGCCCTGGTTTACACTAGGGTAAGTTGATATATTTCTACTGACTTTCAGCTGAACTTGGCCCAGGTTATGTGCAATGTTGACAGACAATACAGGTTTTGAATTCTTAAAATAGAAAATGCTTCTGCTGAATGCTCAGATCTATCAGCCCTATTACCTTTACGATCACTAAATGATGATGATAAGAGATTGGAATCAGCAGTTTGGAACATAAAACCTACTGTATACAGTTTTTTACCAAGCCGTAAGTACTGACATAATGGTAATTTATCCATCAGATAAAGACTGTCTTGGGTAAGTATTAAAGGCCTCAAGCTGAAGAAGGATTTGAAGTTGCTCATTCCTAAAGGTGTCATTATGGAAATGAGACATATCTATAGGTCTCTTGGGTTGAAGTGAATGGGAGCCAGGTGCCTTTAGCATGAAGAAAGGAAAAGAATTAGCAGGTTTAGTGTTTTTGTTGTTGTTTACATTAGCGTTCTTTTCACCTGTGAAATAAAGACTGATAATGCTCATCACAACAAATTATCTCAGTGCCAGAATTCTAGCAGGACTGATACCATTGCAGTACAAACTGAACCAGGGCCAGATTAACCTTTTATGGGCCCGGCACCAAACATATTTTTGGGGCTCCCTGGGGGCATGAGGAGGTAGGTCCCCAGAGCAAGGGGCCAGCCTGGGGCATAGCATGGTGGGGACAGCTCCGCTCCATCCAGCCCAGCGCAAGTGCACTCTATACAAACTGGCAGTTGCCAGATGCACCCTGGCCCACCCAGCCCAGTGCTGCCAGTGTGCCCCTTCCCCTTGGGGATGGGCCTATGCTGTGCCACACAACCCATGACTGCCTATGCCCAGCAGCACCCCCCTCAGACCCTCCACCACAAATGCACAGCAGCCTACACACCGCCACCCCTGCCCAGCACCCCCCCATACACAGCTAGACCACTACTGCCCAATGCTTTTCCCCACAGCCCGCAACTACAGAGCACCCCACTCAGACCCCCCACTGCCCAGCATCTCAACACACAGAGCTCCCCCACCGCCCCACAACAGACCCCCCACTAGCCAGCAGCCCCACACATATCTCCAGAGACCCAGTCCCTCACACCCTGCCCCCTGGTCACACTCACTGGCCCTGCTATGATGGCGTCTATCAGGCTGAGCTGGCAGCGCGGCTGGAGCCGGTCCAGTGCCAGGGTGGCGAATCGCTCCGGCCTCTCGGGAGAGGCACAATTAGCCAAGCCAGGGTCTGCCCCCATCCTGGCCAAACTCCCTCAGGACCCACTTGCCTGGAGATAGGATGACCATATATCCCCTTTTGGCCAGGACAGTTCCCTTTTTAAGCTCTGTCCTGGCCATCCTAACTTTTTTGACAAAAACGGGCATTTTATCCCATTTGCTCTTGCCAACTTCTGGCAGTGGTGTGGGGAGCTGGGGCGGGGGATATTAGAGAGGAGAATTATCTCCTCAGCTGGACAATGGTCACCTATCTATCTCCAGCATCACTCACACAATCACTTAATAATTTTGCATCCACTTGCTTAGCTCTGAGTGGTAAATAGCACTGTCTCTGGTGAATGTGGATTACACACATACGGGGAGCACATCTGGTGCAGCAGTGGTGCCATTGTAAACCTGGTATTGAACTGAACTACCTTTGAAATTGGTATTATAGTGATGTGACATCTTACTGCTGCTACCATTCTCCGTCTCATTATGTTCTGGAGCAGCAGCAACTGGGCAAACCCCCAAGTTTCAAAATCCACATTCAGTTTGGATAAGCTACTGGAGAACACAGGGAGAGAGGTTCAGGAGGGAAACTTTCCAAGAAAGTATGTAACAGACAAACAAAAGACTGGATAAGGTTTTTATCAAACTGGTAAGTGCACTAGCCAGTTTTCCATTATGCGAACTATCATACAATCTTGGAACTGTATAAACAGGTTGGAAATCTCATGGGACCAGGCTCTTTTAGATGATTTTCTATTGCTATAATTCCTGCTCTCAGATGGATAGGTCTAACCATTCCCTAAGTGTATTGGCAGCACTTCCACCTCCAAGCCCAACTGGAATCTAGACATTAAAAAATGCACAAACTGAAAACACTGGAGAGATAAGTGAGCCAAAATATTATAACTCCAAAATCGGGGTTGTAATAGATGGCTGGAGAAGAGGAAGAGGTTTTAACTGAATCCCTCCGTCCTATGAAAAAGATACGATCGCTAATTCTTTCTGAGTTTCTTGCCCCCTTTTTTTTTAATGTTATCAGCCATTTGGGAGAAAAAATATCAATATAGCCATAACCACCAATTTTAGAGGATTAATAAAAGCTGATTTAAAGCTACCTTGGCACCATTCACTCCACAATAACTTCACTACCTGCAAAATCTTATTGTGATCTAGATGTTAAATAATTTGGTATTATGCAGATTTATTTTCTCTCCAGTTTTAATATCAAGTTAGAGTTCCAGGATTTTCCCTATGAAGATAATTATACATGCTGACTATGTATAAATTGTGTTCCTTTATTATTGAATGTGATTTAATAGAATACTATTACTTTCCTAATTGGGTTTACTCTTGACTTGGCTGAAAATCTACACTGTAATAAACTCAAGGATCTGGAACACCCACACCAAAGGACAAATCCTGCTCTTATTTGTAAGGCAACAAAGAATAGGTGCAAGTGTAGTGGCCAATCAGGTTGGTGAATTCAAATTCATGGAGCAGTCATGCCAGATTATGGTGGGTCCTATCTATGCCACTATAGAGGGTGCATTTGAGAGTGAGGAAAGATATTGCCCCACCAAGAGATGCAACAGACTCTGGGGTAACTGCATCCCTGAGGTTGTAACATAGCTCTTCTGCCTCTCTGCTGCAATGGGGTGGGGGCAAGCAAGGATCCTTATCCATTTATATGCCGTCTCAGAGATGTCTGGCATTAGCATGTTGTGACAGACCCAGGCCAGTGTGGTACAGGAGTCTGGTAGAGGGCAAATATACTGGTCACTGGCTGAGTAGTTTTCTGTTCCCTGAGTTACTAAAGCAGGGGCTACACTGGAGTAATCAGGAACCTGCTAGAACCAATTAAGGCAGACAGGCTGATTAGAACACCTGCAGCCAATCAGGGCAGGCTAATCAGGGCACCTGGATTTAAAAAGGAGCTCACTCCAGTCAGGGAGGGAGGAACTAGAGGAGAGGAGTGCGTGTGCGGAGCTGGGAGTGAGGGGCTGTGCTGCTGGAGGACTAGGGAGTACAAGTGTTATCAGACACCAGGAGGAAGGTCCTGTGGTGAGGATAAAGGAGGTGTTTGGAGGAGGCCATGGGGAAGTAGCCCAGGGAGTTGTAACTGTCATGCAGCTGTTACAAGAGGCACTATAGACAGCTGCAATCCACAGGGCCCTGGGCTGGAACCCGGAGTAGAGGGTGGGCCTGGGTTCCTCCCAAACCTCCCAACTCCTGATCAGACACAGGAGGAGTTGATCCAGACTGTGGGGAAGATCACTGAGGTGAGCAGATCTGCCAATAAGCGCAGGACCCACCAAGGTAGAGGAGGAACTTTGTCACAATGGTTACTGGATTTGTGTGCTAGGGTAAGGATGTGAGTGCATACTGCTGTCCTGCAAAAATCTGATTTTAGTTTGTGCTATATTTTTCAACAATATGGCACATTCTTGACGCTGGATTTTCAAAAAGATATGCATATAAATGCCCACCTAACAGCACATGCAAAATGGCTAATTGTGAATACTAATATGCCTAATGAGTTATTTGTGTTCACAATTGTCCAGTATATGTCTGGAGCTGTAAGTACTCCTACAAGATGGATGTGCAACTGTGCATGCCTTATGTGAAAATCTACTTCTGTGGCCATAACGTGTGTGTGTGTGTATATATATTGCTTTCCAAGCAGGGCCGGTGCTATCATTTAGGTGAACTAGGCGGTTGCCTAGGGTGCCAAGATTTAGGGGTGCCAAAAAGCAGCATCCCCCCAAAAATTTTTAAAGCCGTTTCAGCGGCTGCTGCGCTGGGAGGGAGAGGGAATCTCAGCCACTGCCGGCAGCCCAGAGGTTCCCCTGGCTCAGCATGCCGCTGGCAGCCCAGGGGTTCCACCACGCAGTCGCTGCTTCGCTTCTTCCACCTCCCAGGCTTGCTGCGCCAATCAGCTGTTTGGCACCGCAAGCCTGGGAGGAGAATTAGAGCAGGGGTGGCGTGCTTGGGGAGGATGCGGAGCGGAGGTGAGCTGGGATGGGGAGGTACTGCACGGCTTTCCGGGCCAGAGGGTGGGGAGCTGCCGGGGGGGTGCCTCAGGGCAGGGGGAGCGGGAGGTGCCACAGGGCTCCTCACCTGTGCTCTGCATCCTCCCCAACACGCTGCCCCCGCTCTAATTCTCCTGCCATCCAGGCTTGCGGCGCTAATCAGCTGTTTGGCGCCACAAGCCTGGGACGAGAATTAGAGTGGGGCCAGCGTGCTCGGGGAGGACGCAGAGCAGAGGTGAGCAGGGGTGGGGAGGTACCGCACAGCTCCCCAGGCCAGGGGGTGGGGAGCTGCTGTAGGGGGGAGCGCCTCAGGGCGGGGGGTGGCTGCCATGGGGGGGAGGCACCTCAGGGTGGGGGGAGCGGGGTGCTGCTGCAGGACGGGGGGGTGCAAAGTGGAAGTTTCACCTAGGGCACCAAACTTCCTTGCACCGGTCCTGTTTCCAAGTCTGAAATAATCATCACAGATACAAACTGGAATCTCTTCACCATTATGTGGTTAAGAAGTCTTTAAAAGTGGCCATAAAGTTAATGTTAATAGTCAATTCAGTGTAGCGAGTGTGATAAAGTCAGATGTGACAGTTCTGAAAAGTGGTTGAAGGAAGGTATTTCAATCATAGAATGGTCACAAGCCCTTTTTCTGACAAAGTGAAAAAAGGTCACCTCAGGTTAATTATGGACACTGGAGTCCAGTTAAGGCCACTCTCCTGTGACCTTTAAAAACCTCTTCAAGTAAGAGAGAGGGGAGAGGAGAAACTAGCTGCAGATGGGTTGTGTGCAGCAAAGGGCAAAGGCCCATCCTAGGGAAACAGCTGTTTTCTCTCTAGAAGGAAAATCTTGTGGTTACTTCTGTTTGGGAAGAGGGGCCTCGGTTTCCAATGTAGCTGGGCCCAGAATGGGATGGGAAGGGTGGCTGGTGACTGGTAGCCGGCATAAGAAGAGGCAATGGAAGTTAGGAAATGTATTTTTTGTTTGTTTAAGAAACCCTGTAAATATTGTAAATAAACCAACATTAAGACTAAAACCTCTGGAGTAGGACTGATTTCCAGGCCAGCCAACACCAAAGGGAGAATGCTGGGCCCCAAGCTGTGTCATCACACCAGAGTGAAAGCTTTTTTTTTAAATGTATTTTTAAAGACTTTCATTCCACACAGAAGAGGAGCAGGAGAGCAAGCTTGACCTTACTGCTGTCCCTGAATCATGCTCCAGCCTCCATAGCCCACTCAGTTCTTTGTCAAGAACTGTGATTACCAAGAATGACAGCAAGTGTAATGATGGTTTCTGTGATCTCTGCAACCATCCGTCATGAACTGGATTGGCATCACCAATTCATTTCATCTACTCTGATGAGCAGTGGCAGTTGGAAACTAAAACTCCATGGCCATTAATATCCTGGGCCATATTCCAGCCGCTGACCACGAAGAGAAAGGAAGCATATGCCGTTTCAATCCTGAGCAATCCAGTCCCTGGCATAAAACAGTGCTGCTCTGCTTTCCTTATCACTGGTAGTGGGATTTTCCATAATAAATATTGTACACCTCTATCATATGTAAAAAGTAGAGAAAGCTACAAGAGGGTTCTATTTTATCCCATTTCAGGCTCCCATATGAGGCCAAATGGGGACTGAGCCCTCATTATATTTTCTTCCGTCAATAATTTGAACGCAACTAAAAGCCTGCATTATACATCCACATCATTGGTTTAATTATTATTTTGGAAAGTTAATCTATTCTAGTGTCAAGCTGAAATGGCATATATCCCTAATTAAGGATGGATATGTAGGCAACGGATGAATAGCCACTTGGAGATTCCTGGCTAGGATGTACACTATCAAAGCGCACTTGATAAAGCTATATAGTTACCTGGACACTTTCGTCAAAGACCATCTGTTTCAGTGGCATTA
Source organism: Gopherus evgoodei (assembly GCF_007399415.2). NCBI lineage: Eukaryota > Metazoa > Chordata > Testudines > Testudinidae > Gopherus > Gopherus evgoodei. The sequence continues at coordinate 13,668,581 of NC_044335.1, read as the reverse complement.
GGCCCACTCATAATTTAGCTGGCTATTTCCTAAGAGGATAAATAGCAGTAATTGTGATTTATATGTAAAGCCTGTATAACATTGTAAGTGGCCTGTTTTTCTGTAGGAAGTCTGCCTTCATGAGATCCCACTCACTGGCACTCATATCCAGAAATTATACTTGGGGGAACAGCAGAAGATAGAATTTGAAATCACAAAGGCCAACTGGACAAGGTCAAAAAATGTGAAGTGGAAAACTTCTGCCTGCATGTAACTGGCTTAAATATCAAGGTAAGATTCTGACAATACAGAATGGCAAAATTAAATGTGGATACTCTGAGTGCTATGTATGAGTTATAAGTTTGCCCTAACTGAATAGGCACGACCTCCAAAGCTACATTGTGGTTTACACTACCCTCTCAACGCAATTAAGGAAATCCTCACGTGCTCGTTTCTCCTAAAAAAAGGGAACTGACACTGCAGCACACAATTTATATTAGTTAAGAGAACAGATGATCATCATTCACAACAGTCAGGTTATTAAACTGAAATAGATTAATAGAGCCCTATGTTAAACTTCACTTAATCTAGCCCATAACTGAAGTCCTGCCCAAACCTTGCTCCAAAATGGTTTGCAATAGTATTTCTCCACTCTTTCAGATTACTGACCCCTTTTTCAAAATCAAAAACATGCATAACTTCTTTTACATTTACTATAAACCTAAACATAAAAATGTATCATTGCTAATACTGATAAGCCTATATAATTCATTTGTGGATGTGTGTTCAAGAGGTTGACTGAAAATACTTGATCTCAAAGAGATAGAGTTTGCAGGAGGTGGGGAGAGCAACTTTTTCTTTGTTTTAGATTGTAACAAAATTTTCAATGCCTCATGACACTCCAGATGACTTTTTATGAGCCCTCTGGAGAGTGTGACCCATTAGCTGAGAAACATTCACATAGCTCAAATGTAGTTTTCATGAAGCATTCACATTCCTTCTCAATAGATTTGAACGTAGTAATCCAGATCATTGGCCCACTATAGCCCCTTTGTGCCAGTCCACAAAGAGATCTTATAGCCAGATTCACCAGCTTCGATAGCTCTTCTAGTATAGATGGATTGCTGGGTGGCATAGGGCTGCATGATACACTTCATTTGATCCTAGCTGTAGGAGAAATAGTAACATCACTGGGCTCCAGTGACCACTGGCTGCTGAAATGACTGATTCAGAACATAGGCACCCGAATATAAATTAGAACCACCCTAAGGCTCCTCTGAGTTGTGAATGGGCCTGAAGTGGCTCCAGAATCAGGCAGCTGCAAAGAATGTTAACTTTCCCCCCATAGCCCTATCCAGTCCTGTCCTGAGCTTGGCTTGGTCAAATATGTCCCCTCGTATAATAATGAAAAAATATAAATTAATACAACCTCTCTACTAGAGATTGAGGAAGTGGGCATATCTCAGTCCTTACTGTATTTTAAACTGAAATATATCAGAAAAATTAAAAGGAGAGAACATGATAGAACATATATGGAATTGTATTTCACAAACGGTCCTTTGTGTGAGTGAATATACAATTCGCAAGTGCAATAGCGATAGTTGCATATGCTCATCAGGCAGACAATTGCATACACATTTGTGCACTGCTGACATTAAAAAAAGAATATTAAATGTTTCTTTTATATAAGTGTGTGTGTGTATAAATATGTGTGTGTTTGTGTGAAAACACTCCAAGGTTAAAAAAAAATCATACACAGAGACCCACAAAGTCTATAATATCTAAGTGTGCATATTCTGTCAAGAAAAATAAAAGGAAATAAAAATCAAAGGATTAGATTGACAGCAAGCTGTTCATCAGAGATTCCTACTGCAGCCAGCAGGCCTCTCTAGACTCCCTGAAAACTCATGAACAGACTATTATTTCCCAATTAAGCTCTTGGTGCAAAGCAAGCCTAAAAGCCACCAGGATATTTCTATGTGGAGATTTTTGTTTGTTTCATTGTTTTTAAATGATGACCCAGAGGCATGTAAGGCAGCTTTTTAAAAGTCTGTGGGCAGGTCTACACTACGGCAGGGATCGATGCTCTGAGATCGATCCGCCAGTGGTTGATTTATCAGGTCTAGTAAGACCCAACAAATACACTGTAGATTGCTCTTCAGTCGACCCCTGTACTCTATCCCCGATGAGAAGAGTAAGGTAAGCCAATGGGAGATTTTCTCCCATCGACCCCCCATGGTGTAGACCCTGCGGCAACTTGATCTAAGGTATGTCGACTCCAACTATGTTATTCATGTAGCTGGAGTTGTGTAGCATAGGTAGATTTACTGCAGTGGTGTAGACATAACCCAAACATCACACTGGTTCCCAGTCAACAATTTTAGGCTTATTGGGGTGAAATTATGGCTAAAAATAAAAGGAAAGCATCGACTTCAATTAACTGTTCCTCTTAAAGCCCTTAAATATTCCATGTATATGCATAATATAGGATATGAATGATGGAAGATTAATGGCTCAGTTTAAAGGTACACATAAAGACCTTTTATTTCACCAACTCAGTGTGAATAATTTCCACCTGACCTGCAGAACTAGAATTAATTTGCATACTGGACATCAAATTAGGCCTGAATAGAGACTGGGAATGGATGGGTCCCTACAAAAATTAATTTCCCTCTGCTGATACTCACCCCTTCTTGTCAACTGTTTGAAATGGGCCACCTTGATTACATTGGCCTCATTAGCACTACAAAAGTGATTTCCCCTTGGTATTCACCCCTTCTTGTCAACTGTTGAGAATACCCCACTTCCACCTTAATTGAATTGGCTCATTAGCACTGACCTCCCACTTGGTAAGGCAACTCGCATCTTTTCATGTGCTGTGTATTTATACCTGCCTACTGTATTTTCCACTCCATGCATCTGATGAAGTGGGTTTTAGCCCACTAAAGCTAATGCCTAAATAAATTTGTTAGTCTCTAAGGTGCCATAAGGACTCCTCGTTTTTTTCACCTGACCTAAGTCCATTTAGAGGGAAAGTGTGAAGCTTATCAGATTGTTTTATGTGATGAACTGTTTTTTGCTGTTAAACCAGATTAGAGGCTGAACAGCAGTATGTTGTTGAGCTATTTGTAAGGTTGTATTTTATTATTTAATATTTATACCATAGCACTGCCAGAAACCCTGTTCAGGGTACAAACAGATATGAAGACAGGCTTCCTGCCCCCAAAGAGTTTAAATTCTAAGGGCTATTCTGTGCTCTTGCATCTAGTGCATTTGTACTCCTTACATTCTTGTGTGCATGTGGACACATGGTCAGGCCACAATCTGCCCCTTAGAAATTAGGTTAGCCAGTTGGCTTACAATTTCATTAGCCTAGGAATGAAACAATGATCTGGAACACAGGATGAGAGTGAACTGATTTTTCTGTTATGCAGCAGTGAGATAGGACAGAAGGTGTAGTGCTGAATGTGCAAGCAAGCTCTATAATGAACTTCCACTTCAAGGGAATTGTAATTTAGTTTAAATACCAGATTGTTAAAGTAAAAGAGCTGTTGGCAAGAATTAATTCTGAAGTGGGTTGCAACAAGTATTTTGTTTTTTTCTTCATTCCCTACAGTATTTTGTCTCTTTCAACATTTAAAATATTTGTATTTTGCAAAACTAAAGAGAATGTGAGTTGTTTTTTTTAATCTTATTCCTACTGTTTGGCAAATCTGGATGGCATTTCCACAGCACTTTACTATTCAAACATTTTAGAAAACATTGGCACTGTAGGAAATTATTGAAGTAATGTAAGTGAAGTTTTATAATGATGTACTGGGCTTGATTTAATACCACCATTCCCGGCTCCCCTAAAAAGTTGATTTTAAAGAACAAGCTTTAGGCTATGAAAATGTGCATTTCTTTCAGCTAAGATCTCACACCATTTGTGGAATATGAAACTCTCTACTACCACTACAAGCTTTGTTTTAGTAGCACTATAGAGCCTAATGTTTACTTTAAACCCTAAATTGAGCACAGATCCTGCAATAAAAATATTTTAAAACACTGTAGCAGTAAACAAAGCAACAGAAGAAGAGACCCTGGAAACATATTGTCTTTTTATCACTAAACCAAATTCACTACCAAGAACGTTCTTAAAAGATAAAGCATTTTCAAAATACTCCTGGTTCCCTTTTTAAAAATTTTAATGTTAGAATAAAGAGTAGGGAGCAGGAAAAGCCTCATGGATGGGTTGCAGCTTCAGCAACTGGTGTTGTATCTTCCAAATAATGTACCAAAGCCCTCTACAGAAATTGAGAGAACAATTTTTTTTAATGGCGGTTTAGCAAGATACAGTCACTTTTGTAGGCATTTGCAATTTTTTTGTTCCTTTCCAAATTTCCTTTCCTCTACTATATGCATTTCTTCCTCTTCAAGGTCTTAACCTGCCCTGGTTTATCCTATATGTAGGTCATATTCTAGAATAATAAGAATTAAAATAGCCTGGCACCACTTTTTGTTTAAACTGCATAATGGTGCAGTGCAACTCTGCCATATAGAATTAGGACACACGTTGGCTTGATTGGTCATTACACAAAAAGGAGAGAGACTATGGTTTCAAATTTTGCATTAAAAAGATGTAGGTTATTTCCAGGAAATCTTTTACAAGTATCAGATGTTACATCTATTGCTGAATCAGTCACACATAAATTATAGAACTACCAAATTATCAGTGAAAGTAATCAGTCAGGTAGTTCTAAGTGTGCTTGGTGTTTAGATTTAAGTGACAGATTTCTCACTGAATAATAGAAATAATTATAATATGATATTTTTCAGCCATAAGTCTCAAAGCTCTATGCAAAGTGAAGAAGCTTTATGATCCCCAATTTACAGGTGGGTAAACTGAGGTATAGTGAGGTTAAGGACCAGATTTTCAAAGGAATTTAGGAGCTTAAAGATTCAAGTAGGTGCCTAGTGAGATGCCTAGGTAGGTTAGTTGCCTAATGCTGATGGATTTTAATTGGAGTTAAGTTCCTAACCTGCGTAGGGCCTTTTGAAACTCCCACTAGGTACCCACATCATTAAGCACCTAATATCTTTGAAAATCTGGTTCTAAGTGACTTGCCAAAGAGCTACTTTGCAACCTTGGGTAAAACAGGACTAGAACTCAAATCACCTGGCTCCTAGCATGGCTCTCTAACCACTTAACTGCTTGGGAAACACAATAAACATGCTTAATTGCATGCCTAATTTATATGCATAGCTACCACAATTGCATATGCACATCAAGTGGTGTGACTAAGGGCACAAATTAATCTAAATGGCTATTAACTAATTTATTCACAGATAAATAACTAATGCACTCTCATCTCCAGGGTGTAAAGCATTTAATTGTTTCATATTCCGTGTTACAGAAAGTAGTGGGAGATTTTTTTTCTCTATTGCCAAGCTATGTGTGCCATTTTTTTCAAAAGTGAGGTAGGTTCTTTCTTTAAAATAATTAAATAATATTTTAACTGGGAGAAACCACTGAGAACAAATTTAATTTAAAATGGTGACCTAGCCAAGGTAACTTCCATATGTAAATATGTCAACCTGGTGTCATAGTTTTCTCCTCTCCTCTCCTCTCCATCCTGTGGTCAGCCTGCATGAGCTCAGTTACTTAAATATTGTGGCTGGGTTTTAAAATGGCATGATAGTTATAGCGGAGAGACAAGGTGGGTGAGGCAATATCTTTTACTGAACCAAGTTCTGTTGGTGAAACATATAAGCTTTGGAGCTTACACTGAGGTCTTCTTCAAATCTGGCCAATAAACAGGATAGTTATATGATCAATAACATCATTTGTAGTGATATAAACTGTATCAACTTAAACAAGACACAGATTTCCAGAATTGTGTGCCCAACAGGCCTTTTGTGGAGTTACTGGAAAACCGGTCAAATTTACCTAAGACATGATCTCCCCAATATCTACAAAATGCCTTTATACTTGCCTGTAGGTTTGAATAGTGCAAATACTGATGTGTGCAATCTGCAAATCTTATTTACTTAATGCAATTGGCAAGCTTATATGTACTTCCCCAACTTTATGGTCAAATCAATCTTAGATTATTAGGGTTGGAAAGGACTCAAGAGATCATCTAGTCCAACCCCCTGCTCAAAGCAGGGCCAATCCCCTAATGTCCCTCTTGAGAATTGAACTCACAACCCTCGGTTTAGCAGGCCAATGCTCAAACCACTGAGCTATCCCAGTGCGTATATGCCTTTGTGTAGGCATGTCCGAAAATCAGGGCTTGAGATTTCCATAGATGTTGGGGAGGAAACCCACTCCCCCACTAACAATATTGCCCAATTAGCCCTGCTAAATGCGCCTATCTTCTGAGTGACTATGGTTATACAGTGGCTAATCTAAAGGTATCCTGACCTGTTTGAATCTTGAAGGTGCTACTACAATATAAATGTTTAATAGTAATTCTGCTAGACTTGCCTACAACTGGCCAGGTATGTTCTATTGCATCTGCCTTCTTCTGAACTATCAGGTATCCAAAGGCAGGATATTAGCACTGGGGAACCAAAGCTGTAATCTGTAGGGCAGATCCAATGTTCCTATTTTTTTATTCCACATCCAAACTCTCTAGTCATTCACTATAGAGCCAGAAGAGTTCCCTTGGAATTTTTTGCAGTTTCTTCTCAATTAAGGATTTTTTAAAAACAATTCTGTATTGAACATAAAGTTACAGATAATACATTTGTTTGTTTGTTGGAGCAAACATTGTAAGACAATTACTAAGAGAGTAACAGAAACATCATACCGTAATGAGAATTTATGTGAATATGTTAAATAACACAAAGAAAAATATAAAAATATCTTCCTGCAGGATCCCTGATCTAAGGTTGACAAACTTGGGTTCTTTTTTATTTTTTCACTATGTGCATGAGCATGATTTGGTGCCACATCACAAGAGTTTAAGAGTTTTCTTTCCAATCTTCTGGGGAAAATATTAAATTATAGAATTTTTAAGGAAAAAAGATATAAGAGAATAACAAAAATAGTCATGGATAGATATTGCCTACTAAAAAGACCATGAATATGCAAAATAAAATTTCAACTGAGATACTGATATGGATTCTGAAAATATTGTTGGTCTCTCAATGCCAATAATACCTCAATTTAGATACCTTCTCCCCTTAATATATTTATTTACCAGTAACCATAAATCTGTGGAAGACTTAATATTTTAGCAGAGTTGTCTGAGTTTAATGTTCCCAAAAGAGGCAAAGAGAGATTCCATGTGTTTTTAGAAAGAAAATGAGGCACTTTAATGTTTTTAAAATAGTACAGGTACAACTGTATCTTAATTCGTCTCATACAGTTATTCTACCACTGTGCATTTTTGTTCAATAATGAGTCTTTACTCTGATTTGTTCATTTTATCAGGAGTTGAATGATGGTAGCTTTATTCACAAATTCTGAGCCCAAAATTTTCAAACATAGGTGCTCAAAGTTAGACACCAAGGATTAAAATAATGTTCCCATTGAAATCAATGGCAAAACTCCTATTATGTTCAGTAGGACTAGGATTTCATTCACTGGCTTTAATTAGCCACATATTTAACGTGTTCTCCCTCTTAGGCTTGTTTTAGTCAATGAAATTAAATAGTTCATTTTATTTTGCACTGTGTGCACGTGGTTCAGAAAATAAGATGTGCTGAACCCGTTGGGTCAAGAGCAGGAGATGGAAGTGCCGATCAGGCAAGGTGCTTTTGCCTTCAGTTCCCAATGAAAGGCTGTATCCTAGGAGTCCTATTTACCTGACTTCAGTGGGACTGCTAGTGTGAGTAAAGACAAGAGTGTATGCATTGGGCAAGGTGTTGATGGGACTCCTTATAGAAGATAATATTTTACCATAAAAACTGCATTCCAGGCTTTAAGAAAGAAAAATATTTTAGATCTTATTAAAAAACTGCTAACCTTAATTGGTCTGAGCAGTGGAGTTGAGATTTATTTAAAAAACAAAACATAGGGTATCTTTACATCTTGCAATATTTGTTACAAGCTGGAGAGATCATTTTAATTCTCCCTTTGCTCACTCCACATTAAATATACTTTACTTTTTTATAGCTGATTGAAATAACTGCAGGATCTCAGTGGTTTATGTTTCAATCTTGTCTTTCTCTAGCTGCATTTAGATTAGTTTCTGTATTAATTGCTGCAGATATATACAGTTCCCTAGATCCATCAATAGAGTGCCAGTTCCTGTAATTACAACATATTCACTTTATTTCCAAATACATGCTGAGTAGCCATGTAGCAGGACACTGTCACAAATAATGCTATAAACCTGCAGAGAAGTTGAAAATCTTTTAGGAAAACTAAGAAATTCAACCACTACTTAAATAGAGATAAAATAGAAACTTGCTAAATGGGTGGTCTTTGTTGTACTAAAATATGATTCTTTCCATATGCTGAGTCCTTCGTGGGAAATATTTTTCCATCATTCTGCTGTATAATGGAACATATTTTGGTATGGACCATAGACTCTGCCTTCATTAGACAAATCATTATTCCATTCCGGAGCACTGGAATGCTTGGTATTTTTTATTTCCATACACATGGCATAGTGTACTGAAAAGCTACTCCTTCAAAAGATTATGCTCTTGCCTAGCACTGGAGTTAATCAATTTTTGTCATAAAAGTTAATGTACAGTGTATAATAAAAATAATGTTTAGCACTTATATAATATTCTTCAGCCACAGATCTGAAAGCATTTACAAAGAAGAGTATCATTATCCCCATCTTAAAGATAGGGAGAGTAGGGCACAGATAGATGAAGTGGCATCTGCCAAGACAGTAGCAGATAAAATGTATTGTTGCTTTGGTGGAACTGTTTTAGTCTAAACAAGACTATGTATTTCCATTGTGTATTCCATTGTATTATTAGTGTTGTATAGGCCAGTGCAGATAAAATAAAAAGTGACCCAAATCTCAGTCTGAACACTAGATTTTAAACTTAACTTTTTCTGATTTGCTATTTCATTTTCACCTGTTTCTGATTCCACCCGGGACTGCAGATACCATGAGAGAGGTTGTTGATGTGCTATATCTGTCAGGAAGTACTGTACCATAAACACACTCACAACTGAGCTATTCTCAAAAGATTTTCTGTTAAGTTCTGCAGACTCTAAAATTTGAAAGAGTTCAGATAAGTTTCTTATAAACAACTGCACCTGAATTTTCAGAATTTGGTATTTGCATATGTACATGCAAAAGTTTTTTTTAACCCCTACAGTTCCTGCACGTGTGAATGCAATCACAATAAGTGGCTGTACAAATATATGAGTGAAATCTAAGCCTGGAATTTTGAGGAGTTTTATTAGAATGAACCCACTGCAAAAATTTGGAATATCACTTCATTAGTTTTCAGCCACCCAGTAAAATCCAAAATAACTACTTTAGAAAACTCCAGAGGATGTGCTAATGTCCTGTTCTAGTTGAATAACTAAGATGAAATGATAGAAAATATAAAATATTTGCTATCTTTATTTATTGCTCTTTAAACTTTATTCGATAACTTTTGTAGTTAAAGATCATAGATTAGAATTTCAAGTGTATTTAGCATCATTTAATCACTTGAGACTAACCAAATATATCCCCATTAATTGCTAATATTGTCCTGAAAAGCCAGAAGTTATCAATATCATTAACTGATTCCCTGCAAGACACCTCAATAAAGACACCTAACTTTTGTGAAGAGAAGGTAAAACTTAGACAAATTATTGGAGCCAGTTCCCAACCAGGGACCCAGTCCTGAAAAGTTGAAACTGAGTAACCTCATTGAGCTCAATGGGACTAGTCATATGCATAAAGTTAAGCATATCCCAAACTCTCGGCAGGGCCTATCATAGTACAATGATTGATATGGGATTTACAAAATTGTAGTGAGGTTTCATCAAAAAGAATTACTACTTCTATACAGATGGGTTCTGATTCCCTTTTAAGGCAATGTGAGGAATCTCCCTGAGTGCAGTAGAAGTTAGACTGAGCCTCTTAATGATATTACACACTGCCTCTGAAGGAGGGTCAAGAAAAAATGAAATCGTCTAAATATGCCTGCTAATGGAAAAACGTGAGGTGTAACAACTTTTCAGGTTTAATCAACCCTTTATGAAATGATTCATTTGGTTTCCTTTTATTCAATTACTTTTATACGCCTTTTCTCTTGCCTTTCTTCATGCTCTGAGTCATACAAAGGGCTAAAACTTTGCATCTTACCAGCACCACCTTCAGCACTTTGATTCAAAGATCTTTATATAAAAGCACAGCATGTCATTTGTCTGTTATAGAAAAATATTGGACCAGGTTCAGATTTGCACATGCACTTGAAAGTCTTCTCTGACAGTAGGTGTAACAAAGCCTGCTAGGTGCTGGCTGCTCTGAAACTCAATAGAGCAAAAGAATCTGCTGAGAGAAAGATAACCAAGCGGCAATAATAGCAATAGTAACAACAACTACAAAATTCTGGACAGAGAAGAGTGTGTCAGTTTTAGAATCCTGGGGAGAACACTTGGGAAAAACCACTTTAGCAACAAACAGCAGCAACTAAAAAAGGATACCAAAGGTTTTATAAACTAAGACTTATATAAGTAAGCCTTTATAAAGTTTTTACCTATCAGCCAGCTAGCATATAGTGTATGGTAGTATATAGGGCTATGGGGAGGGGTGAGGGTCTTAACAATATTTTATGCACTCTTATTATCAATTGCAACTTTCTATATAAAATTTAGAGCAGTGGTACCCAAACTTTTTGTGTCGCACGTCCCCCTCCTTACCAGTAATGGAATCTGTTCCCGCCACCCCTCCCCCCACCCGTTACAGCACAGTTGGCTCAGCAGAGGAGCTTGGACTGAAGGCAGAGCTGAGGGCAGAACAGGGAGCCGGGGCTAGAGGCAGAAGTGGTCTGGGGCAGAGAAGGAATGAGGACAAAGCTGGGCTGCAGGGCGGAGCTGGGGCTGGAAGTGGAGCAGGCAGAGCGGAGCAGTGGCTGGGATCAGAGCTGTGCTGGGGGGCAGAGAGGGAACTGGGTGGTGCTCCCTCCCAACCCCCACCCCCACCCCCACCCCTCAGTTGGGACTGGTCCGGGCCCTGTCCCGTACCCCCTCCACCTCCAAATGTTCCTCTGTGCCCCTCTAGGGGGCATGCCCCACAGTTGGGTGACCACTCATTTAGAGCAAATTTAAGAACTGCTGTTAGCAATTTGTTACAAACTGGCCATTTATAGCAAAGTGCTTCTCTCAGAATTATTTAAACTATATGCAGTTATAGTTTGAATGCTCTTTAAACTTGCAATAAGGGATTTGTAAAAGCAGCAAAGAATCCTGTGGCACCTTATAGACTAACAGACGTTTTGGAGCATGAGCTTTCGTGGGTGATTACCCACTTCCTCAGATGCATTTTACAAATCCAGACTAACACGGCTACCCCTCTGATACTTAATAAGGGATTTGTGTTTGTGCCTTGTTTAGGATTTTTTTAGAATAAACTGTATTGAGGATTATTAGCTACATTAGTAAAAAAGATACCTTGTTTTGGAAAAGAATACTGGCTGTGTCTATTACTTTTTCGGACAGTTCTATCTGTGTCCTTTAGTGTATTCATTAACAAACCTGGAAACTTATACCTTGGGAAGGACCTCTTAAGAGGACAATAGGCAGGTCATTTGAAATACTCAAGCATCCATTTTTCAGGGTAACACTATTGCATGTATGTGCACATGTTCACAGTGTGCAGGTACAAATATCTCTGTGTGTAATACACTGGCAAAGTGCCTTCATATCCCTTTCTAGTTCCTTGCCCAGGCAGACATAGAGAGAGAAACCTACATAGAGAGACATAGAGACATAGAGAGAGAAACCAACTAATGGATTTCTCCTTTCAGCAGAAGTTGTAGAGGCCTGTGCTATTCCTGCTAATGACCCAGCATGGAGGGTCATTACTCATGCACTTTAAAAGTTCTAATGCTATTCACCCTCTACATCTGAAAGGTAAAGCATTCTCTTTTTGCTCAATTAGTAGAAGCAGAGCAGTGCGGAGAAAAGTGATTCCATTTTGCAGAGGATTCCAATGTTTCAGAATTTGATTTTTGTTCCGATTCAGAACAAAAAATCAACTTTTAAATTTTCCATGAAAGGAAATGGAGCCCTGATTCCAGGGCAGGCTGACTGGCAGGATGCCATGGACCCTGGATCCCTAGGGTCTCTGACTCTGAGGCAGTCTGGCCGGAGGGCCTTGACCTCTCTATTGGCAGTTAAGCAATGGTTATGGTATTGGGGACTGTGCCTTTAAGGGTTGAGCTTCCCAGACCAGAGAGTCTGAGTAGGGTGTTGTATAGCACTTTTTGTTATGCATGGCCAGTTGGAATTGGATACAGAATGAAGCAGGCGTGCAAAAACCACCTAATACTGACTTAATCCTTGCTTATCCTTTAGCAAGCAACACAATAACCATCAAACACACTGGCTCACCTCATAATTATAAAAAATGTTATAGATCTCTCCCACATTCTTCACAGATCCCACCCAGCCTGGGTAGCAAAATACCCACTCAGTTTCTAAGCCAGCAGGTATCCTGGTGACTTGCTAACAAAATTAATTGCAAGTAACTGGCATGTCTCCAAACCAATACTGCTCATCCTTTCCTTATCACAAATTTCTGCTGTCACTTCTTAATCAAATCTTTATTCATACTTCTATAGACTGTTTTGCTTACATTTATAGAAAGATTGATGTAAGCACTGTTTATACGCAGCAGTTATTTTGCATGAAGATTAAAGTTGCAGCAAGCAGTTTGCAAGATATCTAAATTTGAACAAGAAAGAAAGAGTTTAGCCACCCAGGCTCAGGGCTCTAAGGAATAAATCTTCCTGGCCTTCATTTCCTTTTTCCTGCCTGGCTCTTGAAGGCCTAAAGCAAACCAAGTTTTATCTGCTTTGCAAGGTAAAATGACTAGAATTTTACAACTTCCCACATGTGAAATCAAAAGGTTTGGCCTTCATGATAATTTGCACAAAGGAAAACAAAGGAATCTTTTATTGTAATTACCACAAGAAAGAAAATGGCTTTAAAATTTTGCCCTTTAGCCTCCTTTTTCATTTTACTTCGTTTGCATTTCTTGCCCCCCCTTCACACTTTTATTTTGGTTTCCTCTCTCTCCAGACTTCCATGCTTGCAAGTGATGGTAGGTCTACACCAGTGCTTCTCAAAGTCGGGCCGGCGCTTGTTCAGGGAAAGCCCCTGGCGGGCTGGGCTGGTTTGTTTACCTGCCACATCCGCAGGTTCAGCCAATCACGGCTCCCACTGGCTGCAGTTCACTGCTTCAGGCCAATGGGGGCTGCAGGAAGCGGCGCAGGACAAGGGAAGTTCTGGCCGCCCTTCCCACAGCCCCCATTGGCCTGGAGCGGCAAACTGCAGCCAGTGGGAGCCGCGATTGGCCGAACTTGCGGATACGGCAGATAAACAAACCAGCCTGGATCGCCAGGGGCTTTCCCTGAACAAGCAGCGGACCGGCTTTGAGAACCACTGGTCTACGCTGCAAGAAAAACCCATGGCTCTCAGTCTCAGCGCCCAGGTCAGTTGACTCAGGCACGTGGAACTCAGGCTGCAAGTCTAAAAATAGCACTGTTGACGTTCCATCTTGGGCTGGATTCCAGATTCCAAGATCCTCCTCCGTCTGTGGATTATAAAGCCCCCTGGGCTCCATCCTGAGCCCAAACATCTACACTGCATTTTTATCCCTGCAGCCTGAATACCGCACGAATCAGTGCTGTAGGTTTTTCTTTGTAGATGTACTGGTGGAAAGCACTTCCCATTGACTTCCACTGGAGTTGTGGTCATGCTCAGTCCTTTTAAAAATCTAAGGGCTTGTCTACATAAGGAAATGAACTAGAATAGCTATATAATATTGTAGAATAAACTTATTTCACAATAGCTATTCTGGTCAATTTCCCTCTGTACACAAGCCCTAACTTTAACCTCTTTGTAGCAGTTCCCCCAATCCATAGAGTGAGAATAATACTATTAATTTATGTAAATGTTGAGGCATTTGGTTGATGGGCATGTGTTGAGGCTTCATTCACTATTGTTTGTCAAATACACTTAATATCCCTATATGTCATAGTAAAACTCTGTGTCTGTGTGGTGCACGCTGTCACTAACGCTACAGTTACTGAATAGATCAAGAAACAATATTGTGTTTTGCTGCCGTCACCTTTAATAAACTCACAAGCTCTGATATGGCCCAATTCGTTAATGTAAATTGAAAAAAGACATGATAGCAAAAAATGAATAAGAAAGGAGTGCACCAGCAGGCAGAGGCATAATTTAAAAAGCTCCCTTTATCTAAAAATTTCATTAAAAACAAAGAAACACTCAAACGCTCAAAGATATATGGGACATAAGTTTTAATTAAAGTGCAGCTGCTGCTTTATAGTCTCGGCACGCAGCCCACATTTGTCTGCGCTAAACAACTATCATCCACTCCAACCCAGCTCCAATGTCTCACATCGCAAAAAGTTTCTGGGTCTGACTGCACCCCAGAAATTCACAGTGAAATGCAAAATTCCATGCCTGGGAGCTAGAGATGGGCCGGAACCACAGCTTTCGTCTCTGGGTTTAAATCCAAAATCCAGTTATCCTCAGGTACGGTAGGGGGTGTAGATTTAACGTTCTGCTTTGTCATTGATTTCAGTGATGCCAAAGAAATGTCAAAGCTGCGAAATTTGGCTCTGGATGTGGTTTTCTATTATGGGCACATCCCTTGGGAACTAAAGAAAAGAAATGCAAGTCCATGCTCCCCTTGTCCTGATATGTTGTGAAAGGTAAGGCCTTTTCCATTCAAGGAATTCTTTCAAATGAAATTAATCTTGTTCCCAACTGCATGGCTGCAGAGGGTACTGACCTGGCAGAACCAGTGTGTTCTGATGCAGAAAAGAGGGAAGGTTTGGAGAAATGTGGCCCACAGAACGGTGATCTGCCTGGGAACCATATGCTCCAGTATCCTGCAGGTTTTGTGAGTCAGGCTGTAGAGGACTGTGAAGGCTAGTTTGGTGTCTTTGTCCCACTAGACATTTTGCCAGACACAAGAGAGAGTGCACCAGCTGCAAGAACAACTGAGATTGGAGTTTCACTTACGGAGTGGCTTATCAGTGTCTCGGTGCTTAGAAAAGGCTTTTATGAGAACAGTTTTCAATGGCTCAGCACACAATTTTTGCCTGCAAAAAATGCATCCACAAAATTTTTGTTTGCAATTCATTGCAGGCACAAATCTTAGGATTTATCCAACTAGCTACCTGATTGCTGAAGCTAGACATGTTCCTATTGAGATTTTTCCACTGCAACTCCCCTGTGGGTTCAAAATTATGGGTACATTTTTATGGGAGCAAATGGTGCCCAAGAGTAAGGAGGCTAAGTCTCAGTCAGCCTGTCTCTTAATTCTTGCATGCAGGTGAGAGTATTTGTTGTTGGGTTTTTTGGCCTCTCATGACATGCTGAAGCGCTAAAGACGTTGGTTGAAAAATCCCTCTGCAGTTTTCTAGCATTACTGAAAAAGAAAACACACATTGGAGCTTATTTTTAAAAAGCAAATTATCCCTAAATTTTGTGTAAAATGAAACCCAGGGCTGTAGCAAGGTTTGCACAGTAGTCTAGAGGAGCCAGTGGACGTGTCGTGAGAAAAGAGCAAGAGTGAATTACTTTTTAACAGTGGGGAAGAAAACTGATTGTAAACAGCATCCGGGCTCTTGTCTTCTATATCAGGGGTGCTCAACTTTTTTCTTTCTGGGCCCCTGCTCCCCACCAACATGCTATAAAAATTCCACAGCCCGCCTGTGCCACAACAACTATTTTTCTGTATATAAAAGCCGGGGCTAGCATTAGGAGGTAGCAAGCAGGCCAATTGCCCAGACCCCATGCCACAGGGGGTCCCCCGAAGCTAAGTTGCTCAGACTTCGGTGCCAGGTGGCAAGGCATCTCCCCTGTGCTTCAACCCCCCATGTGGCAGGGCTTTGGCTTTCTGCCCTGGGTCCCAGCAAGTCTAATGCCGGCCCTGCTTGATGGCCCCCTTGAAACGTGCTGCAGCCCCCCAGGGGGCCACAGACTCCTGGTTGAGAACCACTGTTCTATATCTTCCCCAGGAAAGAGCTGCACTGTGACTCATATTAGCTGCCCATGCAAAAGAGTAACAGGGAGTGAGAGAGCCCCATTTAAACTACTGCAGGGGCTACCTGGATCCTGGTAAGTGGGTGAGTGGGAAAGATTGAGATGAGGAACAGGAGGATTCATGGCTCTGCCCTCCTGCCTCTATTCACTGGTCAGAGTTACTGAAGTAAGCAGGGTGTGCTGTAGTTTACTGTGGGTGCAGGCCAGTAGTAAACTCCTCCTCTGCCCTGCCCCTAACCATGAGGAAGCAGAGAGGAATTATTGCACAGAGCTGCTTCAGAATATGCACAAGCCACTCTGGGGCTACTCCTGGCTTGGTGAAGTTAATTCACCGCCCCCTTCTCAGAGATGTTGCTAAGTCACAACCTAGTCCACAGTCATTCTGTAAACCTCCTCAAAGCTTTTTTGAAGTTTCCTTCCTATTTACATTTGGCAGCAGGGGGGAAAAACAAGTCAGAAGATGGCTGAATATATGTAAGACAGCCAGGCTACAAACCAAGGGCAGACATGAACAAACATTTGCCATTTCATTTCAAGATAGTGGAGGCTGCTCATAGTGGTGAGCACTCTGGGGTGAAAGTAACTTAAGGGACTTACTGGTTCGCCGGAGTCCTGAGAGAGGGCATGGCCTCAGCTGGTAGAGGCGTGGCCTCATCAGGAAGAGGTGGGGACTTTCAAGATTTAAAGGCCCTGGGGCACTGGCTGTGGCTGGGAGCCCCAGGACCTTTAAATCATCCCGGAGCTACCAGCTGCAGAGGCGGCTGGGAGTCTGGGGGCTTGGGGCGAATTAAAGGGCCCAGGGCTCTGGCCACCGCAGAGCTCCGGGCCCTTTAAATCCCTGTGGGAGCCCAGCTGCCGGAGCTCCAGTGGGGATTTAAAGGGCCTGGGACTCCCTGCAGTGGCAGGAGCACCGGGCCCTTTAAATCACCACTGCAGAAGCCGGTCCAGTCCAGCACGGTGTACTGGCTCTTGCCGGTATGCCCTACCGGACTGCACCAGCTTACTTTCACTTCTGTGAGCACTACATATGGCAGTAAGTGCTGGCAGAATGAAGCCTTGAAATTGTACCAGCCCAAGCACTCCAAGAAACTCCTAATGTTTTTCAATGGGAAGCTTTGCGGGGTGTAGTCCATCCGCTGGTGATTAAATTTCCATAAAGAAAATATCTAGCCTACCAGCAGAGGTGACTTGTACATGCTTATGGGGGGGGAGGGGAGAGGGAGCGGAGTGAGGACAGCAGCTTCAGCAGATGTTACTGAGCATGCTCAGTCCATGTGAGCATGCTCAGTACAAGCTAAGCCACAACTCTGGGGCGGCACATGACCCTGCGTGCCCCCTGCCTATGCATCACCTCTGCCTACCAGCACCCACTTCAATATCCCAAAGCTAATAATACTGAGTAACCAGCCACTCCTGTAGAGTGCTGTGTTGTCACTGCCTTTTAAGATTTCTCCGACCGGATTAGGTCCCATTTCAGTTTTTCCCCCAAATAAGCTATTTTTCAGTATTGCCAATCCCAACCATTCAGAAGTTATGTCTCAGGCCCCTCAAATTCTGACATTTTTAAAAATAACAATAATTGAGGTGTTGTTAATATTTTACTTCTGGTTTCTCGGCACTACAGGTGTACTCAGGTCATGTTTTTCATTCCATAATCGCAACAGCTAAAATCTTGCTTAATTTCTTAAAAACGAAAGCTGAGATTCTCTTAAAATCAGTGACGGAGATAATTAAGGGCCGAGGGGGTGACTCCTGGTGGCCTTTAACTGGATAGGTATAATTGAAGCCAATAGATACAACTGAAGATGGCACCATCAATGACAAATCGTACTTCAACACCACCAACCCCACAGCCCTGCCCCCCACTGCTCAAACCCCTGGCTCTATTACTGGTCAAAATAACATGACTCTGGGAGCTGGTGCTTTAAGAAGCACACTAAGTATCATAAGACTGGTGATATAATCATGAGATTTAGCAATGCTGCAATATTTATGCCTCTAGCAACCTGGCAACAAAATTAAGAATTCAGTGCTAAATGTTGACTTCTCACATTGTGAAGTCATGCTTTCAGTAGAGCTTTCATGCTGCTTATAGAAGGTTTTCACAGTCACATTTTGTGTTAATAGGGCAGGAAGAAATATCATACAAACTGCACACAGAGTGAAATTAAGCCCTTCATGATGGGCCACAAAAAGGTCTTGGCCCCTTTTAAACCTGCCAGCTAGGACTACAGTGATGAAAAGGTTGTGTGCTGGCCTTCTGCACAGCACTGAATTTCATCCACAGAGATTGCTCAGTAACTTTAATTTGCTACAACTTTGGAACATTATAAAAATGTTGGAGTAACTGCAAAATTTCCTAAAGCCTAGTTACAGTTGGATTAATTTTTCCTCTTGGCTATCTTGCACTTTAAATTGCTCTTTTGTCCTATTCCAAAGCTTTTGATTAATGCCCAGGCAAGGCACTGGAAAATACGGGTGTATTTCTGCTACAAGTGTCCATTAGTAATACCATACTTAATTTCTCCACCAGAGTATGTAAAAGTTACTTTCCATTTCTGATTTCTTTGATTCATTTCTTTTCTGTTTGGTGATCTTTTTCCCTCTTCTCTATTTTCACAGCAGCTCTGTCACCAATGTCCTGCATAAATCCCTGGTTTTGGCTTCTTATATAAATTTCATCTGCAGTATTGTTAAGAGAACATTATTGCAATTTAAATTTCTGCCAAGGATTCTAAACTTCCCTGTTCATAAACCAGCTCAAACATGTCAAGGAAAATTTCCAAAGAAAGTCACTATGTTCAAACACATTACCTGCTCCTTATAGAAAGGTCTGCCAGAGAAAATGAGTTATCTCTCTCTCTGTATCAGAATAGTTTTTTTCACAATGAGCTCAAGGTTAGTGCACACTGGTACTGTATTAAACTCTCTCCCTGGCACAGAGAGAGCTAGAACCATCAGTGTGAAATGTGGCATAGTTTGATAAAATACAGAGGGATGTTCCTCCCCATGGTAACCTCCACAGGAGGGTGAAAGAGGAGTCTGCAATATGTTCCCCTCGCTCATAGTTTCTACTGACTACATCTTCCCGGTGGGAAGGGGATTTGGTTCCCAGGGGCAAAAGAGGCAGTCCTTAACACCCCACAAAGCCTTGTATTTCATGGGGAAATAGCTCCAGCACTAAGGAGCCAGGCTTCTATTGATGCTGTTCTCTGTCCCTGCTATGCAAAACCCTTTTACATCCCCACAGGGAAAGGACAGTGAAACACAGAAGCTAATACTGCTCCTAACATCTTTAACTTCTACTGTGTTTCCTGGTCGAAGTATCACCAGTACTGGAGGATATGTCTACACTTTTCATTTCCACCATGGGTAGATGTATGTGCGTTAGCTTTGATTGAGCTATAGCGCACACTAAAACTACAAATGTAGCCGCACATAGGTGATGGCTATAATAGTCCTGGGGAGGCTAAGCCTCTCCTGACACATCTGCTGCCAGAGGATGCCTGGTGCGGGTTTTGGAGGTTTGCACGGGGTAAGTTTTTGCTTATTATTATGCCCCATGCAGGTTCCCGGGTGGGTGAGGAGACAGTATATGCTATTCAACTTCCTGGGTTCATCAGTAACTCCCTGGAGTCCACATACCGTATGAATAGCACATACTGTTTCCTCAGCTGCCGCAGAACATGTGTGGTGCATATCAAAAGCTCAGGTTCTTCAGGAAGAGATAAGAGCTTTTCCCAAGGGGTGACATGGGGTCTCAGGAGGGGAGGTAAGGTGTGGATGGGGCGGCTCCAGCTAGTCCAGGGCTCCTTTGGCCACAGTGGGTAGGAAGGTGCTCATGGCTCCAGCCGCAAGAGGAGGTTGGGCAGAAGGGGCTGAGGGGCTCCACTCACCACCCATGTAGCTGCAGCAGTGCAGGTCGGGCTACCTGTGCAGAATACAATCCTATCCAGGACCCTCAGTACTTGCTTGGACAGCTAGCCCATCCCACAGCTCCTGCCACTGCCTCCATGCTACTATTTTTAGCATGCTAGCTCAATCGGCATATGTTACAGCTTCACCTCCAAGTGCCGACGTACCCAGTGGCTGCTCCTTGACTCCACCTGATGGCATCCCAAGACTTGTTCCCTGACCAACCACAGGGAGTCAGTCCCAAGTATGGCAGAGGCCTTTAACAGAACCCCTTTGGACACTTGCCATAATGTTGGTTGTGTCATTAAATGTCATAATAGTGCACTTAATCAGGATGGATCCTCAACTACCTCATCCCCTACAAAGTAGTGCAGCACATGACTTTTAAACTCTGCCTCTGCCCAGGTTGTACCTGTTCTGTAAGTCAAGCATTGTCCCAGTGTTATTGTAAAATATGCAGTTAAATGTATCACTCTATAAAGCACAAGTTAAGGACTCAGAAGAATTATTGATACAAATGAGAGCAGGATCTGCTTTTTTTTTTTTTTAATTTGGGGGCAGTAAAATATAGTACCTGTTGGCAAACTATTACCTGTATGCATAGTCCTTAACATTCACATTTATCATTGGCGTCAATGGGGTTACTCACATGGGTGCAAGTTTTATACGATAATCAAAGACGGCTTAGATTTGACTTTACTGTCTTCTGTTAGCCTCTTCATTCTGCTTACTCTTCCTGCTGTTGAGTAATTGAAGTATTTTTTTAGGTCATATGTATTTGTCTTTTGTGCTCACTTTTAGCCATGTGAACAAAATTTACGATGTCACCCCATGTGGCTCAAAGACTTTGAGCCAACCTGTAGCCTTCACTCAGGGGGATAGGCCCAGTAACATCAGTCAGGCTACTCCCATGAGTAAGGGCAGAAGGGCCAGCCTTTTATTTGAGGATATATTTTTCCAGGTACAGATTGGTCCATGCTATATATCTGAGGTTCGAGTGCAGTCTTTTACACATGCAGCAGACAGTGCCTGCTCTGTAAGAATTTAAGAGGGTGGGTTTTTTATATTTCTTTTCTTTTATTATTATCCTCCAGTGTATGGTAGGTTATATGAAGTTCTTCAAATCATGGCTTAATATAAGCCTCAGAGTTATGTTTTTGTCTTGGCCAGTGAACCTAAGATAATCTAATTTATCTGTTCTGGTTGATCTGGAAAGCTTCTAAAATGAACTCTGGCAAATGTAGTCAGAGAAGGAATGTAACAAAAGTTAATTTTGCTGTTAACAAATATCACTGTTGGTGAACAAAGATTTGTGTAAGTCATTTGGAAACCATGATATATATTATTTCACTGTTTTACTAGTTTGATAGGGATCTGTCTAGTGTGTGGTTGCTGGTCTAGCTGGGTTTCAGAAACAGGGGCTGTTTCCATTTGAAAAAGGCAAGTAAAAGCACACAGCACTATATTAAATAGTTATTCCAGTTGTAATAAACTGGCTAGTATGTGCACTATTTGTGTCTAGTGGTTAACCAGAATTATTCAGTTCTGTCATAGTCATTGTACTGCCAAGAGCTTACAGATAGTTACCTTTAGCGCAGGTTGACTTGTGCTTTTGGAGAAGGAGTATCTGAGTTCTGCCCCTGATATCACCATAAAGTACTAAGTGTCTATGGTGACAACCAAGAAGTCCTAGGCAACTACAGATTTGTTTTGCAGTCAAGAACCTAACATTCCTTCTGCCTCCATCCAAGGGCCAGGGGCTACCAAAGAGCTGGTCCCTGACCTTCAGCATTGGGGATGGGTACCAAGTTGGTGTCACTGCCCCATACTCATCAGGAATTTTAGGGAGATTCAGGAAAACAGCCAGACAGCAGTCCTTCATGCCAAAGGTCAGAGGCAAAACACACCCCTCCCTAGTGTAACAGCTGCTAGAATAATCATAGGGGCTGAGAAGTTCCTGAAGTCTCAGAGTGCACTTGCTGGGGAGATCCTACTCCTGACTCCTCTGATCTAACCCCTTGCATTAAAGATTAGCTTGCAGCCTGTACAATGCTCAGCAAAGAGCAACAATAACGTCCTTGTCCTTTATGGAGCCTAGTGCTCATTTGTATATTCTTAGGGAAGTTCAAAATACTCCTTTTTTTCCCTAGTATTCTTAAGAAGTCATTGAGATTCTTGGACTACCATAAAGATGCTATGCAAACTGTGACTTAAATAAATATCAGCACTCGGTTTCCAAGAGAAGTCTCACTCGTTTCATCAAATGTATCAAAATGTAGATGACAAATCAAACACTGGGAATATTAGATTACAGGTGCTATTTGCAAGGGGCTTTGGTTCTAACATTCTAATTTTTTGAATGTGTGTCTTAGTTCTCTCTTTACAGATTATAAAAACACTATCAAAATGTAAATTATTGCTTTTATGTGTATAGTTCTCATGTCTGAGGCATTTTTCCTTCCAGGTGAATATTATATAATTAGATATTCTGTGTAGCAACAGAGCTATGATCCTTGAAAAGATTTGCCATATCTGGATGGATAAGTCAGTAGCTTTCATGATAAATACAAATCAGACAGATATTGCAGTGGTCAGAGTCTTAAGCAATTAACATTAATCAATAGTAAGTAAATATAGCTATAGACAGGTGAATGATTTTTCAACAGATCTAAACTTTTAATCCTTGAATCAATCACTAACCGTGTCTGCTTCACAGTCCTATTTGGGTCCTTTGTGCTGTGAGAACATCAGACAATCTCATAAAAAGTTTTGAGAACTATTGGGTTTTAGAATAAGGAGTGCTTACTTGTCATATACTGTCAACCTCTCTCTTCTCTTGACCTTTATTTCTGGATAACAGGATCTTGTTTCTTAAGAGTTCATTGGCTCTCATGGAGCCTGATTCAGCTCTTAGCAAAGTGAATGGAAATCTTTCCACTGATATTGATGGGAGCTGGAAGGGTCCAGGCTATGGTTGTTTTTTTTACCCGAGATCATCAAAATCCTGTTTAATACTGTGGTTACTTGGCTATATGCTGTGGGAGTGGTTCTGATGGGGGTGGCTTGAGTGCATGCTCGACTCAGGATTAACTAATATCAAGTCTATTGCAAATATTTTCATTATTTTCTAGAGATGGCTCCAAACCAAAGCCTTAGATCCAAAGCGCGCGCGCACGCGCTCTCTCTCTGTCTGTCTGTCTGTCTCTCTCTCTCTCTCTCTCTCTCTCTCTCTCTCTCTCTCTCACACACACACACACACACACACACACACACACACAGATCTGGATTTTATTGTTATACATGAGTTGGGCAAACACACACACACACACACACACACAGATCTGGATTTTATTGTTATACATGAGTTGGGCAAACACACAACTACCCCCAGAAAGGTGAACCCAGAAACCATGTACCTTTGACAGATCCAAACATTACATCTATTTAGACACCATCTCCAATTTATTTTAACAAACTATAGTGCAGTAAGAATTCCATCAACTGTATCTGAGAATCTACAGGCTCTATGCTTTCCTGGCTATCCAAATAGATTCATTACACAGATAGAAAAAGTTGTCAGTTACCAGGTGACTATCACTATATCTTTCTTTAAGGGAATATTGCATTAGGAATCTAAAATCAACTATATATTTAGCTGAATGTGATCTGTGAAAAAAGTTTAAACCAGACTTTGATAACTTAGTTTATTCAGAGCAATATGTTAATAACTTTACACACATCCTAATGTTAATTGGATTATTCGGAAATAGAAACACGTTTCTAACAGTTGGCACACTTTTGTCAGTGTCTGAACAACAATGTTTATCTCTTTGCTAGTTTCCTGATTTCAGTATGAATAATTGAAACATTTTAGTACTAGAAACTCAGAACCTCATCTCAGGCCTAATTTAACACATTTCATTTTATTCTTAGACAGGAATGCAGCAATACATCAAAAGAATGAGACTTTGTAAGCCCCTGTATCTGTTTCTTCAGTACTGTTGAGAGTATTGCTATCGAGAAAACCTTGCCATTTTTCTATGCTGCCTTAATATTTCCCATTTTGGGCCACTCTTTTGGGTAAAGATCCTAAATCATTTAATTTATATTCTGCAAGATGCAGAGCATCCTCTGAGTCTCCTGAAGTCAATAAAAGTTGAGGACACTCAGTGTCTTACAGATCCCTAGAACTAC
Organism: Gopherus evgoodei; assembly: GCF_007399415.2. Classification (NCBI taxonomy): domain Eukaryota; kingdom Metazoa; phylum Chordata; order Testudines; family Testudinidae; genus Gopherus; species Gopherus evgoodei. The sequence continues at coordinate 13,644,298 of NC_044335.1, read as the reverse complement.
TTAGAAGTATCCAGAGAGTCTTCCCCCTATTTGTCATATGCCATCTTTGCTGTTTCCAAGGGCAATCCCAAGTGACTGAATAATCAACAGAGACGCATATTTGCTGAATCTGTTCTATTCAGCAAAGCTGTGCAAAATGCCATCATGAAACTCATTTGCTTTGGGGGTGTCACTGAAAACTCAGAGCTCAACCCAAGTTCACAAAGTGGATTCAGTGAGTTTTGAACAATTGCCATATGGAATTTGGGCTTCTGTCATAAACAGATAGCTAAGGGTTAATGTTCTTTTACCTGTAAAGGGTTAACACAGGGAACCAAACACCTGACCAGAGGACCAATCAGGAAACAAGACTTTTTCAAATCTGGGTGGAGGGAAGTTTTGGGTGTGAGTTCTTTGTTCTTTGTCTTGGTTCGGTGACCCTCTCGGCTCTGAGAGTGATTTTTCTATCTCCAGGCTTTCTAATCTTCTGTTTCCAAGTTGTAAGTACAAGGATAGTAAGACAATAGGTTTATATTGTTTTTTTTGTATTTACATGTGTGTAGTTGCTGGAATGTGTTAAATTGTATTCTTTTTGGATAAGGCTCTTTATTCATTTTTTTTCCTTTAAGCAATTGACCCTGTATATTGTCACCTTAATACAGAGACCATTTTATGTCCTTTTTCTTTCTTTTTAAGACCTGTTGGAGTTTTTCTTTAGTGGGGACTCCAGGGAATTGAGTCTGCAGCTCACCAGGGAATTGGTGGGAGGAAGAAGTCAGGGGGAAAATCTCTTTGTGTTAGATTTACTAAGCCTGACTTTGCATACCCTGTGGGTGAGGGGAGAGGGAGATTTGATCTCTCAGTATTTGTGTTTCAAGGACTTGAAGCAGGGAGGGTGGAATCCCTTTGTTTAGATTCACGGAGCTTGAATCTGTATATCTCTCCAGGAACCCAGGGAGGGAATACCTGGAGGGGAAGAGGGAGAAGGGAAGTGGGTTATTTGCCTTTGTGATGAGACTCAAGGAATCCAGGGGTCCCCTGGGAAGGTTTTGGGGAGACCACAGTGAGCTAGGCACTGTATAATTCCTGGCTGGTGGCAGAAATACCAGGTCCAAGCTGGTAACTAAGCTTGGAGGTTTTCATGCTAACACCCATATTTTGGACGCTAAGGTCTAGATCTGGGAAGAAATGTTATGACAGCTTCATCTATATTTGGGCCCTGGTCACTGTCCAGCCTTGAGAATGTGTCCTCTCCACACTAGAGGGAGAAACAGGGATGAAAGTAACTTAAAGGACTTACCGGTACGCCGGAGTCCTGAGCAGGGGTGTAGCCTAACTGGAAGAGGAGTGGCCTCAACCAGAAGAGGTGGGGCCTTTCGAGATTTAAAGGCCCTGGGGCTCCAGCTGTGCCTGGGAGCCCCAGGACCTTTAAATCATCCTGGAGCTACCAGCTGCCGAGATGGCTGGGAGCCCTGGGGCTCAGGGGCAAATTAAAGGGCCTGGGGCAGGGCTCCTGCAGCAATTTAAAGGGTCAGAGGCTCCAGCTGCTGCTGGGAGCCCCAGGCCTTTTAAAGCAGTGCTGGAGCTCTGGCAGCAGGGCTCGGTCAGCACTTCAAAGGGCCCAGGGTTCCCTGCAGGGGCCGGAGTTCCGTGCCCTTTAAATCCCCACCCAAGCCTGGCTGCCACAGCTCTGGTGGTAATTTAGAGGGCTCAGGGCTTCCTGCAGTGTCTGTAGCCCTAGGCCCTTTAAATCACTGCTGGAGAAGCCAGTCCAGTCCAGCACGGCATACCGGCTCTTGCCAGTACACCGGATCAGAACGGACTGGCTTACTTTCACCTCTGGGGAGAAACCAAGAAGAATAAAATTGTATTTAATTCTGTTCTTAAAATCAGCTTCCTTGCAAATATTTTTGTAGGGTAGTTGGTGCACTAAGGGGGAGGAGGCCTGGTGAAAGCCCTGGAGAATTGATTCAAATAAGCATGGATTTGCCTGCACTGTACACTTTATCTGCTGGGTAGTCCCAGACATCTATATAATAAAGTTGTGGCCTGATTAAAACTGATAACAAGTCTCCTGTCCTTCTTGTAGTATACCCAGACAACGATGTTTTGGTGGTTTGATATGGTTTTGACCCCAACCCAGATAAACTTGTCAGTTTGTACTGGGTTTTGTTTGAGTTTGCAAAGCTCAGCAGGTGGAAATCTATACAAAGCAAAATACTAACAAAAGATTCACACCCCAGCAAACTAAAACCAAGTCTTCTCTGCAAAATTAGGATCTAAATCCAAACTACCTCACAGTTCAGGGAAGTTTGGATCTGGTGGTTTTGTTCCATTCTAATCTATTTTATTGAGATTCTTATTCAACACACATTGCCATGGGATGTACCTAAGCACCTTTACAGGACCTGTTATCCAGACAGTTACAGAGAGGAGGCTTAGATGTGACATTCTGAGAGGGATCTGAACTTCTCCAAACCTCAGAGATATTGGGTTGCAGGATATTGTTTCAGGCCCATTTCTGTTGGAAATCAGAACAGCTGAGATCAGTTCTAGTCAGAGTGCCTCTTTGTTCAGAGGAACCGTAATGATTTATAAATGGCCTCAGGGCAGCTTTATATAGTCACTATGTTCCTATTCTCCAACTGTACCTTACCCTTGACATGCCCTGAAATAACTTTCACTTTAAAATTGCATTAAAGATTTCCAGTACTTTATTTAAACTTTCTTTTGCACCTGACAGCTCTCACTGAAACCCTGCATTGTTAGTTTTCAAGTAGCTTACCTGACAAGTACTAAAGCTGAAATGTTTGTACCAATAGGTAATGATTAGCAGGCCATACCCATATATAGTGCTGAACTGCGGGTATTTGTAACCTTGCTAAAAGGTCTGCAGACTTGGATACAGAACATGCAGAGACAGCCACTTCTGTCACAGCTGACTGACTAGGGTCTTTACATCACAATGACACCTACAGAGGAGCTATATTAAATATTTTTTACACTGTAATAGCTGTTTTCCTAGTATTGAACTCTATACTGTATCCCTAACTCAAGACATGGCTGCTACCTGCAGTCAGTATTTATTCAGGCAACCATAGGATTGATTATGGTCTTTAGTGGGATGTGAGGTAGGAAATATTTGATTCAGGGACTATGGACAGCCCACACTTTTTGTGCGTCAAGTTTGTTTGTTTGCTATTTTTTTCTAGCATTAGATCGCACTAAATCAGGAGATTTTGCAGTCTTTTGACTAGTATAAACTGTGAGCACAATTTCACCCCATATATGTGAAACACAATAAATTAACACTAGAGAAGCAACAACTTTGCCCCTTCCTGCAAACTCTTAGTTACACAAGTAGTTCTTACTCATGCAAGCTGTCCTACTGTAGTTGAGGTAAGAGCTTTACGAGTAGAGATTTGGAGGCTTAAGCCCTTCACTATAGAATGTCTGTATTTTCAAGTGCTTCATTTCTCAGCCATATATTCAAATTAGCATGATTCTTCTATTGAATCGCCTTAGCTATTCTTTTTTTTAAAAAAAATAGAAAACAAAAAAGGAAATTTAAATATATTCAGTTTGGGGAGTTTGCAAATTTAGCTGGCTTTGCCACAAAGCTTTTAAATTCCTTGAACTAAATCATGACTGTACTAAACTGAATTTTCAGATTAAGGCATAGTTCAGATGAACCTTCAATTAAAGGACACTGAGAATCTTCACAGAAACATTCAAATGCTCATAACTTTAAAACATTTTTTCTTCAAACATGGCTCAATTTATTTTATTTATTTTTAAGTAACAGTGGTCTCTAATAGACAAGGCTGAAACTTCTAGTTTCAGGCATATTTTTACTTCTGGGGACAATGTTTTGATTGAAATATGTAGGAAAAATGTAGGTGGGATTGGCTTTTTTTTTAATTTCCAATAAAACAAAACCAGCTGAATCATTTTGCAAAAGAAAGTCAGCTTTTTGTACGAGACCAAGCATTAAAAGTTCATTCTAAATTTGACTTATCTGAATACATCAAGAGAATGAGAGAAAAATTGCTGAAATCAAGTTTACTGCGATGGGTGCTGCTCAGGCCTGCTATAATATTAGATTAAATGAAACTATATTTCCCACTGTAAGTAGCAGAGCAGTTTACTATCACATAGAGAATCTAATTCCTTTTTCCTTCACTGCCTCACTTTCAGAAGCTGGAAGTACCATGAAAGGAGACATTTTAGGACATGTTTAACACACAAAAAGGAACGCTTCCTATAATCAAAATCTCTCTGCTGAAATTATCAATATTTTCACTTGTTTCAGTTTGCTTAGCAGTAGCTTTTTAAAAAATAATTGCTCTCTATATATGCCAGTGTATCATATAACACAGTTAATCTTTAGAAGGTTCAGCTCTTTTCCTGAATTCTTAATCAAGAGGCGAGCCTCTTTGTTTTAAAATTTCTAAGCAAAAAATGAAAAGCAAAATCCTACACACTTGAGAATAGGGACTGTTAATGAATGAACTTCCAATTTTAATGAGACAGGGAGAAATTGCCCAATTTTCCTTATTTCTGAATTACAGAATCCAGCTTAATATAACGGTGAATTTCGTTGCCATCCAATATCTCATATAGACCTAACAGTTTTATAATTATTTTCTTTTATCTATGTGACTAATGAAAAGTACATGATAGGGGACCGTGCTAAGCAGCAAATGAGGATATTAAGAGTTTTCACATGTCAAGAGTTCTATGTTTTAAATGTGGGAATTAAATTAGTCTTCGGTCTCATGGAAATTTATATCTTTGCCCTTGTCATATACTGTATATTTAATTAAAATGATAATATATTTTGCTTCAGAGTTGTAAATTTATTTTTAAATGAAAGTAATTTCTTCTGGAGCCTTATTTAGGCTGTGAATTAAAAGATGTAATAAGGTCTTTTGGGACAGTGGTCAGTGATCATTCTTGCAAGATTGTTTACCTTTTGTTAAAAACAAATTAGAACCTCTCTTGGAATCAGGATTTTCTATAATTATGATTGCTGTATTAATGTTGAAAACAGAAACCTTTTTTCCCTGTGTTTTGTGATCCCTCCCCCCCAAAATACACCGTATAGTTATTCCAATTAGGGTTACAGAATTTTGATCAGAATTTCATAAATCCCAGAGTAACAAACTAATGTATCCACTACCTTTGTGTTTTAGTGTAGTTAAAAGTAAAGCTCTCTGTTGAAAGAGGCAATGATTGGAATGACTTATGCTGACCAGTTCCAATTTTCTCTCCCTGTAAACTCTATTTAGTGTTACAAAAACAATTCAAAGGCAGATCGTAGGTACCACATATCTCCTCTGACCTTTAAATCAAATTTAGTATTTCACTCTGTAGTATGCCACCAAGCAAAACTTGACAGCTTAATAAAGTGGAAATTTTAGGCAATAAATCTAAGAATTCTTCCATCATTCATGAGAAAAGAGATCAAAGTTCTTGCCTTATTGCTGAATATCTTCCAAACAGGAGCTTATGGAACTTGGATAATAAGAATTTATATTGTCAAAAGTGAATGCTGAACTAATAAAAGAAATTAACAAGGAACATCCTTCTGTCTTCACTTTAGCCATGGCATAGGCTGCATAATATGCTGCAGCCATCTTGAGTAAGATCAACTAGTAAAATGCAGTGACTGTATTATCGGTGATGAGTTCTGAATTGCAACATGTGCCAGTGCTGGAAAAAAACACTTCCCTGATACTGAACTAAACAGTGTGTTTCTGATAAGTAGTCCACCTGGTAACAGTCACACAATTTGGGTCAACTGTTTGCTCCTCAAATTTGGTGCAAAATTGCTTCTTCTGCCTTGATTGTCAGTAAGAAGCACTCTTGTCTATCCCTACTAGATGTAGATATTTAGGGATACAGCTGCAAATTTTCTCCTGCAAAGCTATTTTTTCAGAAAGTTTTGACAAGTATCTACAGTCAAGGGTAAGGCCATTGTCTAGGAGGGTGGAGATAATGGAAATCAAGGAACACAGCCCTGAAGATTAAAGACAGAACAGGAAAGAAGGGAAACAGTTAAAATGGTTACTACTGCCGCACATTAGGAGAGCAAGAAAATGAATTTCCAAACACAAAAAAGACCTTTAGATCACATAAAGGTTACTGGACAACAGATGGTTAGCACATAATCAGATGTATAACTTTAAGTGCCTGCATAATTGCCTTCCAGGACCTAAATGCTGACACATGGTAGAATAGAGTAATCTTCAATGTTATTAAACCACACACTTTGTAATTCACACAGCGTTGGGGTGGTCCCTACCTCTCAGCAATGATTTAGCACTTACTGTAGTGTGGGGTCATATGACTAGGATTCCATTCTGCTATATTGCATTTATTAGTCCACTCTGCAAATGTTGCCAGCCTCCAACATGCATTGGTCGACATTTCCCATAAAAGTGTTGGCACCTTTTTCTAGGCCTCCTCTTGATAATAGATACTCCTCCTTCAAGTATTCTGTAAAGCCAATACCTTGTCCTCTTTCAAGTCTCACTTCAAGCTATCATGATGCCTTTGGTAAATTGCAAAGATGCCTTTGGTAGATTGCTATGATCAACAGAATAACCTAGCTCTGAATCTTCTATGTGTGTCTAAATGTGGGAGTTTGGTTGATGAAGCTTTGCCTTCCATTGGAAAGTGGCCAGTTGCAATTAAAAGATGCTAAACAGCAGTGGACAGAGATACATGAGTTTCACTCCACTTGAAAGGGTCAAAAATATGTTTAATGGAGCTGTCAGGGTTTGTCAGACCCCTTTGTTAAAATTCTCCCACGCAACTGAAAGAGGCTTGGAGTTATTTCCATGATGCCAGCATGGTCCTGCTCTCAGACACTGCTCATTTATCCCTGCCTCACATTATGCATTCCTGAGGCCCATTAAAATACTGAGCAAGAGCAATTGTTTAGGGATGCCACGTATTTCAAAAACACTTATTGGGGAAAGGCTATTTCTAATCTCCCTAACAAGGTGCTCATCTCTAGTCTTCAGCTCCAGTTAGCTGGGGTGAACACCTGAGCCTATCAGTATAAACAATACAATTTTCAGAAACAGAGTATAAATGCTTGCAGCAAATGCATGTGTTATATATTTGTTTACCCAGTAGTTTTGTCATGAGAAATTGGCTTTGCTTAAATGGTAAGATATATGAATCGGTTCTCCATTCCCTCACCAATAAGAGTTTCTTCAGGGGAGTTTTTCCATTGATTTCAGTGGACTTTGGAGCAGGTCTTGAGACATGGCCACACAGAGACCCTAACTGATCAGTTACTTAAGCTATTTTTAAGTTCTTAAAAGCAGGCCTTAAGTGGTGCTTAGGGCCTTTTGCAGGCTCTTTGCTCCAAAATGAATTTCATCCTAAAGCACAAAGAACACAAGCCTCCTCATTGTCTGCCAGGTTCCTTTTTGCCTCTTTTTTAATAAATCACTAGGTACCTGTATAATACTGGTAATGTAACTGAGCACAGTGCCTGGAAAATATACCTCTTCCCTCCCCTACTTGAGAATAAAAACCAGGCTTCATCACAATATATGTTCTCTATAAATGCCTGGATTTTGCTCAGGCATTAATCTTGCAGTGGGGATGAAAGACCATTACCCAGTCATATGAATCACTTCCATTGACATTATCTGATAAAAATAGTGAAGGAGTCGGAATTTGCTTTTATCAGTTTAGTACAAGCTAGAATTCAGATGGAGACCATTGTCTCTGTGTTCATTTATTGTCTAGTCTGAGCCTTAGAAAAATCCATAACTTCTATGAAACTCAGCAGCAATATAAGTAATTGCATTTAATTTTCTTTTTGGTGAATTCACGTAAGATGGAGAATTACATTAGAGGACAGTTGCATTTGGAATTGGGAAGGGAAGGCACGCCTACCATAAGAAGCACAATGATACACACACACTGTGACAGTGTCAGCTCATACATTTGTTTTTCCTTTTAAAGTTGGGAGGAAAAGTGAATTAAGATCTTATGACCCTGGAAGATAAAGGGCCTGATCAGACGTCTGCTGAAGTCAGTGCAGGGACTTCCATTAACTTCACTGGGTTTTGGAACAGGCCCACATAACATTGGGTAAAATCAGGAATACCGTGGGCTTATGGTGTTGGCAATAAGTTCCCTCATGTAATTCTGCCCATTTACTTTACCCCAGGGGGTTAGCATGGAACCAGTTACCAGCTCCCTATGAGTAGGATTCACAAAGATATTTGGGCACCAAAGTCCCATTGATTTCAATGGGAGTTTGGGGGGGCACACCACTGAAATCAACTGGGAGGTTGGGGCCTAAATACTTTTGTAAATCCTCCCTCCCCTATGGATCAAATGAACCCAAATTCTAAATATGCATCCATAACTGATTATTTGCACACCCAATTTGCTCATGCAAACTACATATTATGAGTAGAAAAGTTTGCACACTTTTACAGGCACAATCAATAACCTCGGCAAAAGGCACAGCTGAAAATGTGGTCATATGGTTTTAGATTTTCATCAGTATGATAGCACAAAACCAGAGTTCTAACTGACAGCTGAATAAGACCCTCTTGATTGCTCTGCTACTATGATAGTAAAGACTGAAATAATTAAGAGCATTCTCTATAAATGACTAAACACATTGTCTGTCACTAAAGGGTCAATTTATTAGACACTATCGCATAAACAAAAGTAAGAACACTTCTTTTTTGAATGCCTACTAACTTAAATTGTATCAAGATTTTGTCAACGTGTGTGACATACTTGGAAATCAACTTGTCTTATTTATATTCTACCACAAGCTCTGTAGTTTGTGGATTTGATTAGTAAGGTATTCAGTACATAAATGATATCAGTAAGAGAAAAAGAGGCCAGGTCTTCAGCTGATGTAAACAAGCATAGTTCCATTGAGGTTATGGAGCACACCAATTTACACCAGTTGAGAAGGTGTTCCATAAAACATTCAAACTTCACATTTGGCAATATTAGGGTGAAAGGAATAGGTATAGGGTAAATTTTCTTTCAGTAAAATCTAAATTAGTAGCATAAGTGCCATTGAAAATCAATGGAATTTAGACTCCTCAGTCATTTAAGAGCTTTAGAAAATTTAATCCATAGGTTCTGCAGGATTTTGACATTTTGTTTCCTATATTTATTTGTTTGCACGTCTCTTGATGCACAAAAATAAAAAAGATGCCATTATTTTTAATGTAAGGAATACAAATCTTCAGTCAATGTTGTTCAAATAGTTACCGAATAATGAAAAAAAGGCGAAAAGTTCTTTCTTCTGGACATTGCTCATAAAACAATACCAGATTAATATGCTCCCAGAGTAAACATATATTATTTCAAATTGGTCCTATATTTAAATATGAAATGAATTGACATTTTCTTGTGTCAGCTAATGAAGCTGCTGGGAAAAATCTGAGGATGAAAAATAGACAATTAAATGGTTTCTTTGGAAGCCTAAAAAGGATTTGCATATCTCTTCATGAGTTTGCACTTCTCTTCATGCAGGGTATAGGCAAAATGCAAATGTAAATCTGTAATGTGTTTGGCATCCAGAGTGCTTCAGGTTACTGGAATGAGTTCTTTGTGTTACTGCTATCATCTGCAAAGACAGATGCCCCAGGCAGGGAAACAATGAAAAAGTAACAGGTAACCATTCCATTTCATGTTACCACAAATACAATTCTATCAAATGTTTGGTTTGCAAAAAAGGAATATAAGATAGATACAATAGGTACCGTCAAAAGTTCAGCATTCATTGCCCTGGGTACACATGGTAAATGTGTACATTTCTACACCTAAAACAGGAAATACTGCAATTTACGACTTTTTAATGGCTCCCATTCAGCATAGACCGCTCTAAGATTGAACGTAGGAAATGTCATTGTGGAGCAGACCAGTGGCCTGTCTAATCTAGTGTCATGTCTCTGGCAGTGGCCACATGCTAAGGGCATTCAGTGAAATTGTGTTCTTTGTTAGGCCAGATGAATTGTAATTTGGATTCATATTAAGTGCTGTCATTGGCCTAGCAAGGCCGGATTTGAGGAAATCAACAAAAATAAGATTGGATTGTTATTACTTATATGTAACAGAGTAGTGCTTAGAGGCCCCCACCAAGATCAACATTCATTTGTGCTATATCAGTGTTTCTCAAACTGAGGTCGCCGCTTGTGCACAGAAAGCGCCTGGTGGGCCGGACTGGTTTGTTTACCTGCCCTGTCCGCAGGTCCAGTTGATTGCAGCTTCCACTGGCCATGGCTGGCTTAATGAGGGCCCAGGTGGCCCTTATAAGAGGGCTGGGGCTAGAAGCCAGAGAAGCAGCATCTCTCTAGCTTGCTGAGGGAGAAGGGCCTTGCTTCTGGGGAGCTCTGGTCTAGAAACCCTCAGGCTGCAGGCCTAGTTAAAGGCCAAAGAAAGGTACTGTGGGGCAGGGCTGGGGGAAAGCCAGAGGAGCTGGGGAGCTCCAGCCTAGAAATCCCCCAGGCTGCAGGCAGGCAGCCCAAGTGTAGGCAGAGGTAGCAGGTCCAAACCCCCCTTGCCGATGATGAGTGGCACTTACATTGAGTCTTCTCCAGGGAACGGGGGCTAGGTGATGATTGGCAATGGCCATAGACTGAGGCAAGGTGGAGATAGAGGGTGGAGGTTCCCCAGGGAGGGGAGACCCAGGTCTGTGAGGGTACTGCCAGGGGGCAGCACCCCATCCTGAAAGGGGCACTGGGGTCCAGGAGAGACTCAGGTCCAGCGGCAAGCAGGACACCAGCCTGCAGAGGGTGCACCAGAGCTGGAAACACTAATTCCCTGGATGACCAGCAAGAGGTGAGTCCTGCCCTGTTACACTGCCTCATGTGTATTGTCCCAAAAGCTCATTCTTCTCTGCGACATTGTTTAATGTGGTCCACTGATCATCCAAGCCCACAATACTACAAATCTTTTTCATTTAATACAGTGGACAGCAAAGATACTTAAACTTCATTCAACAATACCTCTCAATGATATTGCAGGAACTTACCATAACTGTCACATTAGCAGCTGTAAAGACATATACCAAGAGACTTCCTTACTGTGAAAAACTTAGTCTAAAGACAGAAGGTAAAAGGAGGAAATCTGTCAAAGAAAAGGAGTGATTTTCCCAAAGTCACACAGTAAAACAGAACCTACCTTCTGAGTCCTACCGTGTGTCTATACTGCAGCCAGAGGTGTGACTGCAGCACAAGTGGACATACCTGACCTAGCTTTAATCTAGCTAGCTCAGATAACAATAGCAGTGAAACCATGGCAGCACAGGCTGTACAAGCCCACCTGAGACCCAGAGTATTTATTTGAGTGGCTTGTTCCATGTTGACTCCCAGGCTGCTGCAGTTACACCTCTGACTGCAGTGTAGAAATATCCCTAGTCCTAGTCCCAGTCCAATGGAACATGCTGCCTCTTGATATTTCAAAGGATACACTGACATTCTTAAGCTATAAACATAAGAACCTACTGTTTTAGTAGAGCCATGGTTGTGCTACTATTTATCTAATTATCTACTAATTATCATATCTCATCATCATCATCATCATCATCAAAGGGGAGGGATAGCTCAGTGTTTTGAGCACTGGCCTGCTAAACCCAGGGTTGTGAGTTCAATCCTTAAGGGGACCATTTAGGGGTCTGAGGCAAAAAAAATAGTTGGGGATTGGTCCTGCTTTGTGCAGGGGGTTGAACTAGATGATCTCCTGAGGTCCCTTCCAACCCTGATATTCTATGATACAGCTACATCAGGGTTTCTCAAACAGAGGTCGCTGCCTGTGTGTTTACCTGCGCTGTCCGCAGGTCTGGCTGATCGTGACTCCCAGCAGCTGCGGATCGCTGCTCTAGGCCAATGGGAGCTGCAGGAAGCAACACAGGACGTACTGGCCACAGCTTCCAGCAGCTCCCATTGGTGTGGAGCAATGATCATCCAGACCTGCCGACAGCGCAGGTAAACACACAAGCCTGGCCCGCCAGGGGCTTTCCCTACACAGGCAGCGACCTCTGTTTGAGAAACCCTGAGCTATATAGTTTACAGAAATTGTTTCCTCACTTTGCCCTGCTAAACTTTCATTGATTGCTATGGATATGGATCATGTACACAGAGCTACAGATCTTCGCTCCATTGGTATCCACCATTAACTGCTGGTGTATATCAGCATATGCAAGAGGAGGATCAAACCCATTGTATATAACTTTAAGGACAGATTTTCAAAAGGCTCAGCAATGACTACCCTTTTGAAACTCTGGCTACATCATTTAAGTGCCTAAGTAGGAGCTGAGCTCTTTTGAAAATATGGCCTTTAGGTGCATGATTCCTGTAGATTCATATTTCCTTACTCAAACAAAATTCATCTAGCCTGAGCCAGACATCAAGCCATCAGGACTAAAGGCCATGTTTTCAAAGATATCTAGGCATCTAAAACTATAGATCGGCACCTACTGGGATTTTTAAAAGTACCTAAGATGCTTAGTGCCTAATTTCCACTGAAATCTTTGGAACTTAGAGACCTAATGTTCTTAAGTCCCACTACTTGTCTATCTGCATCTTTAGATGCCTTCGTACATTTGCCCTGAGTCCCAGGGTAAATAGCAAACATTACAAAAACACCAATATTTTAAACATGCATAAATTCCTTGACTTTGGCTGCACATCACTTATACAGAACATGCCACGTTAATTATAACTAGTTTTTAACTACACATACGCAATAAGCATTTCACAGACGCAGAACATAATTAGACGTGTGCCAGGTGGCTGGTACCTACTACCCACATCTTATTCTCACTGCACAGCAGGAAAACACTGGAGATGCACACAGTCCTCTGCAATACACACTGCCTTCCCAAAGATATTAAGTGTTAACTTTCAAATAAGAACTTTATATTGAGAACAGGAATTTATACATAGTTAGTCTGAACAAATATTTGTTTGAGTTGTTTTGTGCTTGATGTATTAATCTTAGAGGTAGCCAAATAACATCTAGAGAATACTAAATTCAGCAAGTGGTTGTCTGGTTTGTTTCATTATAGCTTTTGGGGAGTTTTTTTATGGTTTTTTGTTTTCTGCACAACCGCATGATTTTTTTTCAAATATATTGAGTAACTGCTAGTATTCAAGGTATATTACAATGGGCATATTTGAGCAATACCAGAATACAAGCTTTGAAACAGGTCACCTAAATCTGATTGATCCTAATTCAATGCCCACTGAATTCAATAGGAGTTTTTCCATTAATTTCAATAGGTATTGAATCAGAGCAGTGGTTTTGTTCCTGCTTCCTGCTTGGATTATTTAAGTTTTATTAAGGTTACTTAGAATGGGTCACTTACATGTACTAAATGTCAAATACATACCTTATTCACTTGAATCATCCAGACCACCACCCAACCTTTGTGTATTCACAAATAGGTGCAAATCAATGACTAATCAGATCCACTTTCATGCAAAGGTATCACAGACATTAAGTCCCTGAGCTGTATGAAAAATCAGTTCCTAATTGATTTATCCCAGGTTATACAGAGAGACAAAAAGAGAACGGAGGTCACCTGGCTCTCGCTCCTTTGTATATTAACCACCAGCTCAACCTTCCTACCTGGAATGGAAGGGTCACAACTTCTTCAGGTCAGGCCACCAAGCCTAAAACTGTCAAACCACTGTCTGTCAAGCTGTGCACAGCTAGTGACCAGTTGCCTTCTTCATCTGCTACATGCCACCTTCCCAGGGAGAGCAGTCCTTTTCTCTTTGAACTGACTTCTGGGTCTGCAGAGGCTATGATCTTTATCTAATTCATTGCCAGCTCTGCAGAGAGTAGGCTTCTTGCCTGCTGCCAACTATGGCTATTGGCACAAAAATCTCTGTCCTTAGAAAAATGCGTTCACATCAAAAGAGTCAGCCAAGCGGCTGAGGGTGTAATATTGTAATAAATTTGCATGTAAAATTCAAACAGAAAAGAACTACCCATATCCTGTGGTCACATCAGGGGCAACTCCAGGCCCCAGCATGCCAAGCGCATGCTTGGGGCAGCAGGCCACGGGGGGCACTCTGCCAGTCGCCGGGAGGGTGCCAGGCAGGGCTCCGGTGGACCTCCCGCAGGCGTGCCTGCGGAGGGTCCGCTGGTCCTGCGGCTTCGGTGGAGCCGTGGGCCAGCAGACCCTCCGCAGATACGCCTGCAGTAGGTCCACCGGATCCACAGGACCGGAGACTGGCAGAGCGCCCCCGGCGGCATGCCGCCATGCTTGGGGCGGCAAAATGTCTAGCGCCGCCCTGGGTCACATCTCAGTGTAGCAGACACTGGGCTCTTGCAGATGTGTGCACAACTGAAAGTCCCTAATGCTGACAAATCAGGTAGTTCAGGTTAGCTGTCTGAATGGGCCATGGAGGAGAAACTCTCTCCAGCTTCAGAAACTGTTCTTTGTAGCACATGATCTCTGCAGGACCTTCTCTAATTTCTGGCAGATGTGTCGCTGAGTATGCAAAAGGTATTTCTTTACCTAGAGAATCGGAACAACCCATCTTCAACAACAAAAACCATTCAAACAGATTTCCAGACTACTTTAAAAAAAAGGATTAACACATTATTAAAAAATATGGGTTATATTTTTGCAGGAGACTTTGACTAAAGGATTGTTGTGAGAGCAAAAAGGCTTTTCTAGAGGGGATGGGAGAGCTCATTCTGCCAAATTCAGAACAAGGTCATAAATGTTGAGCTGTATAATGATTATATATTCCTCTACTGCATATTATACCTCAAAATCTAGAGATTCTTCTGGCTTTTGAGACAGGTAACCATTTTGTGGTCAGTTCAATGCTGACTTACACAGAGCAGAGAGACACAATTTGTGCGCTCTCAGAGACATTATTTTTCACATTTTTCTTGGTTTTTTTCCCCTTAATATAAAATAAGTCAGACTAAAAATATGAAGTGGCTCTTCATGAGTGGAAAAAAATACATACCTTGTGTTTTAAATCTAGAACAAATCTCAAAGGGCTGCTGTATTTTTTTTTCTGTCTTATTACCCTGGTTATCCCGGAAGTGAAGGAAGAATTCTTTGCAAACAACTGTCCTTATTTGCTCACAGCAGGCCTTGAGTTTCTATGGCTCTTAGAGAAGATGGAATACAACTGCTTTTGTTTTAAAATGGTTTGTAAGAGCCATATTCTCCTTTTAATGCACATCTGTGGCTCATCTTGAGAACAGAATCTATCCCTCAGAGTTTAAAGCAGAAAAAAAAGGATACATAACAGAGAAAAAGTGAGCATCTGACAATTTATTTGTAAGATGAAAGGAACAAAATTGAAGTGCAGGTAACTTATTCTTTTTTAAAGTTTGTTATGAAGGACATGAATTATGCTTTGCTGTTGTTTCATTGGTACAGAAAAACCACAACTGTTTCTACAGTTGAAATAAATCATTTGGCTTGCTAATCAAGCCACTGAAGATGTTTATTCCTTGTTCTTCTTTTCACTAGTCCTCTATTTTCTACTCTGCTTCCCTACTCCCCTCCCCTGCCATGTTTCTTTAACTTTCTTTGTCCTAGAGCTGGATGAAATTTCAGGTGAACGGTTTATTCAACAACAAAAAATCAATTTCCGTTGATGTGAAACTCTTTGCAAATTTGATGCAAAATTCACAAAACAGTGAAAATTTGGAAATTCACAAAATGGTCAGAGGAGGAGGAGGATGTGGTGATGCTGATTTCCTTCTCTCTCACTTATAGCCTCTAGCCCAGTACTTAAGGCACTCACTTGGATGCAGGAGACCCAGGTTTGAATTCATACTCTGAAACAAAATAGACTTTTTTGATTCACAAAAAAATTGGAAAAAATTCAGATTTGGTTCAACCTGAACAATTTTTTTTTCAATTTTTCAGAACTGCTACCGAACCAAGTCATTTTTCACTCAGCTCTACCCCTGAATGCTAGTAGATTATTAAAAACTCCAGAATTCTTCAAGGTTTCCAGGCCCTTCACCTCCTTCACACTCTGCTCAATATTAGAAAGTTCGTGTTATCCAAGAACCAAATCCAGTTTGCATTGCTCATGTGAGGCGTCCTGGTGATATAAAATCTATAGAAATTGATCACTTGAGGAACACAAGCAGTATTTCATCCCAGGGCAGCACATGAGAATGCTAACAAGTTGAAATTAATGGGAGTCTTTCTGTTAATGTGAATGGGCTTTGGATCAGCTGCTTGATGATATTTACTGCATATGTTTGGCTAGATAGTACACACAGACACACAAAGGAACATTAGAACCACCATATAGAGTAGACAAATCACTTGTCAAATCCAGTAATTTAGTTTATATAGCCAATACATGGTTGTTCCAGGGAAGGCCTGGTCAACCAACAACAACATCACAGTCCTAGTGCACTTAGGCCTGGTCTACACTGAGGGTGGGGGGGGGGATCGATCTAATTTACGCAACTTCAGTTACATGAATAACACAGTTGATGTTGACATACTTAGATCTATCCACCGCGGTGTCTTCACTGCGGTGAGTCAACTGCTACCGCTCCCCCATCAACTTCGTCTGTGCCTCTGGTGCTGGTGGAGTACAGGAGTCAACAGGAGAGTGCTTGGGGGTCGATTTATCACATCTAGACTAGACACAATAAATCGAGCCTCACTGAATCGATCGCTGCCTGCTGATCCAGTGGGTAGTATAGACATACCCTCCACCATGTATGAGAGAAGAATGTCCTCATGGTGAGAGAAAAATATTCTTCCTGACCACAGCCAATGATCACTTTATGCCCTAAAGCATGAATAGTGATAGTAAAAAAAGTGTATTAAACTTATATGTCATTGACCAAGTGAACCTAATTGTGATTTACTTTTTGTCTTGGAAAAAAATCTTTTATTCAAGAATCACAAGCACCAGAAAGAACAAATCAGTATTCAAACACCACATCTCAATCATCTGCAGAAGATGGATTATAGGCTTCTAAGAAATGAGGGGGTAGCAATATTTTAATTATTTTTAATTACACCATAACAAAAGCTGTTACAGACCAAAGAATACCTTAAAACTAATTATCAGTCTGAATATGATATTAAGAAAGGCTTTTCAAAGCTTAATAGAAATAAAAATGGATAGAACAAAAAATTAAAGAAAAAAATACTAGAAAAGAGAATAAAACAATCTATGGAAGAAGACACACAACCCTTTTGGGAGGATTAGGGTCACTGACTTGAATAGCATAGTGTTGGATCACACCCAAATATATCTTCAACTGAAGGAATGCACTGAAATCAAATATCACCTTCTGTATATTCAGGAAAAACATTATTATACTTCTGCCTCCCCTGTCAGGCATATACTGTACTATACTTCTGAATCTTCTAGCCTAGAAACCAGGACAACATTCATAAATGTTTAGGTCAGCCTTTGAATAAAGACTCGAATAACTACAAACTCCAAGTAGTGCTTTTAAAAGAAGAATTTCAAGGTTAATACCATAGTGAGAATATGAATTACTGCTGCACCTAGCGAAAGACTCTCTCTTCCCCTGAGTGTTAGGAGTTCTTAAGAACATAAGAACAGCCATACTGGGTCAGACTAAAAGTCAATCTAGCCCAGTATCCTGTCTTCCAACGTTGGCCAATGCCAGGTACCCCAGAGGGAATTAACAGAACAGGTAATCATCAAGTGATCCATCCCCTCTTGCCCATTCCCAGTTTCTGGCAAACAGAGGCTAGAGACTAGCCATTGATGGACCTATCCTCCATGAACGTATCTAGTTCTTTTTTGAACCCAGTTATAATTTTGACCTTCACAACATCCTCTGGCAAGGAGTTCCACAGGTTGACTGTGGAAAAAATACCTCCTTTGGTTTGTTTTAAAGCTGCTGCCTATTAATTGCATTTGGTGGCCCCTAGTTCTTGTGTTATGACAAGTAGTAAATAACACTTCCTTATTCACTTTCTCCACACCAGTCATGATTTTATAGCCCTCTGTCATAGCTCCACTTAGTCATCTCTTTTCCAAGCTGAATAGTCCCAGTCTTATTAAGCGTTCCTCATATGAAAGCTGTTCCAAACCCCTAATCATTTTTGTTGCCTTTTTCTGAATCTTTGTGTGCCCACCAAAGGTTCGGTCAATATTTTGCTATCTGGGCCTCCGAGGTTGTCATAAACAGATATCTAAGGGTTAATGTCTCTTTCACCTGAAGCACCTGACCAGAGGACCAATCAGGAAACAGGATTTTTTTTTCAACTCTGGGTGGAGGGAAGTTGGTGTCGGAGTCTTTGTCTGTCTGCCTGCTTTTCTCTCAGCTTTGAGAAGTGATTTCTGTTCTCTAATCTTCTGTTTCCAAGTTGTAAGGACAAAGAGATCAAATAGTGAGTTATATGATTTCTTTTCTTTGGTATTTACATGTCTATAGTTGCTGGAGTGCTTTGATTTGTATTCTTTTTGAATAAGGCTGTTTATTCAATATTCTTTTAAGCAATTGACCCTGTATTTGTCACCTTAATGCAGAGAGACTATTTGTATGTATTTTTCTTTCTTTCTCATATAAAGCTTTCTTTTTAAGATCTGTTGGAGTTTTCTTTACTGGGAAACTTCAGGGAAATTGAGTCTGTACTCACCAGGGAATTGGTGGGAGGAAGAAGTCAGAGAGAGGTCTGTGTGTGTTGGATTTGTTCGCCTGACTTTGCATTCCCTCTGGGTGAAGAGGAAAGTGCTTGTGTTTCCAGGACTGGAATTACAGAGGGTGGATTCCCTCTGCTTAGATTCACGG
This sequence comes from Gopherus evgoodei, assembly GCF_007399415.2. Taxonomy (NCBI): domain Eukaryota; kingdom Metazoa; phylum Chordata; order Testudines; family Testudinidae; genus Gopherus; species Gopherus evgoodei. The sequence continues at coordinate 13,625,533 of NC_044335.1, read as the reverse complement.
AGGTTGCTTCTGTGTATCTCTCCAGGAGCACCTGGAGTGGGGAAGGGAAAAGATTTATTTCCCTTTGTTGTGAGACTCAAGGGTTTGGGTCTTGGGGTCCCCAGGGAAGGGTTTCGGGGGGACCAGAGTGCCCCAAAACACTCTAATTTTTTGGGTGGTGGCAGCAAGTACCAGGTCCAAGCTGGTAACTAAGCTTGGAGGTTTTCATGCTAACCCCCATATTTTGGACGCTAAGGTCCAAATCTGGGACTAAGGTTTGACAGAGGTACATGGGATGTTTTCTTACATCACTTTCAGAATAATTGTCTTCCAGCACTGCTATCCCCCAAGAACATTCTAAATCTTAATGGAGTCTCTGGGATGGATTGTGATCTTATGTTTTGAACAAAGGATTCCATTGGTTCCATCCCTGGCTCTACTGTTGAGATGCAAAGTCACAGCCTCTCTGTGTCTCAGGTTACCCATGTTACCCAAACCAGAGCTGAACTAAGTATGTTCATTGAGTAGTGAATAGTAGTCTTGTCATGCAGACAAGAGAGCACTGGTGATTTTGGTGTTCTTTGAAGAGATGTTGAATTGGCAGCTGTGGAGTGGAGAATCCACATGTGATTAAGCCAATTCTTATTCTGAAGGCATTTAAACATATGCCTAATTCCCACTGAAACTAATTGGACTTAATCACATTCTTAAGTGTGTTGCTGAATCAGGGCATTTATCCACAGAACAGGTAAGGAGAAGAAGTGCAAGCTTTGCCCTCACCCACCAAAGGTCATGGGGGAACACCATGTAGGGTGAGCAAGGGTTGCTTGGATTTCATACTACAGCACTGGTTTGTCACAGGATAGTAAATGAGGGCCTTCCCGGCTCAATATCAGTTACAGCATAATGTGTGACATAACATTAAGTAACACACTCCCCTTAGGGAATTAAATGCCAACCACACACAGAATTTCTGATTCACTCAGGAATATTGCTGACAAGTTTAATCTCTAGCCTGGTGTGAAAAATTTCACACAGACGTTGAAAAAGTGAAAAAAAAATGTAGGTTTTGCTGTTTAAGCTGCTTTCTATTTTAGCAAACACAGCAGCTGTGGGAGTTCAAGATAATTCTATCTAGTTCAGCTTGATAACAGGAGGAACGAAGAAAGGACAGATGGGTGACAGGAGTCTATGCATTTTTTTCTTAAATTTAAACTATTAGGCTGAGGATTTTTTTGTCTTTGTTCCCAGCAGGTAGCACCTTTTCCCCCAAATAATCTCTTTGAAGTCAATGGGACTACTCATGAATGAATTCCTATTAAGCATAAATAAGAGTATTAGAATCTGGCCCTTAATTATTTGCTGGGCAAAGTCATTGTAACACAATATCTCTATCTGGTGTTTAATTTGTGATATTCCTGCTTTTCAACAGCACCACATGCAAAAACGCTAGGCGTTTCATTAGACATGTTCTCATTATCTTCAGTTGCAAAAAAAGCTTAGAAGTGTCCATGCAGGTCCCCACTTTTGGACGATAAAGTTCAGACTGGGGGAAAAATACCTTGACACATAGATTTTATACAAATACATGCAACAACAGAGAAGCTGCTTTCTGATAACTATTCAACATTATCGAGAGGGTATTTATGGCATCTAACTGCTGGATTCTGTGACTCTAGGTGTGGGCCAGTTATGTAGCTTCTGAACATTCTACCTGTGTCCAGAGGTTGGAGTGAAGGAGGCCAGAGCTCAGCCGAGACAAAGGTAAAACAAAACCAAAGGACTTAAACGTAAATTCACCAGCCAAGACAGAAGGTGGTGTTGGGCTGTCTTCCAATGTACAGCTTCTGGGGAGACAGTTCAGAGGTGAGCTAGGAGGATAGCATCTGCCACAGGGATGGGGATGCTGATGCAGCTTTGGAAATGACCCAACATTTAGAATGCCTGGAGATGAAGTCAAGTAGGAGCTGCAGAGCTTGTGGGGGGAACCCCCTCACAGAGGTGAGGCAACCGAAGAAACACAAGGCTAACACAGCCTCAGTGAGAATCTACCAGTTGCTCACTACTGATTCCAAACTAAATGAGATCCATCACACTCTTTTGAGGAGGCACTTTCTTTAGGTATTCAATAACCTTTCCTATGCTTTTTCAGTAGGTCAATTTAGTCAATAAATTAAGGGTGAAAGCCTGGCTATGCTGCAATCAAAGGCAAAACTCCTACTGACATCAATGGTTCCAGGGTTTCACTCCACTCATACAAGTGCTCATAAGAGTAGACCAATGATTAACACCGACTTGTCACTAATTCCATAGAAGTACTATTTCTCTGTCTTTAGAACACACAATCCCAGCTGAGCTGCAAGGAGTTCTTAGCAATGTCTACAATAGCACTTTTGTTGGTACTGAACGACATAAGTTTCCCCAACAAAAGCGCCGGTGTGAACAGTGCTATGTCAGTAAGGGATGCTCTCCCAACAACATACCTACCACCACTCATTGGGGGGTGATTTAATTATAGCAACGGGAGCACTCTCTCCCTCCAGCATAGAGCAGCTATACACAGGAGAACTTATAGCGGCGCTGTGCTGCTGTAAGGTCTGTACTGTAGTGTAGTGTAGTGCAGACACAGCCATAGTCTAAGTGGTGCTTCTTTACCTGAACTGGAAAAGCAGCTTGTACTGCATCTCATGTTTCCTCCTCTGGCATTCTTGCTAGGAATTTGCTTTGAAACTGGGGTTACTGAGCACATTAATACAGAATTTTAAAATAAGCTTATGAAAATTATATGATATATATCACTAGCTAGTCTTAACAGAAAATAGGGGCGTTAATGGTAAGGAAAACAAGTCTGTGCTATCTACTGAAAAAAATAAGGTGGTGTGGATTTCAGTGACTTGGGAAATATATGAATCATCTCAAATTATTAATAATTACACTAGATAATGATACATTTAATAGAAAGGAACGAAAAATGTGTAGCATATTTTTACTGACAACATGTTTCCATGTTTAGTATAATTATAGAGCAGCACAGGAAAGCATTTGATTTGAGGTATTAAATAAGTGATGAGAATTCAATAAAATACTGACTTGGGTTTTTAAAATATTTATTCTTTTGAAAGTGGAAGAAGAGAGAAATAAGATGATTGTACAGAACATGAAATTGTGGCTCTCAGGTTCAGTGGAGAGTCCAGCTTGTTTCTTCTCCTAGTAGCCCAATGAAATGGAACCACATTTTAATTCAGGGTGCACATAAAATAGTCAATCTGCTGTTCCCAATTGTGTTATAACTTACCAAGCAAGTATATAATGCAGGATAGTAATAGAGTCCTCAGCATAATTGGATGATAGTAAAGTGTTCTCCTATTGAAGTGTGAGAGGCCTAGAATCACTGTAATGGCCTAGCTGGAGGTGAGGAAAAGAGGAAGACGAAAGCAAACAATAAGCACCACACTTTGACATGTCCAAGGCAATCTTTTCCATTAATTTTTTTTTAAATCATCAATACTGTTTTTGCCCTCTCAATGGCATAGTCAGACCAATCTTACAGTCCCAATATACAGAACTAAATTCTGGATCCACATGCAAGTTCCATTTGACCTCAAGGACAGGTGGTTTCTGACACGAGAATTGGATTATAAGAAGAAGTGGTTACATAAAGCACTGGCAATAAAAACGCGGATGCTGAAGAGAAAGTTAGTCCAGAGCTCAGTTTATTCTTCTGCACTTGACAGCGTCTCAGTCTGATTTGAACCTCAGTCAGGGATTTGATGGTTGATATGTTTCAGAATATGAAGATACCTGGAAAGAAATAAGCTTTCAATTTGACAGGCTGTAGTAAGGCAAATTCGAACCATTTACCCTGGAAAGCTCCTGCTTCAATTGCAACAGCTGCTTCTAGGTGTCACTGACATTTGGGAAGAGCAAGATTTTCTTCTCTCTGGGTGACATCTGCATGTTGTGTTCAAAACTTGAGCAAGTGGGCTTTGCACAGGGTACCAATGTGGTGTGATAACTGGTATAGAATCCTCCGGCAAACACTGAGGCAGCGTATGGACTCCTTCTTGAGCTATCACATGTCCCTGGCCAGAGTATCTGTATAATTCCCTCCGACTGGAACCCTTCTTTCTCCCATAGAGATTTCTATGGTGCAAAAAGGACACAGGGAGTGTGTGTGAGACCAAAATGCATCTGCCTTATCTTGAGGCTTCCTCAGCTATGGAAAGAAGTGGGAGATTTCATCTTTTTAAAGGCAATTTCTACTGTTCCTCCCCTGCCCTCTTGCAATGGCATAGATTGAAGGTCCAGTCTTGTATGCGTCCATCAGTTGCAATAACTGTTAGAGCCATGGTGCTGCTGGTCTTGGGTTCATGATGGTACTTTTGGATTACATAGGCTATTTCCAGTTAAATGAAAATTTAAAAAGCTGCAAATATTGGCCACAGGTAGTTAGTTCTCCAAAGGATAAAATCCTAGATGGCAGCCACTTTCAAAGGTTTAAAAGCTATTTTTGAGTACTTAGAATCCTGTACAGACATCATCAATAACAACTTCAAAGTTCTGAATTTTTGAATGAAAAAGGACATGATTTTCTTGAAAATCTTACAAAAAATCCATACTTTGTTTTTTACCAGCTCTAAATAATAAAGTGAAGCTGACATATTAATGCAATAGTTCACAACCATGTTTAGTCTTCTCTCTTAAATATACAGCGATGGATCATCAGCAGGAGTGAACCAGCTCCAGACAAGTCAATAACAACACAAATGGTGGATTATCTGTACCCTTAAATCTTTAAATCTGAGGACTTCTGTAACTCAGCCAGAGGTTCTGGGCCTATTGCAGGAGTGGATGGTGGAAATTCTGTGGCCTACAATGTACAGGAGGCCAGACTACATGATCATGATGGTCCCTTCTGTCCTTAAAGTCTGAGTCACTAGAATTGTGTCAGTTTACACCATCTGAGGATCTAGCCCATAAAAAAATAGAACATTCGCCCAGAAAAATTGTTATACGGAAAGATAAATTTCTGGTTTCTGATGCATCCCAAACTATTATAGCAAGGGAAGCTGCCAACATTGTTATTATTCCAAAAGTTTTCAAGTGCAGATTAACAGCATTTAATGGGTTTATTCTCCTATGCATGCATGCACGTTATTTCCATTAACGCTAACGTGAGTTATGCATTTCACATCCTGAGAATGCTAGACCCCCTTAAAGATTACGTTACTCATTTGCTCTACCCATAAAACCTCACTTGGTAAAATTAGAAATGTGTAAAAATCTCCTACTGTTTGGGTACATATTAATTAAGAGCCTTCCACATTAGGCTGAAGTTTTGGTTTTTTTTTGTATAACAGTTCAGTGACACTTTTATTAGCTGAGAAAGCCACTCCATGAATTAAAACAGAAACACAAAAATAAGTTTGTCATTTAAAAATAATTGGGCTTTATCTTACGTTTTTGGCAAGAGTTGCATTAGACATTGAGCAAACTTGTATTATGGATGACATTATGTGGCTTAGTACTGACCACAAAAGGCCTTAAATTTGAATGTCACCAGATTTCTAATTCTCACAAGCTATGCTAGGCCAATTCTAGTCAGTATTTGGATAGGAGCTCACCACTATGTCATTCTCAGAAGACCCGTATCACCACTCAGATCAGACTTACTTACTATTAATACTTTCTGCTGTCCATAATGTTCTAAAGATTCTGAATATCAATCCCAGCTCTGACTTATGTCCATGACTAGATCTATAAAGGATCATAGCAAATCCCTGGAACCAAACGCCTATAAAATTTTGAGGAACTTTGGATCTGGATCCCAAATTTGGATCTCTTTAGTTATTTATTTGTATGTTTTTATTAAGACGTAGGACCAGACTTTTAAAGATATTTAGGTGCATGAAGATGCACTTAGGTGCCTAAATACCATTGTGACTCTAGCCCCAAGTATCTAAATCTCATGGAAATGAAATGAGAGCTAAGCACCTTGGCTCTTTTGGGAAATCCCAGTAAGCATCTATCTGCAAATGTAGGTGCCTAAATACCTTTAAAATTCTGACCCAAAATATTAATTAGAAAGAGCTAGCTAGGATATTCTGCTTTGACTCACAGGTTGGCATGGCACAGTGTATATCAAAGGAAACAAGCCCTTCCTGATGTTTTAGATTTACACTTCTCTGATCTGGTCACTTTCATCATTTGGGGTTTGCTGTCACACTATTTCTTACCTTATAGGATCTGAGTATGAAAAGCAGAGTTCAAAACCCATGACCTCACTAGGACAAAGAAAGAGAGAGGATACAAATTTAATACATTAATAATTTACAAAGAATTTTGTCCAGTTATTTCTAATAGAATAAAAATCAATTCATTCTTTTTTTTTCTTTTGCTTAATCTCACCTGGCTTCAGAACTCTGCGTTTGCTTGCTTTAGTTTATAAAATGTTGTGGATACCGCAGAAGTGGGAGGGTTGGCATGCAATTTCAGTTGTAATTGTTATAATCTTGATGAGATTAATGTTTTGGGCAGAGTAGAAGAGAGAGGAGAGGAAGGACGAGAAAAATGTAGGAGAAGTACAAGGAGGAAAAATTTGAAGATATAAATTGAAAGATCCAGGAGAAAAACAGGTGATTTGTCTAGTGGCTAGAGAATTGGAGTAGACGTTAGGGAACAGGTTCAAGTCTCAGCTCTGTAATCTTAGGCAAGTCATTTCCTCCATCTGTGCCTCTTTCCCCTCCCACCCTTTGTCTCTCTTCTCTGTTTAGATTGTAAGAGCTTGAGAACAGGAACTGTTCTTTCATTATGTGTATATATAGTGCCTAGTGTAAAGGGACCCAGTCAGTTTGGGCCTTCTGGTGCTATTAAGATGAAAGAGGAAAGGAAGATTGCAAAAGAAATAAAAACAAAAGCTTTTTATTTTGTCTTTATAAATTTCAGGTATTATGTATTTAAAACCATTCTAGAAAAAGAAAATTCGAATTAGATTAGAATTTACAATGAAAGATGTGTCCTGATGGGAGGAGAACTGGGAAGTGCTATTTTAGGAATAACATTGTGGAATACATGGAAGAAATTAGTGATAATGAAGGTACAAGGATTTGATTCACTTACTGTTTGGGAATGAAACTGTGTGCCTAACTTGCATGGGCAATTACAGTAATTGTGCATGCAAATTGGGTAACTGAATATGCAAATGTCTATTTACATCTATAATTATCTGATTGGGATGCACAGCCATGGGAATTGCTCAGTCAATTTAGGAAAATAATTACACATGCATTTTATGAATTGCATGGCTACACTATATGAAAATCAGTCTCTTCAATCCATCTAATCTGAGAGCACTGCAGGACTGTTATGCAGTATATGTAATTTAGTTTGTGCCTCTATGGTACCTGTACTTTGTACTGTGTTCCCTATAATACATTTTACTTAGACCTTTCCAGCTATGCATTTAAATGTATACCCATGGAAAGAAGATCATATCAACCATGTTCTTCCTGTTAATTGCAAATCCTTGTTATATCTGCTTTGTCTAAATTAATTTTACTAGCAACCTTTACTTTCCATGATGGCGGAATAGTCCATAAATAAATTACCAGTCCAGAAAAGGCAATGTTTGGGCATAACAGTGAGACACACAAGGTTAGCTATTAAACCATGACACGTGTGGGCTTTTAAAATAGTGAAGAACACTATGGATTTCCAAAAATTGCTGAAGGAATTTGGAATCTTAAGTCCTATTATCAAAAGTGACTCAGGCACTTAAGATCTTAGGTCCCACTGACTTGTGATGAGACTTGGGCCCAGATCCTCAAAGGCATTTAGGTACCTAATTCCCACTGAGGTCAATAGGAATTAGGCACCTAAATATCTTCAAGGATCTGGGTACTCTTTATTCAGACAAACTCCCTCTGAAGTTAATGTGAGTGAAAGAAGTTCAGGACCAGGCCTCCCCTTGTGTAACATTAGGGCTTTTAAATATGGCCAAGCTTAATATACAAGTACAGTAAGAAATATTGGGGAGTTAATCTGGTTTTCCAAATATAGACGCAGCTTAATAACCACATGTTTTCTAGCTCTGATGGCAAAAAGGAGTCCATGTTTATTCACAAGTGTCAAATTACCTGTGTGCCACTGATTTACAATGAAAAGAGCTAATTAATACAACATATTTCAAGCAGCAGGACAGTTTTTGTTACATCTTAAACAGATCCCTTGTTATAAACTAACATACACAAATACAAGTAATAACAGTAAATGCTCGGCCGGTAACAGTGAATTGAAGGATTTGAAGTCCGGAGCCCACAATCCTGACACATTGGGAGAATCAAAAGACAATAAAAAGAAACTACAGTACCATCTCTCTTCTTGTCCAGGGGATGAACCCCTATGGTCCCATGGAATGAACCCCGACTACGCAAGGAAGATGGTTCTGTAATCCTGGACAGAACCAATGAAACTGGAATGCTGGACCACAGGAACACCAAAACGTTGGAACACCAGGATGCCATCATCACCAGGTAAGTGGCTTGTCCTCTTCTTTCTTCTCTCTTCCATCTCCTATGCGTTGTCCTGAGTGGTAGTACATGGACTTGCTGATGGAAACGGAAACGGATGCGTGCAGTGTTTGACACAGAGGTAACTTGGTATCATACACTACTATCCTGGCCTACCTAGGATTCCTTTCAAAGGCTGGCAATGTGGGAGACACTGACTGTCACTAGGATGGACAGCCCTGAGCAGGACTGAGGCTGCCACCTAAATAGTCTGCAGTTGCTAGGCAGATTATTCAGTCACGTGATCCTAACTGCTCCATGCCTTTTCCCACTCTAATTTGAAAAAGGCAAGGGATGAGGGGTAGAAAGCTCTCCATGAAGAAGGGGGCCTAAAATGGAGTCCTAGTTGTTGTTTTGTAAAACAAGATGAAGAACCATGCCAATTAAGATTTTCCCTCAACAGTGCCTCCTCAGGAACTGCATTTTAGCTCTGTTAAATGAAAGTATATTCAATGTATGTGATTTAAACTTGGCATGCAGAAGTTCATTGACTCACCACCAAGAAATGGTTCTGAAACTTGAATAGACAGGCCCAAGTTTTGTAAAACTTGATATGTTCTAAGTTCACTATCAAAGCCAGTCTCCCTCCTTTTCCTCTTAGGATATCCCCCAGGCAGACAGGGTTGCTGGAACTGGAGGTGTTGGGGTGTGCGACAGCACCCTTTGCTTGAAGCAGTTTCCATCATGTAAAGGGTTTACAGTTTTGTTCAATGGCTTTTAGCACCTTCACTATAAAAATTATTCCAACACCACTGCAGGCAGTTTTCAAAAGATCTATACTATTGCCATATATATGGGAAAATGCATAAAATGATCTGGAAAGCACTATAAGAAGAATACATGTTCTTTGTTTTGCCCAAATGATATAAAATCAAAAAAGTGCTCTTTAGCCACCATATCATGGAGAAGACAGATATGCAACCATGGGCAGCCCTCATGAAACACTACCCTTACAGAGGCCCTATTTTAGGCTAAAGGAAGTTTGGCTGACCTGGAGTCATTTTCTAAAGAGAGATTCCACTACATCATGAGCAATAAAGTCTCTCCTCCACAAGAAGGTAATGTTTCCTACAAAGGAATGTTCATCTGCTCAGTTCAGGGCTCAGTTATTAGACCTGTAGGCTATCATATTTTAGTCCACAGCCAGGAATGAATTTAATTCCTTTCTGTGAATTTGGAGGCAGCTCCTCAGCTGACGTAAATTGTCACCACTCCATTGAAATCAACAGAGATATGACAATAGACATCAACTGAGGGTCTGCCTCTAGGTTTCATTGTCTTGTGTCCATGATTCCACTCAGCTTAATAAGGTTAGAATTTGACTTGAAGACTATGGAGAGAGTCCTTGGATGAGCAGAACTCTAGATTTTATTTCTTTTAGGCAAAGAAATTAGGGGGGAGAAGGGAGGTGGGTCAAGATGGAAGTGGCATGAAAATTTCTGAAATGTCATTGTTTGCCAATCTTCTTGAATGTTAGAAGAAAGCAGCAGAGACGCTTATCTGGCCACCTTCTTTATATCCAAGATTTAGCCACCATCTCTTGGAAGTCAGAGTGTAATATTGAGGCCACTGAAAGCAGGTCAAATGATTTGTATTATTGGATTACAAATCACTGTGAAATGGAAAAAAAAAATCTTAAACCACAGGATAATTTATGCAGTAATTGCCACATAATGAGCAAGTTCAACAGCAGATAATTACATGGAAAGTACTTTAATGATAACTATGTACTTTAAAAAATTGTTGCAAAATTGGGTTCATAATTAAATTATAATTATAGCAAATGCTAGACATTTATCATTCACAGAGAAACTTGTATGTTTCATTTTCAGTGTTTTGTAGCTTATTCTTTCTGTGTGATTCATCTTCTTTTTCATATTCACTGTGTTCCTTTTTCTAATGCATGAAGGATGTTGCCCTTTAACATTAGCTTGCAGATTACCAATTACAGACAATATTTTCAATTAAATATTAAAGTTCCTGTTAAAATAAGGTTCATGAACATGTAAATTCTTAACGATGCATATTTTGTAGGCATTGGGGGAGGAGGGAATCTGATCATTTAAAGTATGTGAAACAGCAATAAGCTATGATTGGGAAAGCTTGGGACTAGCTCCTCAGCTGATGTAAATTGACATAGGTCTGTTGGTGTGACATTGATTTTTACACCATCTGAGGATCTGGTCCTTTAAGTCTAAGAGCAATACATCCAATTGATCTTTATTTAGCATTTTCAATAACATAAGTTTTCTATATGGGGTAAAAGAGTAAACTACAGTACAGCAGAACTCCTATTTGATGAATTAATTGGAGACTGAGAAGATAAAATAAAAATTCATATAACTGAACATCTCAATTACAGTAGGTAAAGTGCATAGGTTAATTAATAAATCATTCAGTGATGGTCTACATAATAATGGTAACCAATATATACAATGTACCTGGTTTTTCTTTGCCGCCAAATCTCAGTGTTTTTAAACCTGTACAGACAGTTGAACGTTGGCTGAAGGACTGAAGTCACATTTGGTGTCAGCAAGATGATTTCAGCAGTTGAAAAGAGGTTAATCTTTATAGATAAATCTTTGTAAAAAAAAAATCAGCTTTCTACTCTTCTTTACACGTCAGTTGTATCTTTATATGAAATAAGGTTCTTTAAGGAATGGCATCAAGCCAAGCTGTCTCAGGAGAAGATCAGGGAAAGACTGTGCCTCAGGGAGAAAGATAGAATGCAGTGTTCACTATCTGTTGAGGAAGTGTATTCCCCCACAGGCACACAGAGGGAGAAGTCCTGGTCTCCCTCAGGCACAAGGAGTATAATTGTGACTGACCCTTGCCTGGGGTGGGCAACAGAGGAGTCTTCTCGTGTTCTTCAAAACTCCTGCAAAAGGACCATTCATGATCTGGTGCTAATTAAGCCACTCGGCTCTACTTGTAAATAAACATATTTCCCATTGAGCCTGTTCACTAATTTTCGAGTGCCTGACTTAAGATGTCTGATTTTCAGAGTTGCTGAGCACCTGCAGTGACTTCAGTTGGATCTGTGAGTGCTCAACAATCCTGCTGTCATACCCTAGATTTCTCATGTTTGGCCACCCAAAAGTCAAGGCACCCAAGTGAGTGGAGCCCTTTTGAAAATGTTGGCCTCATCATTTTACAGGTAAGTAAAATAAAGAGTGCATGGGTCAAGTGACTGACTCTAGCTCACACAATGATTCAATGATAGAGCTTGTAATGGATCCCAGATGTTCTGGTCACTAGGCCGCATTCTGTTTCCCTCTGAAATCCCTCTTACAAGGAAATTTATGTTTTGGACATAGAAGAACTATGGGGATCTTCCCATCTTGGATTAATTCACTGATGAAATAGTGGCTACTCGTATGGCATTTATCCCTTTTTTGACTGAGCCTGTTACTACTATTGTTAAATGGAAGCCACTATTTTTAAAATGATGCTGCTGTAAATGAAAAGAGGTTAATGCTCTCACTTAAGTGAGAGAGTTTGATCTTTGCAGGTTTCAAAGAGGAAACACTTTTTAATTGCCAGCGCAAAAGATCAAACTTGATTTCTTTGAGTTCTGTTCTGCTGATAAGAGATCCTTTTAATGAGCTAATAGTATGAACAGGATCTAGTATTTGGTCAGTTTGTGTGGGTGGTGAGGAATTTTGAGGAATCTGTAGACCCACCAATAGCAAAGAAATTAAAAGTCCACAAAGCAGAGTCAGGGCCAAATCCTCATCTGGTACAAATAAATGTAACTCTACTGGAATATATCAATTAATGCCATCTGAAGATCTGGCCTTCAGAATTTAAGCAACAAGAGAATAAGCACAATACATTGCAAGACTCATAAGGTCTGATTTGGTTTCACTTACAAGCATTTTATATAGGTGTGGCTCACTTGGCTTTCATGAGGTTACTCTTGGCTTATACCAGTATAAATGAGAGAAGAGGAAAACAAACCCAAGGCAAAGATTTTTTTTCAAGAAATGCCATCTCTTAGTGAGTCACTCTCCATTAGTTTAAATATATCTCTACACACAGATGTCTGGTAAACTGCATTTCTCACAAAATTAACTGTCCTTAACATCTCCAGCAAAACCTCAAATAACTATGCAGTAAATACTCATCTCCTGCTCAGTAACACATTCACAAACCCTCTCCCACTGACAAAGGAGGACCTTTATCAAGGGTTGCACAGCCCCCACCTCCCCAGGCATTTGATTATGCTCTCCAGTGACTAATGACAATATTCATTTCCCACTCACAGGGATTCCATCCCCTGCTCTTAAAATATGAACCCTGGACCAAATCTTCCTGTGAATATATGCTTATGATATGAATATGACATAACTGATATGTACTTTATGCAAGATGGGTCTTGTAAGATATCATTGGAAAGGTTGTAATTTACTGAATGTGATTATCCAATTTGTATGCCTGTATCATTTCTATATCTGAAGTTAAGAATATTGACTTTGTATCTGTATTTCAACTATGCTACTTTGGTTGACACCCACTGCTAACATTTCAGATACAACAATGGAAAAGACAGACAGGGCTGATGGGCCATCAGCAAGGACAATGGACTGTGAAAAGGCTTGGCCTCCTGTAGACACTCCATACTGACACTGACTCATGGACATTGTGATACTACAGAGTCAGGTGGTCTTGTCACCCGATACTAAACATTACCTGTGACTTCTTGTAACTTTCCACTGTAAGGGTCGCGGGTCAATTTTAGGAAACAAAGGATTCCCACCTTATGTAAATCCTATTTAAGGGTGGGGAGGAAGGCAAATTGGACTCTTCCTCTCCAAGACCTATCTGCCCAAGAAGAAAGACTGCTAAAGCCACCTGCAGGGAAGGCAAGGGTGAAGTCCAGACTGAGACAGGGGAATATAACTGGAACTCTGAACCACAGAAACTTTGCAATCTGCCTAAAATTAGGTTTAGGGTGAGAATTTATATTTTGTAACCTGTTTCTTAAGAATATTGAGCTTAGCTTGCGTATTTTGCTTTATTTGGTCAGTAATCTGCTTTGTTCTGTCTGTTATCTTTTCTATTCCTTTAAAATCCACATTTGGTAGTTAATAAACTTATTTCTTATTTATAATAAAACCCAATTTATGCAATTTCTAACTGGGGGGGCAAGAAGTGTGCATATCTCTCTTCACACTGAGGAAGAGGGTGGATTTTTATGAGTTTGTGCTGTGCAGCTTTTTCTATACAGCGCAAGACAATATTATTTTGGATTATCTCCCCAAAAGGGGTGAGTGCTGGGGGAGGCCTCTCACACAGAGCTGACTTCAGTCTGTGTCTGCAGGGAGGTGTAGCCCTATCCGTGTGTGTGCTGCAAGAGGTCGGAGAGCTAATTCAGCAAAGCAGGGAGAGGGAGCCCAGCAGGGGCATCCCAGAAAGGGGGTCCAACCCATCATACTCCCAACTCCCACTGAGGACAAAGACATTGATCTGCCTCCAACTAATTGGTCCTCAATCACAAGCACATCCATGCCTTACTACATGACACTTCATTCTACCCACATATACACTACATGTGGGATAGAGAACTTGTCTACTCCTCCCCATATATAACCCAAAGCAGTTCAATAGGCAAGCCCAAGGCCTAGGGCTAGCCCAGCATTTATATTTGCTTTTGTTTCCTTATAGAGACATTTTGTGGATGTTTAAATGAGTGGGGAATTTAACACAGTCTTTTACAGTATTTTTAAACATGTCGTCATGCTGGTGACACACCAAACAAATCTGCTAACCAAAGAGATAACGAACCTGTTTAGTTAAAGGCATTTTTTCTTTTCTACATTTTGTATAGTTCCATATTCACATTTATTCCTGCATTTACATGTAGTTATGATGATTCTATACACAACTGTTTTTTCTGCACAAGTGTGGCAATTGCGTGAACGAAATTTGGTGCTTATTTTAACACAAAAGCATTCATATAAATTTCAGGTCTTTGTCAATTTGTAGCTGGCTCATGTCTGCTTTAAAGGGTATACAGGAGAAAGACTTGTGCTAAACTCAGAACATCTCTCTCAAATTACATTCCTTCTATCGTCCTCACCACTTTTACTTAGGGTGAATGAGCCCCAACCCCAGAGCTATACTCAACATAAATCAAATCCATCACATTAATGTCAATGGGAGTTACTTATGCCCATAGAGAGAAAGATACCCCTTTGGAGGTTTCTCATGCACAGAGAAATCTTAAATTATTATTTTTAATGCTTTGATTGAATGACACATCTCATTTGTGTCATCAGAGCCCTTTCCTCTTGCCTCTTCTTTCTGTACAAATCTATCAATATTTGCTTTAGGAAGAGTCACGTGGAAAGCAGTGTGGCTTTGGGACTATATGTGGGTTTTCTGACCAAGTACAATGCTTTAGCAATGCCACAAGGGAAAACAGCTCCTTGCTGTGAAAATAACACAACACAAAAACATTTCCTGTTACAGGTATTATTTTGGCTTTTGCCATATTTTTGCTACTATCCAGGGTTATGAGCAAAATGGTGACACTTCCATTCTGCACTGAGTTGATTCAGAAAAAGATTTGCTTTTTCATAAAAAGAGTGGACAATATGGTCCCTTGGTTAGAGAATGAGGAGGACAATGGCAGTCAGGCTTTGACAATGACTTGCTGCTTGACATTGGACAACTCATTAGATCTGTGTCTTCTCATTTGAACAAAGGGGCTGAACCCACCTAAAGATGTTGAGGCCTTTTCTTGCTCATTCAGTGCTACTGGTAGTTCTTGTGGCTCCTGACACAGTGTTCAGGGAATGCAAGGAGCTATGTTATGAGTACAGAAAGAATGAGTTCCTTATGCTCTTTCCAACCTGCCTACTATGTATCTATCCAAGGGCATAATTTAACTTTAAACAGGTATTTGTACAGATTACTACTGGCCGAATCCGTTCCTTCATTGTATGGGGTTATTGGAGGGAAAGAGATTTGTTTTGAGTCATTCTGCCCCAACCCAGTAAAATAGCTCTAAGGGCCAGATTTAAACATGAGCATTAGCATTACTGAAGATACAGCTAGGTGCCTAGTAAGATTTAAGTGCCTGCGCAGGTTAGCACCTAATATCCAGTAAATATCACACTCACTCAATGCTAGCACCATTCCAGTTCAAACTCTGTTCCTCATGCCTCTTCACGCATTTGGCCTACATGGAATATTGCTCTAAACTAAATATAATTGTATAATTTATATAATAAAATAATATAATTAACATTTGCCTTCCTCATCACATGTACATGGTATCTTTATAGCAATGATGCTTAGTGATCCAAGAGTACAGTCAGCACTTTCTTCTACTTTGCAAAATCAAGGCAGTCCCAGTTCCTATGTGCAAACCCCCAACTAGCTGTTGGCATCCAGGTTCTTCTATCCAGCCTTGAAAGCTAATCATATTAGCTGCCACTCTGTGAAAATCCTAGTGACGGTACTAGTTTCATTCTCTCAGATAAGAAAAATGTGACCCTGATGGATATTGTCCACTTCCTCCATACGAACAGGGTAGGGTAGCTCTGCTATTGAGACCAAAACACAAGGTTTAGTTATACATTATCCATGACATTTGAACATAAACAGCTTTTGCTTCACAATCTCTCATGAAAGAGAATAGAGATAATGAAATAAATCAGTATGGCAGCAGAGCGGCCTTCTGTTAAACCTTTTATTTGCATCATTGTGATATGAATCTCTATCTCTTAGTTCTGATAAATATTTCACTCTCTGCCTCCTTCCTGCTCTAGTTTCCATTAGCACTATCCCAAATCCCTCACATTGTATTACAGGCTTGTTTTATTTATAATTAAGCAGACATATATATTGTTGCATTTGATAAATATTCTCAACTCCCTCTGTAAGTTGGGGATTCTAAACAGAGTGCATTAAGGTTAATTACCTAATAATTTACATCACAAAATGCATCCGCAGACACTTTGATTTTCACTAATTGTGGCATTGAACAAAGTAAACAAGAGTTTGCTCATATTCCAGTAGAGTGAGTCCGTCAAAAGGAAGCTTTATAGGAATTTGTGATGTCCTTTCTTTGTCCTTGAATGCAGTTGCACATGAACAGGCTTCTGTAGGGCATGTGCTAGAGTACTGGAATCTCGCCATATTGGTTTTATAATGATTTTCTTTTCTTAATACAATTCAGATGTCAAATATAGACCAACCAAATGTTATTGCATTTTAGTATATCAAAAGTGTTATGCTACAAAAGCAATACTAATAAGGTTTGATGATAATTCCCGGGGTCTCGGATCTAAGTAGAAGGACATACAGCAAAGGAGCTGAATGGAAAGCAATGGAAAGAATTCTGAATGGCAGGGTCTTGCTTACTGTTCTGTTAATCTGAGACTTATAACAGAGCATGAGCCCCATCTCCAGCTACTGTAAATCATTGTAGCTCCATTGACTTCATCAAAATGTTCAAAACACTAAATGTTACAAGAGAAATGCTTAATGCTGGTAATATATATGTGTCACTCAACCTGTAACTCCACTCATCATCATTTGGTTTATATAACTAAATAATTCTTTCTATCAAATAGAGGCTGAGGAGCCCAAACCTGCAGCCTTTGCTTCCCACTGAAGGCAAAGTAATTTACTCAGAGGATCGAAAGATTGAGGTCAAGCCCTAAGGATTCAGTGCACTAGCAATCACATTGGTCTGACTTTTCCAAGCAAAGCAAAATGGGTGTAGCTTTTGCACCTGCGAAAGCATTAATTTGTAGGCACAAACATGCCTGGCCCCTGAGCTCCTGGCCCAGGAGGCTCGCCCTCGGCCCCTCCCCTGCAGTCTCAGCTCGCTTGCTCCTTTGCCAGTGCAATGTTGTGGGCAGCGGGGCTGTGAGCTCCTGGGGCAGCACAGCTGCAGAGCCTGGCCTGACCCAGTGCTCTGAACTGTGTGGTGGCAGCAGCAACATGGCTGTAGTGCCGCCAGTCACTGGTGCTCCGAACAGTGCAGTAAGGGGGCATGGAGCAGGGGGAGTTGGATAGAGGGCAAAGGAGTTTGGGGTGGTGGTCGGGGGCGAGAGTGTGGATAGGGGTCAGGAGGGGAACAAGGGGTTGGATGGGGGCAGGGGTCCGAGGGGGACAGTCAGGAAGGAGAGAGAGTTGGATGGGGCGGCAGGGGACAGTCGGGGCAGGGGTTCAGGGGGCAGTCAGGGGACAGGGAGAAGGGGTGGTTGGATAGGGCAGGGGTCCTGGAGGGGCACCATCAGGAATGAGAGGAGGGGTTGGATGGTGTGGCAGGGGTCCAGGGGCGGTCAGGGGACAGGGAGTGGGGGGGTGTTTTGGGGGCAGGGAACAGAGTGGGTTGGATGGGACAGGAGTCTCGGGGAGGGGGGCAGATAGGAAGTGGGGGTTGGGCCACAATCCAATCCCCTCCCCTAACCAGCCCTCCATACAATTTATGAAACCCAATGCGGCCCTCAGGCCCGCCCCTGATCTATAGCTATATGTAGATATAGATGACATGAGTTTCCCAACATTGAACACAGACACAATACATAGGAGTGATGTAGATTATTTATAGACTCCTGTGAACATACTACATTAGTCTTTGGAGTAACTGTGGGCTATCTATATTGGAAACAATGGTAAGCCACTGACTGTGCACTACTTCTTACCCATACCACTCTATCTCCAACAGAAATATTCAATAATTCATGTCACCATGGTAAATATTTATATCTTATCCTTCAGAAAGTTGATATTCTGGCTTCATCATTTGACTACTATTATTTTTTATTTAGATCTTCTCTGGCATTTTCCAAAATAGCTTTTCTTTACTAAATTCATTGCTTTATATTCCCTCCATGTATATTCTTAATTCTCCTTGGAGGAAAATCACCCCTCCACAGATTGCTGCATCCATCTTGTACTAGCACTTAAATTCCTTTTAATCCTTTCCTCTGGACAGGGATGAATTTCACTCAGTTACCAGATGTTTTATAGCTAACTTTTTATGACACTGACTATAACAACAGTCTGACACTCCATTAAAATACAAGAAGTTAAGGGAAATGTAGGTTATTCTTCTCTAGGGTTATAGAAAACAATTCACACATTTTTGACAAACCTACAGATTTGAAACCACTTATTTGAGGTGTAAATTGAAAGTGAACACATTAATTGCATTGAAGAATTCCTCTCCAGCATCTCAGAGGTCTTTGACAATGGTATTTCACTACAGTGAAAGATCTGCACTGCACCAGGTATGTCACCCTGTGTCTAAACAAAGGATAAAAAGACCAAGCACAGGCACATGCTTGTAAAAGGATGCTACAACCAGAGATGAGTGAAGAGTCTTTTCTTTTTCCTATGAGAAAATTTCTCATTCCACGTCCATTTTGAAATTTTTCATGAAAAAATTTGAATGAAAATTTTTCACTTTCACGGCAAAATTAAAAAAAAGACACAGTAATTTTAGTTTCATTTTTGTTTGTTTCAACTTTAATAAAAATTTTTGGTTTCATTACAATTTTTGAAATCTAAAAAAATTAGTTTTGCCTTCAAGTTTTGGTTTTTTTGCAGGGGCAGGGGTCCCTCCTGTCTATCCCTGTTTTAGTTTTTCAGGGAGGGATATAAACAAGTCAAATAAAATTGGAAAACCTCACTTTTTCAGACATTTTTACCACTGGAAAAAGTTGGGGGAAAAGAAAAGTCTTCATATACTTTCCAATTTAAAAAAGTAGAGGGGGCGGTAAATCATCAAGAAAGTGTTTTCCCCCTACTTTATCAGACTTACACCCCCCACCCAACTTTTTCCAAAATGTTGAGAAGAGAAAGTGTATTTTTCACATTTCTCAACTTTCCCAACCAACCTTCCAGTGGAAAAAGGGAGGCAAAGTGAAAAAAAGAGAAGGTAAGAAGGAAACCCAGAACAAGAAATTGAAAACGAGATTTAGAAATAAATGAAAATCGTGCAATTTGAAACTAAACAAAAAAAGTCATTTCATTTCAAAATTGTCTGTTGAATAATTGAAAATTTTCATTTAAAATGACATTTCAATCAAAATGACATTTTTTGTCAACCCCCCGTTTTTCAGCTGTAGTGATTACTCCCTTCCCCCTAGAAGCAAGAGTAGAAAATGCAAGGATTTGTGTCCCTCTGAATCATGAGATCTTCCTTGGACAATGGTGCTTAATGCTAACCTTACAGTTCAATCTCTCCCATAGTAAGTTAGTGGAAAAGCTGGTTATAGCATTTGTGAGTGGGTGGGCATTTCTGAGTTCTCATACCAGCTCCGACATTGACTTTTTGTGGCTAAACTTACCACTTAGCCTTTTGTATCTTATTTTTCTCCATCTTTAAAATGGAGATAGTGTTTATGTAGCTACTTCCTTCGGGGTGGGGTTATGAATATGAATTAATCAAAGCATATACAGCATTTCACAGATAAAACTCATAGATGCTAAGTAGTAGTATTATAGGTTTGTTTTCCAGTACTATATACTAAGCATTAGTATATACTATTTTTCCACCATACATATGCAGACACTCAACATGAGCTAGATTCCATAACCTGACTCACATTGAGCAATACTTCCTTACCAACTAAACTCATAGACTCAAAGGTCAGAAGAGACCATTATTATCATCTAGTCTGACAATGCAGGCCACAGAATCTCAATCATCCACTTCAATAACAAACCCCTAACCTATGTCTGAGTTATTGAAGTCCTCAAATTGTGGTTTGAAGACCTCACTCAATATTACTACTTATGTAAATGTTACTCAAAAGTGTGAGAATCAGGTCCTAAATATGTACATACAATGTTGGACCTGTACAATTATGCTTTAATTAAAAGAAAGATCATTAGAAAAAAATAATGCAGACTATGTATACATTTGGCACTGCAAACTGATTAACTCTTTCTTTTAACACATATTAGAGTTTTCACCATTAAAAAGCAAAAAGCATTTAATTTATGAAGCGACACAAGGTGGGTGAGGTAATATCTTTCACTGGAACAAATTCTGTTCATGGAAAGGACACGCTTTCGAGCTTCACAGAGTTCTTCGGGACTGGAGAAGAAAACCAGTGTGACCAAGCTAAATACAAGGTGGGACAGATTATTGAGCAGACGAGGTTCACATATGTTGTCAGCAATTACTTGAAGTGAAATAGAACAGTATTGTTAAACCAAGGGTGGTTTATTAAAGAGGAGAACTTAACGAACCGGGCAGCATCTTTTTCTCGAAGATACTGTTGTTGCAACTGGAGTTGAACTGTGCAGTCTTTATATTTAAAGGGAAATCAATGTAATTGATTAAACAAAATAAAAACTGCTCCCAAAGAACCTATTACTAAATCTGGCCATTGAAGCAACACTGTTTTTAAATCAAACTGATAAAAATCAGTGAGAGGTTCATATGGCTAAACATGATAACTAAAATGTACAATGGAAAACTGAATTATGCATTTTATGAAGAAAACATATGCCACTAGTTTGAAAGAGCTTCTTATCTTCCTGCTTCTTTCTCATCTAAACATCATCTCTGCAGTGAGCAATGTGCTGGGGGCCTTTATTTAATGGTAACATTTTAATGGATTTTTTTTCTTTTTCCGGAGGATACATGCAGCAGTCAATCAAATTACCATCAAAGCCCTATGCACAATGAAAATATCTAGTTTAGAATGTTTTTTGATGGCACAGCCCACATATTTAGTTTTGTACACCTTTATAGTGCAGTCCTGAGCTTCCATCCCTTAATACTTCAACTTAACGCATTGTATATTGGAAAAAATTTAGTAATGCCAGGAAAGAGCTAAAAGGCTATTTTTCAATTTTAGTAGCACCATTCTAGCCTGGCACTGAATTTCAGTTTTAATAGTTTTATCAGTCTTACAAAGGCTGACATTAGATATTTAAGCTGGCATCCAGATCACCAATGTAAATGTACAATAGAATACTTGAAGGCATGGAATGAAATAAATTATGCCCTAGCCTGATGTAAAACAATTTTTTTTTAATCATACGCAGAGTTTCTGCTGCATAGATTTGTTTCAGGAGACTGTCTTTTTAAGAATACCATCATTTAAAAAAATCAAAGTAATTGTCAGACACTATTAATTTTACATTTTTTCTCTGGTAGTCATCATAAACAAGCTTTTTTTAATGTTTTCACACCTGCTAATAAACAATTTGGGATTTTCAAGCAGAATTAATTGTGGAATTTAAAGAAAGGATTTTAAAATTGAAAATATGGGTTTTGCCACTTGTTGTTATAGCTAAACTCTGTGTGACTTATGTCATAATTAAACTCAGGGGTAACATTTTCAATACATTATTAAGATTTTC
This sequence comes from Gopherus evgoodei, assembly GCF_007399415.2. Lineage (NCBI taxonomy): Eukaryota > Metazoa > Chordata > Testudines > Testudinidae > Gopherus > Gopherus evgoodei. The sequence goes on along the minus strand of NC_044335.1, from coordinate 13,603,643 downwards.
ATTAAACCTCATGTAGGGAAATATGTACAACAAAAGCTAACACTTCAATAAAAATTATGATGTATTTCATGATTATGCTACAGTAAAACTCAGATGGCTACCTCAGTATGTTTTCTTTACATTTGCCAAAAGAGCTGATTAAATGAAATTTTAAATGAAATTGAATGCTCAGAAATGTAAGGGCGCTACACTTTGTGAAAGAATAACAAAAGGTACCTGCATTTATTAGGCAGTCAAAGCAATGTATTTTTGCTCCTGATTTATAAAACAATTAAATGAAATTAGATAGTTGCAAGGCCAGAGTTGGTTCTGGCCCAGTATACAACACTGTGCATGGGGGGCTGAGGAAATATTTCTCAAGTTGTCATAGGAGACTTTGCTTGTTAATGAATCGCTCCTAAGAATCTCAAAGAAGAGTGAAATTGCATAATATGAGAAAGTTGTTACATTATATTGACCTGTCTCTGCTTCGACAGATGCAAATGCTGCTGCCGCTTCTGCTCCGCAACATACAATAAGATGCATTTTACTAAAGTTTGGAAAAGCTGCTCACTGATAATAGAGGACTAAATCCTGAAGTTCTTACTCAATTATTTATTCGGTTTTTTACTCAGGTAACATTCCCATTGACTCCAGCAATCACTGAGTCAAAATGAAGTAAGGACTTTGAGATTTGGTCCAATATGTGGAGGCGTTCTTAAGTAGGTAGTGAGACTGTCACCAGTCAGTGCTTTTTGATCCATGATTTGGAGATGTCTACTGATTTTGATTCCAATAAGCTTTTCAGCCACATTCTTAGGCTTTTTATTAATAAAAAGTTCTCAGCTACTGATCCTGCATATTTCTTCTGTCAGTTTTAATTCATGATTTCTATCCCTTTAAGTCAGTGTTCACATAGTTTTTGTATTAGTATAACTATGTCTGTTAAGGGTGTGTTATTTTTATTGTATAATTATATCAGTACAACCCCTAGTGAGGCCATGATATATGATACTATAAAGGTGCTTTATGCTAGTTAAGTTTAGTGCCCCTCCCAGATGGGAGAAGTTATACCACTATAAAGCATTTTTATACCTGTATAACTGTAGCCCCATCAGGAAGATTGTACAACTTGTGTATGTGGACTAAAACGTAGCACTTAGGTAGCTGGGAATTAGCTAGCTTCTATCTGCTTTGTACAGGCTTGTTATTAGGGCCCAGGTCCTCAAAGGCACCTAATTCCTACTGAAATAAATTCAATGAAATCATTTCAGTGGGAGTTGCATATCTAAACACCTTTGAAGAGTTAGGGCCAGACCTCCATTATCTAGGGCTCCGTTGCTTAAAGTTAAGCCTATGCTTAAAGTGCTTTCCTGAATCAGGGTTTATTTTTTGGCCACTGGAGCCACTATCACAGGGAGCAAAGAAGGAGGAATGACAAAATTGGACTGTTGCCTAGAGTGAGTCACCAATATTTCACTTCTTGCCAGGACCTCACCTGACATGCCTTCCCACGTGTCTTTCCTAATCTCTCTGTTAGTCCCAACGCATCCCTCAGGCTGGGAACCAGCAGGTGGGAGGCCTTACTGTTTGTGGTTTATACGGTATCGTTTGATGTCTTATTCAGTTACCTGTTTGGGACACTGACTGTATTTTCAGTTGCACGCTGAGCATGGACAAAAGTGGAAATTATAAATACAATTATTGGGACAACATTTCTAAAAGTGGCGCACACACAACTCAATTTGGCTTTTTGTTTTGATACTTATCGTTGCAGGAAACTCACTGAACAACACTCTGTTTGCAAGAGCCATCAAACTATCTCAGCTTTATGTTCCTATTAGTTAGCACTGTGGATTTCCTATGCCCTGACCCCATCCTGGGTGTGTAGAGTGTGGTTTCTGATCCCTATAAGGCAGTCACTGTGAGAGCTTTCTTTACTGTCATCTCATACGGACCATAAGTGTCTTCCCCAACACCCACAGTACAGGTGGCCTTTTACAAGTAAACAGGTTGCATAAGCCAAACTCTTTTCTGTGTCCTTGTCTGCAAACCCCCATGCATTTGATTTTCACTGGCACTGCCTGTACCGAACCACTGGTTCTACAGGCCTTACCCATGCAGAAATGATATTTACCCAAATAGCATAAATGGTGTGGGAAAATATCCATATTTTAGAGGTGGACCAAAGAGGAAGGGTTCAGATCCAGATAAGGTATAGGCTGGGGGTCAAGCATAAAACAGAGATAAAGTTCAGGTACAGATCTGATTGCACTAAATTCTCACATCCTTGTGAAATTTCAGGCCCATATCGTGGAAGATTTGAGGCTGAAATCTACTGAGAATTTCAGCCACATCAAAAAGAAATCCAAAATCCAAAAAATCATCAATTTAGGACTTTGTGAATCAGCCTCATTATTTGCAAATATAGTTTGTGTTTGAAAGTGGTCAAAAACTCTCACATACAAATAATTGCTGGTCTCTGGAGCACAGGCAAAATATCTGACTTTAGTATCCAGGTGCTTTGAAATTGCTCATCCAACCTACATGCTTTTCTTTCTGTTTCCTGATTACTGCTGCTTAAAATAGCAATCACTCAGCTAGGCACAGAATAAACAATGTCCACGGCAATAAGTGGTAGACGAACATTAGAACATGCAAAACACACTAAGCTTTCTCCATGTGTCACTAACTAGAATAGCTAAAGGATTGTCTAAAGCTTCAGGATGAAGACTGTTGTTGACAAGTACACTCCTGTGGCACAATGGAGTAAAGCTCATCTGTGCAGGAGACAGAACTTTCCCTGGGGATGGTCTGAGCCTGTGGAATGAACACCCTCAAGAACAGCCTATCACAAACCTCACCACTTTCAGCTCTAAGTGCAAGGCTCATTTCTTGGACCTAGCTCTCTGCAACACGTACATTTATATATATAAATATTTACTTAAATAAGCCACACTACCAAAACAAGTCACTCCACTGTCCATGCTTGTCCCTCTGGGGAAAGGATGAGAGCTCAGATAATACATGACAGATAAGTAGTCATGTTGCTTAATGCATCATTGGGAGACACTCAAATATTACAATGTGAGCGTGGTGTTAGACCCTAAATAGAACACAACAGAATACTTTCCTAAGGGCATGACTACATAAACGTTTAGTTTGCAGCAAGCAGGGGTATGGATCTACCCGACACTAGCCAGGTTTCAAAGAGGAGTAGATCAAAACTTGTTAACAAGCTGTTAATGAATGTCAGCAGGGTCTACATGGACATTTAGTTTATGGCAGGCTAGTGCGGGGTAGGTTCATACCCCAGCTTGCTGCAAACTAATTGTCTGCGTAGACATGCCTTAAGTCTCCTACTCCTGCACTAATATGTGACAAAGAGAGGCCTGGCACATTTAGGGAAGGAAGTGGAGGTCATGTATTAGTGGCTCAAATACATATATTTGTTGTCAAATACCCTATTCAACCAAAGTCTGTCAGAGCTTTGCAAAGTTGCAAATACTAACAGGTTTGAATGAGTCCCAGTATTTATGAAATGTCCATGATTTTTTTCCCAGTAGCTGACCATCTTTAAAAATAATCCCATTCTAATTTTGATATCCCTTGTATTAAAGCCACAGGGATGGATTTGGATACTGTGAATTGAATCCAAGTCTTCTATCATCTGAAATGTGAAATTCAAAATTCTGGCTAGAGCCTATCTTTCGCTCATCACTGTAACACAGAATGCTTTCAGGTGGAAGTTTTCTATTTCAAGACAGAAGATTGGATTTTAAGAATCTGCGTGTCATTTAGATCATCCTTTGAGTGGATCTGTTCTGGACAGACTGTTATAATACAGCATAAGGCTTCTTGTTAGTGCATCTCTAGGTTGCTATGCAGAAGAAGGTTAGCAAAGACACGTTTTCCCTTATTCACACATTTAGTTGTCTTTATTTCAGCTCTCAGCCCTGTAACTCAGCCTGATCAGCCAGTCCAGCTCCTCTGATACGCAAAAACCTGAGGTCTGCAAATTCAGTAACCAAGGTGATGCTGAGGCCACCTCTTTATTGTAGTCCCACCTAAGCAACTGTTGGTTTTCCATAGTCCCCCTCACACTGCCTGTTTTTGAAGCTATCAGATATTCAGCGTTGTGCTGACAGGGATGCTTTTGTAGTGAAGTAGAATATTGCACACTGATTCTAAAGTATATAATCTCAGGACCTCAGTATATACAGAATGCATTCAAATATATTTATTTATTGGCATTTCTATAGCCTATGGCACCAAAATAATGAGAATATGCATAACTCTACTGTAGAAGGCTCTCATATTTTTATAAAGATAGTGGAAAGACAGCAAGACTGGGAGCTAGGAATTTCTCCAGCCTAATCCTGGCTATGATACTGAGGGATTCTGTGACCTTAGGTGAGGCATTTAACCTCTGTTCCTCAATTTCTCCAACTTCCAGAAGAAGAAGAATTCTTACCTTTCTCATAGGGCTGCTGTGGGACTTAACATTTTTACACTTCTGTTGAATACATAAAGCACTACAGAAATGGTTAAGTATTATTATTATTACTACCACTGTTATACCAGTGGAGATTTGGACTCAAAGTATGGTTTAGGTCATAAATTAAAATTACTCAAGATGTCTCACTCTGGTCTTGATTTTACATACTGTAAAACAATAAGAATACACTAATGAGCAGAGAATTTCTAAAATCTGAATAATAATCCAAACCTCCCATGCCAAATTCCACAAATGACACTGATGCTTTGATCTGGACACACATGTGAATGAACAGACAGCAGGATGGATTTAAGCAGCAGGCCACAATTTTATTAATTTAACACCGAGGAAGGGCACTATATGCTCTCTCTCTCTCTCTCTCTCTCACACACACACACACACACACACACACACACACACACACACACACACACACACACACACACACACACACACACACACACACACCGCTAATGTGAGGAATAACTCAAGTTAGGTCCTCTCTGGTCTATCCCTAGGACTCGGATCATTTCTGAGTCCTCACCCATTTGGGGAGATCTCAGTCCATAAAGATTTCAGGTCTCACCTTTTCCTATAGACACAAAGTCCACCAGCAAAATCCGAAGTCTCTTTTAAATGTGGGATTTGATCTTTTCAGTCTTTTTCTGCACTGGACACTGGCTGCAGGTTATGACAAGCTAAGCAGTCTTACTGTTCCTAATATATATATATATATATATATATATTACAATTTCATGTCCAATTCCATTCAACCTGACTGTGCCTCCATGATACTAATCCCAAACAGGTGATCAATCAGAAAAACATAGCTCCTACACTACAGCGAAGGGGAGAGTGGGCAGGACAGCTAAAGTGGGTAAGATGCTTTTGAAAAGCCAGAGCAGAAGTTAAATAGACTGCAGGGGTGGGGCGGGAAAGGAGGGCAAGAGAGAGAACCAGTCAGACCACCTGGTCCCCCCAGCCCAACCAGAAGGCAGCAGAAGACCCAAGAAGGAGGATACGCCAGGTCTTGCCTCATCAAGCGTGTGCTTTTGCCTTCTCATTCCCTTCCCAGCACAGTCTCTCATCCGCACTGGTCCGATCACAACACCTCTCATTGATGGCAGGATGGCGGGATACGAGGTGGAAGCGCCTTTCTTTTCTCCATCCCTCAGCTGCATTCAGTGGATACTGGGCACTTTGGATTAAGCCCATTGACTTTTCTTGAGTTATGCCTTATTTACAATGGGACAATTGAAAGGAAAGTTGGGCCATGTCATATAAAGGCCATGTTGCAGGAGAAATATCTTCTGCAATTTGTTTCTATAAATGTAATAGCATGACCTAAATGAAAAGTCATCTTTAATTGTCTCTATTGTACTACTCTATTTTATTCATTACAATACACTAAGGCCAATGCTCTAGCAACTCCTCACAGCGTACCGTAAATTAATTATTATTTTACAAACCAGTTCTTGGTATCATTGCAAACAGCCAGTCTATAACATCATCTAGCATTGCATTTAGAAAGCTAAACTGGTTCTCCTTATCTGGTAGGAAAGAATTAGCATCTAGCCACTAAGATGCATAAATACATGAATAATCCAGCTCCTAAATATTTCAAAGATAAATACCAGCCACTAACCTCAATTCATGGAGACCACATCAAATAGAATGCCAATGGGAAGTTGTATATTCCGAATGCCAGTATGAATTTTGACAAAACATCCTTAATATACTGAAGTACAGGATATTCTGTAACCCATTCCCTGCCAATATTCCTCTATCAGTCGCTACCTTGATTGTTCAAAGAATAATTAAATCCTATAGCCTACATGGATATCAGAAAACAGTTATACTCTGCCCAATACCTCATCCCCACACCCCAAAGGGCAATGTAATGTGAAGTAATGTGAAGTAAGTACAAAAATAATGTGAAGATATTCTTTTATCTGCATTATATTAACACCATGCCCATTCCATATGTAATAAGACATAATCTTCATGGGGGAACATATATGTAGGGGCCAGTTTCTGATGAATATCATGTGCACGAACATATGTATCTCCCTTATCCTCACAGCCATACCCCACTACATTCCCAGGAGATCTGTAGCATGGTCTCCATCCCTGCCCCCAACAATATTTTTTTCAAATGCCAAAGTTGCATCCTGCATCCCTGTTCATGGCTACTGGTTTTCTGCCAGGCACATATTCCAGGATGACTTTGTTCCTTTTGCTATATATGACAAATTCAGGCATGTACTAACTTGGCCAATATACCATGGACCTGGTTCTGCTTTTAGTTACTTTTTTTACACCCGTGAAGTTCTGTTGATGCCAGTCCATTTATTCCTGCAACACACTGGGTTATGTGAGACTGGAGTCAGGCTCATAGTGCACAATGTAGCCATGTTTTCATAAGTATTAGATATAGAGGCAATGGTTGCAACAGGGAAGTAGGTGTCACAAAACCTAAATTCTGTGCCCATTTCTGATAGACTCACTGTGTGACTTGGGGCAAATCAATTAGCTTTTCTATGGCTCAATTTCCTCTTCTTTAAAACAGAGATAACTTCTCCTGCCTTCTACACAGTGTTTTGAGATGTTTCAGCTGAGAAGAGCATTAAGCATAGTGTTGTTATCGTCATGTCTCAGTCAGGGAGATTCTTGTTTCTTGAGAACCTGTTCACATGTTTGAACTATTTATGCAGGAAGAAATCAGCAGGTCAAAACACCCACTTTCCTTCTGCTAAAAGGAATCCTTTCTTTTCCATGTTTTTTCCTGACCTGACGTGTATGTAAAATGCTACTTTTGCTCTGAAACACTACTTACTTTGCTGTAACAGTCCATTTCCCAATGCTTTGTCAGAGCAACACTTTTACTCCTGGCCACAAGTACACTACATAAATAAAGCAGGTAAGATTTTCTTTTAGGGAGTGGCACATCTGGTGGTGGTGTCCTATGGCATGGCAACATATTGCTTAGCTCAGCAAAGGTACATGTCTTGGTGCTGTGGCAAGGATGCAGGGTCTCTGTGTGAGGAGCGTGTTAGAAATACTGGCAAGAACAAACGTTTAGGAAATTCCCCATTTGTGTAGGGAGTGTCTAATGCAGAGCCAGCACTGTTGCTCCATCCAATCAAACCAACAAACAAAATACACCCGCACGAGCACAGACATAGTCCTGGAGAGACTATTCTAAAGGCTAGTTTTTAGACAGGCTTGTGGTGGGATTTTCAGAAACGCTTCAGTGATTTAGCACCTACTGAAAGTCAATTGGACTTATGCTTTTGAAAATCTCACTTTTGGTCTTCCCTAAGTGTGGGTTTTTGAACAGAGAAAGAAGGAATAATTGTCTTCACAGAATTCCTGCTGGGGATTCCACTACTTCAACACCTCCCTTTTCACAACCCCTAGAACAGGGAAGTAACTGGAGATGGGAAAGGGAATGGCCAAAGGGCAATACTCTCCTTGGGAACCATCCCCCAACTAACACAAGTTTAATGACAAAAACCCATTGGTGGGCTGCCATTGCTCAGAATAGAAGAGCAGACACAAAGGGCCAAGTTCTGTCTTACAACAGGATAAAGTTTAACTCAAAAAATGGATTACATTGTAGCTAAAGCAGTGTTAATGTGCATACAAAGTTTGGATTAAAGCAGGCTGAATGTATTCTGCACATCCCGTTTCCCGGAAAGAAGGAGTGGTTTGAATACCTTCTCCCTGACCATATGTACACCTTCAGTACAGAGCTGTGGCGCTTGTAGGATGAATAACATAGCCTATGCTCATATATAAAGGTTTCAGTTGGTCATCAGTAGGGTCAGGAAGGGATTCCCCCCACCCAGTGAATTCTGGGAGTTTTTTTAATCTCCTTCCTTTGAAGCATCAGGGTTGGCCACAGGTGGAGTTGGGACATTGGGTGGGGTGATCTAGGGCACCAATCATTCTCTCTCTTCATTTCAGGTGCTTGAGTGGCTGGTTCTTGGTCACATGCTCAGGCTCTAACTGATCACCTTGTGTGGGGTTGGGAAGGTCTGATTGGCAGGTTCTTCCTCTGCAGCATGTGGGTGCAGGTACCTTGCCAGGATTATCTGTATATATTTCATTTAACTATTTCCCTGCCATTGTGGGGGCCTTAGGGCCCAGTGCACCTCCGATCCTCCTATTCACTGCCTGTGGACCATAATCATCTAGTGTCCTGCGGGTCTCATTTACTTTGATCTCATTTCAATTGTTGAGTGCAGTGTGTGGGTGCTGAGTGGCACTGGTGACCTGGAACAGGCATCAAACTAGATGATTGAATGGTCCCTTTTGGCCTCAAACTCCATGACACTTTTGGGACAGTGCATTGTTAAAAAGGAAATGTGAGGCGTGCGGCTGTGCTCACACCTGCCCACTCATGCTGTCTATTTTGGTCCAAGGTGGAAGAAGTAGAGCAGGTGAAATAACACATTACCCAGTCAATTGGATATACATAGCTGCTGTCATGGTACAATTCCCCACTCTGAACCTTAGCGTCCAAAAGATGGGGTACCAGCATGAATTCCTCTAAGCTCAATTACCAGCTTAGTACCCGTAGCGCTGCCACCAACCAGGAATTCCCGTGCCTGGTACACTCTGGTCCCCCCAAAACCTGGCCCGGGGACCCTCAAGACCCAGACCCTCTGGATCTTAACACAAGGAAAGTAAACCCTTTCCTTCACCATTGCCTCTCCCAGCCTTCCCCTCCCTGAGTTACCCTGGAAGATCACTGTGATTCAAACTCCTTGAATCCTGAAACAGAGAGGAAAATGCACCTTCCCCCCTCCTTCTCTCTTCCCCTCCCAGATTCTCCCTGAGAGAGACAGTAATCCTAACACAGAGAGAATTTAGCCTCTCTCTCCCCCTTCTCTCCTTTCTCCCCACCAATTCCCTGGTGGATCCAGACCCTGTCCCCTGGGGTCTCACACCGGAATTAAAAAAAAAAACAATCAGGTTCTTAAACAAGAAACTTTTAATTAAATACACATTTGCAAATAAAGAAAACAAACATAAGCCTAACTCGCCTTATCTACCTAGTTACTCACTATTTTGAATCTATAAGAACCGGTATCAGGGAGATTGGAGAGAAACCTGGTTGCACATCTGATCCCTTTGAGCCCCCAGAGTGAACAACAACCAAAACTAACAGCACAGCACAAAAACTTCCCTCCCTCAAGATTTGAAAGTATCTGTCCTCTGATTGGTCCTCTGGTCAGGTGACAGCCAGGCTTACTGAACTTGTTAACCCTTTACAGTCAAAGAGATATACAGTACTTCTGTGCTATTAAATTTTCTTATCTGTTTATCACAGCTGCATTTTCAGAATTAGCACAACTCCTTTAAACGTGGCCACACACAGTTCAGGAGCTAGCGCACTCCATGTATTTGGAAGAAGCAAGGACTGGGGTACAAATATTTTTATAGATCTTTTTCCACAAGTTTTTCTTCTGTTTCTTCTGTATACGCAAGTGTGTGCAGTGAGCCAGGAGTCTGCCTGACTTACAAAGGCTCCTGCAAACTGGGAGAAGCCGTTCATCTTTGAGGAATGCTCTCAATTTACCACAGCGAGTGATATGATGTTTATTGAAATTAAAATATCAAATTAATTTCAAAGGTTATGGCCAAGTCCTGCAAGGCCTTGCTTAAAGGGGGTAGTCCCATTTAAATCAATAACAGTCTATAGCACCACAGCAAAACAATTAAGCACATGCATGGCTTTAAAGCATGAACTCAACCCCCATTAAAATCAGTGGAACTATTCCAGTGGAGGGTAGGGTAGGGAAGCCTGTGCCCCCCAAACAACCTGCCTCCCATCCCAATCCGCCCTCTCCCACTTCCCGCCCCCTGACAGCCCCTTTCAGAACCCCCGACTCATCCAACCCCACCTGCTCCTTGTCCCCAACTGCCCCCTCCTTTGACCCCCCCAATCCAAACACCCCCCCGGACCCCACCCCCTATCCAACCCTCCCTGCTCCCTGTCCCCTGACTGCCCTGACCCCTATCCACAGCCACGCCCCTTGACATTGCCTCCCGGGACTCCCACACCTATCGAACTGCTCCTCTGCTCCCTGTCCCCTGACTGGACCCTGGAACCCCCACCCCTTATCCAACCCCCCAACACCCACCACTTTACCATGCTGCTCAGAGCACCAGGACCGAAAGCCACACCACCTGGCCGGAGCCAGCCACACCGCTGCACAGTCTAGAGCACCAGGGTAGGCCGGTTGCTCTCGCATCTGCGCTGCAGCAGGAGCTCGCAGCGCCACCGCCCAGAGCACTGGGGGTATGGCAAGCTGAGGCTTCAGGGGTGGGGGGACAGTAGGGGAGGGGCCGGAGGCTAGCCTCCCTGGCCAGGAGCTCAAGGGCCAGGCAGGACAGTTCCATGGGCCAGATGTGGCCCGCAGGCTGTAGTTTGCCCACCTCTGAACTATTCTTATGTTCAAAGATATACAGATGCTTAAGTGTTTTGCTGGATCTGGGCCTACTTATGTGTGTAAGGCTTACTTAAGTTGGAATTGGTATAACATCAGTTCAAATCTCTCTTCCAAACTGAATTAATCTTCATTCAGCTTTAAAGTGTGCTAAATTGTTAAGATATTCTAAAATGCCTCTTCCCTAGGACTTCTGAGTGAAATACTACATTTATTCAATAAAGCAGTCTGGATTTACTAGACCAGTAGTAGTAAGCACTTTTTACTTTCCTCAAGATAAATTAGAGTTGACTGTATACTTTTTTTTTTTGCTACAACTGCACAAGTTTACAAGTCACAATTGAATTACCAAACCGAGGAAAAGAAAGATTATTCCTGGGGGTTCTGTGCAGGTTGCAGACTTGTTTTCTTTTTTAAGAAGGGTTTAAAGAATTAGCAATAAATGTTATCAACTGCAGCTAGAAAATGATGCTGACTTATTACTTTGTGTGGGCCCTAAGGAGGGTCATGAAAAGCAAATTCTTTAGCTCAGCTTTCCAACGGAAAGCAGAAAAAAATATAACAATGACTGTGAACGTCTTAAACTCAGATTTATTATATAGTGAAAAAGATTAAGCTCATAGAAGTCTGTGGCTTGACCCAAGAATTACATAACTCTCCAATGCTTACATGGTTAGTGATTTTTTTTTTTAAGCATCATGTTTTCATTTTCACTAACAAAGTGAGGATTTTTCTAGTGACAATCCTTCATAACACTGGAAAGCTCCAGCTCTTCCTCCTTCCACTGGCACCATTGTAATTAAAGTATAATAGGAGGGTGCCCAACTTTATTTTAAACACATTGGGTTAAATTCTCCGCTGATCTGGGCTGTTCTGAGGATAAATACCTTAAAGATTGTGAGCCGCTTTGACACTCTGGTGATGGAATATTGGATTTACACACACATATATTTTCTGCGCTCTAGTGGCAGGCCTACAACAGGGAAATAACCTCTCAATGGCAATTTTCCTTTAGCTCAAATGGTAGAAACTTGTGCTCATGAAATAAAGATCTTGGGTTTTATCCCCTAATTCCAATACGTGTGGTAAAACTTGAGACCGTAGTCCATAACAACAAATCAATTAACAGTCCCACTGCCAAGCTTAACCTTTTTTCCTCTTGTCTGGTTCCTCAATTCTACCCAGGCTGTCTAAGACTCCACCCAACCTCTAATGCATTTATACTTATTGCCTGGCCTTTAATGATTCACGATCACTCCCTAGTGCCCTCCCAATGTTCTTAACCTTTTTATTTTTCTCTGAAAGCTAATAGTCTAATAATCAGAAAACAGCACAAATACTTGTTTAAATTGTTTACTTAAGAGTTAGAAGGAAATAGTAAAGCTGGTCAAAAACATTTTGTTGATGATTTATTGCATCAAAGCCTAAATGTTTCATAGAAATGTATACGTTTCTGTTACAATTTTGTCAGCAAGGATTCTCAGGTTCAGGATGAAATCTGAAAGACTGAGACTCATTTAGATGCGGGAAACTGAGATTGACAACCCTGCTCCAAATCAGGGGCTCGAATCTGAGGCTCCTACATCCTAAGTGAGCAACCCAAACTCCACCGTACTGTATATTATAGGGTTACACTCGCTCATGTTTTTTTCTTGAATGTTTTTCAAAAGGTGTCTTTTTCATTCAGCATCAGAATGAAAACAAAATCCCTTCGCCCAAAAATATCGCAAACCAGAATTGTTTTCTGGACAGTCCTAGTAAACAGGTTCTGCACATTTTGAGTCTCTTAGAATATGTATATGATAAAATTTCTTATATCAGGCTAGGTATTTTTAACAACACACCCAACCTTTGAACTGGGTCGGGTTTCTATCTTGAATGATATCACTAGAGGAAACCCCATTTTACAAAAGCTGGGTTTTTTTCAGTCAAACAAACACTGACATCACAGCCTTTTGCACATAGTTGTCCTAGTAGATGGAACTGCACAATAATGAATGGTGTTCGGTATAACCTGGATAAATCAGGGACTTGGATCACAGATGGCCAAGAAGTCGGACATCTTAATCTCAACACACACACTGTTTCTAAGATTATCCCTCAATCAAAGTTGTATGGCTTCAGCTATCCCTCGGTGACCTAAAGGAAAACATCTTCCATACTCATTCAGTTAAGTAATTCTTTTACAAAAAATAAATAACAGCTGAATCATGCCCAATGAATGACTGTTTACAACAATCTAAACCTAGACTATCTTACATAAGCTATATTGAAGTTGAGACAAATAAGATACATGATCTTGGAGTTATCTTCTTCAGGAGCCTTTATTATTTTTGTAGCAATCCATTTAAACAGTCAGGTCCACAAAAACAGAAATGTTTGATGCCATTATAGAATTTATTTCTCTTGTACAACAGTGGCTGTCCAAATCTTCCTGTATTCTAGGTAATCAGTCTTCCAGTCTTTTAGTTATTTGGGTCATAGTTTTGCATTCTAGAAATGAACCAGAGCGTCTTTCCCCCAAGGAAATATGCTGTAAATTAGGGGGTGTTCTTGAAGCCATGAAATAAGGTTTTTAAAAAGGTGTTTTCTTTTGCATTATTGACTATAAATCTTTGTCACATCAATAGCTGACAAACTTTGGCACTGACAATAAAGACTGGAATACACACTCTGTGTTACTAAATGTATGTCTATTGCCAACAGAAGATCCAACCTTCATGGTTCTGAGTAGCCTCTGAGCAGTTATTTATGAAATGTTCAGCACCAGAGCAGTTTTGTGGGCACTTCCAATATTTAAAACAAACAACTGTGGAACAACATAACATCAGCTAAGTGAACTGCCCATAGAATAATAACGCGCATGGCACTAAACCCAGCCTATTGGTCAGTATTTCAAATCAGCTCCAATCCTCAACCCACCTGCTCCCCAGATGTCTGAGAAAATGGTTTAAGATAATGCTTCCTATTATACCAGAAAATGCTCTGTGCAACTGTATATACTGCAAAAATAATGAAGTCTCAGTAATGTGAGCCCTTATTACCACACTCTGCTTCTAGTTCCAGAAACTCACTCATTCTAAATCAGCGCAGCTCCATTGACTGGGACAGAACCAGAACAGTTAACTCTAGCTCAGATTTGTCCCTTTGTTCTTTGCTGAAAAGTGTGGCGAGATCATTTGATATCATTATTATTTATTTATGTAACGTTAGCACCTAAAGACCCCAACTCATGGCCACTGTGCTGGACACTGTACAAACACTTAGTAAGATACAGTCCCGTCTCAAAGTACTTACAATCTAATAGACAAGATAGATAAAAGGTGGGAGGGGAAATATAGGCACTGAGAGCTGAAGTCTTTCCCGAGGGGACACATCACTCTGTTAATTCACCCTATATTTCATTTCCCATGTAGTCTGTATGTAGTGTTGATATCAAGTACACTTTGCTACAAAGAACTGGGAGTTAAAGGAAGTAAATATTGGTTCTAGACCCTAAACTCAACACCATGTAAAGCTACAGTTTATGTAAGTAGACGCCCATGATTTTCCCATTTAAATTATGTGAATTCAATATTCAGCCAGCGAACAGTCTGGGGAAGACATGAAATATCAAAAGAAATAAAGGCTTCCAGTCTGCAACCTCTCACTCACACCTAGTCTTTACTCAGATGAGTGTCAGTGGGACTAATCATATCAGTATGAAATATTCATGTGAGCAAGGGGATTTGCAGTACAAAACACTTATTAAGAAAGAATGCCCTGTAAGAACTAGTGAAATGTTTTATGCATTTCAGTTCCAACAGCCAAGTGGATTAATGTTTACAACTGTAAAGGATAGAGATTGGTTTTCTTAATTGAAAGTTTACATTCTGAAGAATCTGAATCGATCATGGGACCTGGATAAATACATAAAGTGGCCTGGTTGTTTAATGTTAGGTGATTTTTAATAAACAAAAAAAGATTAAGTTAAAGGCCACAGTTTTCTATGCAAAATACAATCATGGATGCCTTACTGTTATATTTCCTGAACTGAAAATTGCACCTGTTTCTGGGGTGGTTTTGTGATTCTGTGTCCCAATAACCAGTAAAGTCTTGGAAGAAATGGGCAAACTCATTTTCATTTATTAACTATATGAGAATCAAATTCAGGTCCCAAGAGAAAAACAGTCTCCATATTGAAAGTTTTTCACCGCTAAACCCCCCATTAGCAATTATTTCAGTTTCTATACTCCATAAACGTAATAGGTGCCTAGATACTAACATCAAAAATATAGAAAAATCTCAAACACATGATGTAAATTGCTGAAGTATAAATAATATTTCATAAATATGCAAGATGTGGATTATGAACCGATCTGTAATTGTAATGTTTATTATTTTCCTGGTGAGATGTAGCAATGTTTCAGGAATAAAACAAATATTGACCAATTTTTTGCAAACCGAACAACTGTCCCTTAAACCTTTCTCACTAGAGTTTGTTCTTCTGATCCTATTTTAATTCTAAATTCCCACTGAGATCAATAATCCGCACAACATATACTACAGGATATGCGTGGGAAGAGAGAGACAGGGGAAGGAGAAAGCAATTAGACTTCTGGGGTACCCAGAATGAGAAAAGATATGCACTAGTAGGGATGGACAAACTCATTGTTTCTAACTTTGCACCCGCAGGAACATCAATTCCCATAATGACATAAGCAGTTGAAGTAACTGCATGCACAAAGTGCACAGCTAGGCATACATTTTTGCATGTATCATTTTTCTAAATATTTAGGCCACGCTTCATGGAGCCCTACTGTCTCCATGTGGGTACAGAGATTATCGTATTTCAGGAATAGGGGCTTATACCATATTGAAATATCCTCACCACTGCAATGTCCTCCCAAGCCCGATGCTCAAACGTTCCAACACTCAGCTGTCATCCACACCAGGAGGCCCCAAAGGGATATATGTTAATTTGGGGTGTGCAGTGTCTTGTGGGAGTAAATCCAGGCACACACACTGGTAAAGGGTTAATGTTCTTTTATTTTCAGAGCTCCAGCAACCTGTTCTACACTCTTAAAGTTGCTTTCTTCCAGCACCGCTGGGGTTATCTGATTACAATATGGTGGCCATGTAGGGACCATCATTATATCATTCACTGTAGAAAAATATTAAGCGTACGTAGTACTATATATCTAATCAATCCACTGAATTTGACAATAGGTCAAGAATGTAGTGGGTCAACTCAAGTTGCACGACATAAAGCTTTTAGACTTGTTTTTCTTTTTGCCCCCTTCCTTTTCTTTCCCTCATCAAACACAAGTAAAATGATTCATTCTGCACCCCCACTTCAGAACTGAAAATTTTCTGAAGATTTAGCTCTGTTTATGATCACATATTTTTATAGCTAAGCTGAACCGCAAGGCAAAAGAAAAGAATCTAAAAAAAAAAAAAAGCAACCAGTTTTTGCCTCCCCCAGACTGTGAAGATTAAAACAGTGATTGCTTCCATCAAACGCCTTAGATCACAGCTTTCACTAAACAGACTATTCAAGCCAGATTTCCATTATTCTCATCATCATTTATATAACAGTGGCTGATTTTATCACCACTCTTTGTATGCTTTTCCCATAGTGCTTTAGAGTCGGAAGGATATTTTTCCCCCCATACTAACCAGCAACAGATAAAAACTCCTCAGCCCCGTGTCTAAGTCAATGTGTTTTCTCAAAGGAACTCGTTCAGTCTGGACAAGAATAATGCAAAATATATGCTGTTGTAGCCTGTGACAAACCATAAATTCTGTCATTGGGGATCTTCATTTATGCATATGGCACCTTCTGTTTAATATGGTCTTTAGAAGACAAAGAATTTTAATATTATAAAGACTTGTTGCTATATGCAGAGTAACTATGGAGAGAACTGCTAAGGTAAAGTATTAGCAACTCAGATTATCACAAATATTTAGATACCTAACTCCCACTAATAACAGAGTAAGTTAGGCATCTAAATATATTTTGATGATTTTGCCTACAGAAACTATTATAAAGAGGGTAGATCATATATCATTTTCTTGCTGCAGACTATATTTCATATTAATGGATCAGCTTTTTCTTGTTATTATGACATACTTCTTCTTGCATTTATCTTCTCTATCCTTAATCCTGTGTGCAAAGAGTACTGTCTGCACCATATAGGTATCATTTTGGAAAGAAAAGAGCTGATAACTAATTTTTAATTTCTCTGGGTACTTATAGGGTCTTTGAGGAGACAGCATAACCTAGAGCACTTAACTAGTAGTTATGAGACTTGGGTTCTATTCCTGCCTCGATCACTGGTCTGTTGGGTGATCATGGCAAGTCACTTCAACTCTATTTTCCGACCTGTAAAATGAGGATAATCATACTGACCTCCTTTGTAAAGTGCTTTGAGCTCTATGGATGAAAACCACACTATAAGAAGGAGGTATTATTATAACTTATCTGTTTCAGCTGATTAGCTTTCTAGACATGGAAGTATACGTGATATAGAGCTGAAATACTGCTATGTACCATTCATTCTGACATTGTTCTTTAATTCAAAATGCATTAACTCAGCAATGTGTGATCCAGTGAACTGAGCATGGGACTAGGAGCCAGCAGCTGCCAAGTTCTCAGGCCAATTTTGACACTGATCCCTTCTATGACCGAGGGCAAGTTGTTTAAACTTTGCTGCCTCCATTTCCCAGGTATAAAATGAGGATATCTACACTTGCCTATCCAGCTTCTAGGGGTTCCTGGGAGGATGAGTTAATTGGCACTTGGAAAATACTTTGACAATGCTAGGGTACAATATGAATATAAAACATTGCTTCAGAGCAATACAGAAGTTAATACAAGGAATTACACTTTCATCAAGTTTGCATTTTTCTTTTTTATACCTTAGAGTTAGTTTAATAATTTTTCTCTGTGAAAAAGACAATAGGTAAAATTTTCAAAAATCCACGTAAGTGATTTAGGAGCCTACATCCCATGTTTAAAAGTGATTTAAACAACAGGTGTTTTTGAAATTTTTATCCTTTAACTCATAAATCATGTAGGCATTAGCCCAGCCACTCCTCCATCATAATGGAAGGGTGGTTGGACCAAACCTGAGTGGCACTAAGACCCCATGCAGTATGTCACAATGCCATTTGCTCAAATTTAGCTCACCCACCCCTTTGTCATGATGGAGGGGATGGAAGGGCCAAATTTGAGTGCTACGGGGGGGGGCGCCAAACTGAAGTGTTGCCTAGGGCAGCAGATTGTGTTGAGTGGCCCCTGCTTGGAACCGAGGGATAGCTACATTAATCACATATTTCTCAGTGTTTACTACAGGTGGGCTAGAAAGCTCTCTTGGACCCTAACATGCTCAGCCTTTCTATATAAGCAATCTGACTATAAAATGCATATTTGTATAGAGAGGGAAGATAAGGAATACCAAGCCTAAATTCCTACAACATATTGCAGCTTGATTGCATATCTAGGGTGAAATTCCAGGGTATGTCTACACTGCAGTTACAAACCCACTGCTGACCCATGCTGGCTGACTCTGGTTTTCAGAGCTCAGGCTAACGGGCTGTTTAATTGCAGTGTAGACATTTGGGCTTGGGCTGGAGCCCAGGCTCTGGGACCCTGCAAAGTGGGAAGGTCCCAAAGCTCAGGCTACAGGCCAAGCACAAATGTCTACACTGCCATTAAACAGCCCCTTAACCCGAGCCAAAGTCAGCTGGCATGGGCCAACCACAAGTGTCTACTTGCAGTGTAAACATACCCCAGTGTCAATGAAACCAGTGAGAGTTTTGCCATTGATTTCAAGGGGGGCCAGAATCTCACCCCTAATCTTTAGTAGACAGCTCAGTACCGCATACACAATAGGACAGATTCATATTTTCTTCCAGAACCAATTTTTGCCTTTATTAAAATGCAATATTTCAACGCTTTAAAAAAAATACTAACCTTAGATACCAGTTGACCAGAGACAGTCTGTCTCTTTATCTGTTTTTTCTCCACAATATAAACATTAAGATTCATATGAATGAAAAAAGGAAATAATAGATGATAAACTCTACTTTTCATAGACTAGACCACTATTCTGAATGCCTTTTTCAGTCAAAGCTCCCACTGATGGGCAACTCCCACCTTGTCAAGTTCTCTGTATGTATCTATATCTCCTCACTATATGTTCCATTCTATGCATCCAACGAAGTGGGCTGTAGCTCATGAAAGCTTATGCTCAAATAAATGTGTTAGTCTCTAAGGTTCCACAAGGACTCCTGTTCTTTTTGTGGATACAGACTAACACGGCTGCTACTCTGAAACCTACCATTGATATCACTGAGAGCTTTGTGAAAGAGCTGAGTAAGGCCATCAGGACTGGGACAATGCTAAGAAAACTTGATAACTTTATCCTATCCAGTTTTTAGACCCAGGACCTTAGTTATTTCCAGCTGATAAAGATGTACCAGGGTGCTGTGCCCTAAGAGTTTTTTCACAACTGGCCGTTTTTTTATTCCCACTTTGGCTATGCTGCTAAAGTTTTCATTGCAATTGTCAAATTGTGAAATATGTTCAATGGTCCCATATACACCCTTGTTCCATCAGTTCAGAAGCCACCTTTGAGTTTCTCAGATTATAGATCATATAAAGATACATGTGTCTACATTGGACAGGTTCTAAATAAGAATATAGCAGTCAAAGTAGGTTTTTTGTATGCATTATTTGGAGCTCAGAGGAGAGAGTACATGAACATCTCATCAATATATACCGCCATATTTTAATAACTGCTTGGCCTTCCTAGTTAAATTTTAAATGACTGTTAATGACTGATGCAGTTGGAAATGCTTTGCCAAGAGGAATTATTCTTATATTAAGATGTTTTGGTATCACTGCTGAATGCTAAAGGCAGCCTTGAGAAATCATCTGTTCATAGTTAAAGCACTTATATTTATACAGGGTCCTTCTCAAATAAGGTATTGGATGGGGCCTAAACACCAGACTCACTTTACAGCACATTTAAATGCATACTGCTAGTTTTATCCTTATTCCTTCCATAAATCTGAATGCAGTGTTTTCCTTTATATTATTTATATAATGATGAGTAAGGTGAACTTTCAGATTTTGCAGATTTTATTCAAATTTTTATGTATCTTTCTGGAAACTCCTGTGGCAACGAGACAAATTACCATTCCCATATTCCATACAAATTAGGCACTGCAGTCCCACTTTTTAATGAATATATATACTCATTTTATGTAGTGATATATTTTGATTAATTGTAATGATAAATATGTTCATATTTTTACCAAATGTAAATCAGATACCTCCTGGCCATATCTTCCTGTAACCTACCAATTTGCAGTACTGGAATGTTCTATTTGGAAACACTTTACCATCCCTAAAAAGTGGTACTCTCCATACACACAAACACACAAACACACACACACACAATCTTGAATTGTGTATATGTTCACATCACTTCTGAAAGTATTTTACATTTATGCACAATCTTGTCTAAAGACAATAGAAGTTTTATCAGGGATGTTAATGGGCTTTGGATTAGGCCCCAAAATGAGCTGAATTTCTAAAATGCCAGTTACTGATAGTAGGTAAAATGTGACATTCTGTACAGGGTGGCAAAAGATTACTCTAAGGAAGAGCCTCATTTAAGTCAATGGGCTTAACTTTCTCTCAACTTCAATGGGCTTTAGATCAGGACCTTAATGCCTGGACACTCATGAATACTCTCATTTTCATAGAGTTTCTTCATTCTCTCTCATTTTGGGTCAGATGCTGCATTCCATGCAAACTCAATATTCCCACTGAGGTCAGTGGGGTATTTTAGGTCCACAAGGAATGCAGGACTAGGAGCTTTACTGACAGTCTGTGTAAAAGCACTTTCACTAAGAAGACCATACACTCTCTTATTCGTTACATTTTCTGTGTGACTGCATTGGCTTTTAATTCACAATGAAAAAAATCCCACTATCAAACCCTCTATTCAAAACCCACTGGATCCACTGACTTCAATGGGTTTTAGATTAGACTCTAAGGGTGAAGTCAGTGGGACTTTTTCCATTGACTTGAATGGGGCCAGGATTTCACCCTAAGTGTTTTATTAGTAAAATGCATAGGTTATTTCTAGCTAATGCAGACTACCTTTAGGATTCTGCCAGGCAAAGCTTGGAAGCTTACCCACCTTCTGTGACTCCAAAAAGCTTAACTTTGCATATAATAATTAAAACTAATCAAAGACAGCATGTGAGCATCATCGTTTGAAAACCCAATGGCCAAAAAAAATCCAGCTAATATATTAACTTTTATTATGTAATGCAACATAATAAATAAATCTATGAATTCATACGACCTGTACAAAAAGACAAAAAAGTTAGGTACCAGCTATTTGGATTGAATATTTGCTAAACAGATGATTTATAATTATATACACATTTGTGGCGTTAAGGCAAAGACAGATGATACCTTTGACACAACAGAAGACTTGAAAAATAGACATAATTAAAAACAAGGGGTCTCATCTCCAGCTAATAAAGTGGTTATGTCTAAAGAAGGCCTCCCTTCGGTTTTTAATAAAGTGGATATTATCAATCATGTTAATTAAAGTTGAAGGACAAATGTGAGCTTTCCTGCTGGGCAAAGCTGTTTTGCAGAGATATGCTAGACTGATCACTTTTAACCCTGATAAGCACTTTTTTAGTATTATAATCTGCACTGCATGTCCAATTAATGTACAACTTCTTAGCTTTCAGTAGGGGGGTCTTCATTATGATCATTGACTGGGAGTAAATATATTGTTGAACCATCCAACCAACTACATGTAGAGGAGAAATAAAGTCAATCACTAATCAATAATAATAATTATCTGTCTCAAGAAAATTGAATAAATTATGTCTATAGTGTCCAAAAGAACAAAAATATGTATAACCAAATATATCAATATACAGTTCTTTGGCAGCAACACGCTAACTCTTGATTGAAGTCTGAAATCAAATTTCCTAAATTATAGACCCAGTTGCCAGTCTTTTAAAAAGAAAAGAAAATCCACTTCTCCCACGAATCCAATAAGTCCAGTAAATGAAATCTGAATAAATCTTGCAGGCAGCTTTAGACTGTAACATTAAGCATAGATATTTATGGTCTGCTTTAAGTCTTAATCCAAATATACTGTATTTAAACACACAAAGTTCTGTGAAACTTCATAGTAGTTCAGATAGGGCCAAAATCCATAAATAGAATCCATATTCACCCATGAGAAACCAATAAAGAAACATCAATCCCAATGATGATAAAAATGATCTTCAAATAACAGAGGCAATGAGTGGTCCACACCTGGATGGATGTCACAGGGAAGTTGACTTTTACAGTGGGAAGACCAGAAACCCAGAAAATGTAGAGTACTGCCATCCACCAACTAGATTACCTTTCTCTAGTTTCAGGTAAACCTTATCCTCCTTGTCTAGATAGAGCAGGACTCCATTAGTTGCAGCTTCACGAGTGACATCTTTGTCCCCAGCAAAGGCAGAAATTACTGGTTTTCCATTTAGCATTAGATTAACCTACAAGAAAAAAACCCACTGAAAAGTTGTAGTTAACAGAGAAACATCTACAATACCAAGTATCTAAAGGATGGTGGGGCCTGGGTTAAAATCCCATTGTATAGCATGAATACATTATTTCCTTTCAAATGAGTAATTAAGGTTAATATGACTGTTTGCTCTGTTATCAAGTGTATTATTGTTTATGTGCCTATTGCAGGCTCATTGGAGTCAATGGGATGCTGTCAATGGGCTTTGGCTCAGCTAATATTCTAGTTCCTCTAAGTAATGTGATTTTCCATTCATGATTATATACAAGCTTTAATATTTTAAAGGCATCTAGGAGCTTCCCATCCACTGATAATGATCTGGCAAGATGAAGCTGTAAGACACTTGCATCAACTTAGCCCTCTTTGCATGCCTGAATTGCATAGGTCATTTAGATGTCTAACTGCATGTACACATCAGTAAAGGAGGCATATTTTCAAAATATTTAAGTACACAAAGATGCAGAAAGGGGCCTAGTGGGATTTTTCAGTGGGACTCCCACTGTAATCACAATATATTGCTCTTCAGTTTTTGACTGCAATTTGGTTTTAAAATCTAGAAGAAATCATCATTTTTATATGCCACTCCACTGTATTTCAATAATGATTCTATTCAAACCTTTGTCATGCACAAATGTCTAGGCTTCTGAACCCACTCAGATGCAAAGAGACTCACAGAGCTGGTCAGAAAATGGGGGGAAAAATACAAATATTTTCTAACTTTTAAATAAATTGGTGAAATTTATTTTTTTGCTAAAAATTAGTTACCAAACATTTCTTAGAAGCCTTGACTGTAATGCAGTCACAGAGGGATAGACTATGAAACCATTGTTCATATTAAGCATTCCCAACTGGTGAGAACTCCCATTAATTTTAATTAAATTTGTAGAGTAAGGCAGCAGAATCTGGCCCTTAATTGGGATTTGTTTATCTTAGAAATCCACTTAATCAGATGTCTCCAGGGAACCAGTTTCACTCTAATGATACTTAATGGCACTAACAGATGTTTCAGGACGTGGTAATTCCAGTTATGTGGGAAGCATTCCAGTGATTTAGTGTTGTTCAAGTCTGCGTGGGTCTGAGACTCAAACTGGTTTCGTCTGTTAGTGCCACTCAATAGCTTCCAATCCCTCCTTAGCTGTGATACATGCAAAAAGTGCATGAACAGTTTGATCACTGCCTGTTGCCTGCTACTATCTTATTCTCTGTGCACCAGCTCCAATGTTGGGCATCTCATGGGTGTCCTTGTCACAGTACTGGAGAAATAGCAGGCTTGGTCCCTATCCCACTGGAGAGAAACCTCTTTCCAATTATTTGGACTTTTAACATGAAGGGTTTGCTGAAGTTCAACAGTTGACTTAGATGCTAGCATTATTACTGGCTTAAGAATGGAAGGCCATTTACCAGTACAACCTGATTGAGAGAGTCTGTTGTATTTAATTAAATAGAACTAAAAAGGCAGCTACGCAAAAGATGCAAACTTTGGACCTGTACTACTCACACTTACATGGGTATATGTCCACTGGATTTAATGGAGCAATTCCTGATCTAAACCCATGGAAATGAGAGAAGAATCAGGCCCTATCCATGCAAACATCATAACATTATTTTTAAGTGATAAAACAGATATTTTCAAAGTGACTAGTGAGTTGGGGTGCCTTCGCTTTGGGATATAATTTTCAGAGACTGGGAGAGTTTCAAGGGGTTTCAGGTTGAGCATCCAAAAATTGAGGCACTCAAAATCTTTAGGCACTTTTGAAAATCTTGGCTTCAGAAATTACTCCTAAATACATAATTTTGTTGTGTTTCACATTCAGTTGCAGGCCTGAAGCCCACAGTTCTGAGCATTTTAGCCCAAATACATGAAAAAACATGGAAATGTGAGCTGAAATTCCATGGAAAACCATGCTGTAATTGGCCCTGCATTGTCGCATAACAAAATTCACATATTATCTCCTCCTTTGCCAACAGGTGTGTTAACACAGAGAAGATTAATGGCACAGTGTTTCTAGAATACATTTAATCTTCCATCAAATGCACATTTAATAGGATAGAAAGAACAAAAGTATGAGCTAACTATATAGCCTTTAAATAGATTATGGATGAAATGCTGACCCCACTGATGTCAATGGGAGTTTTGCCATTTACTTCAGTGGAGGCCAAGATTTCACTTCATATCTTTAGGATGAAATTCACTTATGATGCAGAGGATTCTTGCACCAATTTGCTCCATTGAACCCTGCACAGAGGATATACTGGCAGCCCACAGATAGAGCAACCACCCTGGTGCCTGTGCATCATATACCCACTCTCACATAGGCCAGTACAAAAGCCATGTTCAGGGAAGACCAGAGTTAGAAAAGAGGCAGATCAAAGAGAAACCACAGATCATGTTTTCCATGGATCCAGTGGTCTCAATGGAAGCTTCAGCCACTATTCCAGCATACCAGCTCTGACCGTTGGGTGAATTTCACCCTTTGGGAGTTAAGTCTTGGCTTAATGGGAGGAGCTTCATGATCCTAGAGGTTGGTTCTCAGGGCTCGTGTGTATGTCAGACTATGAGCTCAACATTGCTATTGAACTGCAAAGTAAAGCATAGTTTTTTGTGTTTTTCCAACATAACACAGTAAAATAATAGCAAACCCCTCTAAGACAGCCACCACCATCACCATCGTCACTGAAGATTTATAATGTTATAGTAGTGGCCCAGTGAAATCAAGTTAAATAGTCCTGGCCCACAATAAGGCCATTTTTTAAACAGCTACCTGATGTCATCATGTGGTTTCTAGAGGTTCACGTTAGAAAAAAATTACCAATAATGAAAATGATTTATTTATACAGAATGTGTCCCCAGAAAGCTAGACATCATTACAATGGATTTCACCTAGTTTCTAACTAGCAATGTAAGATTGTTATGAGGGATTCACTCAACTGAGTTAAATTAAAAAGTGTATTTTTCATAGGTGACCTTTATTATTTTAAACAGTCTAGCCCAGATCTTCATCTGGTGTGAATGAACAGAGCAATGGAGCTATGAAGGTTTACATCAGCTGAGAATCTGGCCCTACATTTTTTATATCCGTTCATTTCAATGGTATATACTATACTGTACAATTAAGGAATGTAATACAGTAAAGTCACTGGGCTTCTAAAGGAACCAAAAAATGCTCTTTTTATGTGACCCATGTGTAATGATATTTTGTTTAGTCACAATATTATTCTCCTTTTAGAATGTAAACAATTTACATATACATTTCTCATGGTAAATCAACGTACCTGGATTGTTTGACTCTGATAGACTTTAATTACATGAAAACTGAAACTGTAAATTCCTTTTCTTGGTGCTACAAAGACAGACTCCAATGTGAAAAAATTGCCCACATTTACTAGGATCTACAAATAAAAATACATAATGGGAATTAATGCAATTATTAAATATAAAAGAGCAAGACATCCAAACACATTTTTCTCCACTTAACTGCATGACTTACAGAATTCTGTTTTTATTCCTATATTCACTGACATTAAAATATGGAATATAAAATTATGGTTTGGTTTCATTTGCAAGTCATATTTATCAGTACAAGTTTAGTAAAAATCAACTAGCATAGAAATACCTGTCCAACTTGACTGTCTATAGATATCTCCAAATATTAGACCTATCTGTGGATATAGTAGGTATTAGGGCGATAGCATATCTTCCTATTAATCCTACAATACCTACTCAAAACACCAATAATTGCAGACGTAACGTATTAGCACTGGCCAATCAGTACTGGTCAAGGCAATGTCATCATCCCTGAAAGTATCAAGCTATGAGGTAGCACATATATGAATGACATCATTCATGACACTGGGTTGAAGGTGGATTGAGTTGCCAAAACACCTGACCTACCTATTTCAAACAACCCTGGATTTACAAATATTTGCTATTTCTCTCTTCTGCTCTCTCTAACTGTAAACACTTTTCTAACAACTTAGACTTTCTTAAATGACTCAAGGCAAGTAACCAAGGAAAAGACATTAAACAACTACAGCCTTCACACGTTAAATATCTTCTATATCGAAGTGTCTTCTTTCTTCTGAATTATTTATCCTTTATTTTAATTCATATTTTCAAGTTCTCTTCAAGAAACACACTTCCCAGAGTCAGCAGGAATAACCAGGAAGTTTGCTTAATTCTAGCATTCTAAATTACCCTAAGTGATGTATCTTGATATGATACAGTAAGGAAAATAACTCTCAGTCTCAATTATTTTGGATCTGCTCTAGCACCAGGCTGGTAGACGAAACAGGAGCACAGGTGTGTGTGTATTCATAGGTATGACTGAGATGAAAATAGTAGTATTACAAGTTACGGATTTTAGAGGGAAAAAATCATTTGAAATTTTGTGAACTAATTCCCAGGAATTAATGAAACAATGTTGAAACTTTGGGTGCATCAGCTGCATCTGAGAAAACACCTTTTAAACTCTCCCTGTCTTTCCTTTCACATAAAGGGCTAACTCTTGGGTGCTTTGCACATTTCCAAGTCTCCTACACATCCCCATAGGTCTTCCTATATCCTGAAAAGATTATTGACAATGTGGTGAATAAACTCAAGAATTCTAAGCACATTTTGTCTCTACTTTCGTGCAGAAAAGCCTACTGATTGCCATTCTCTAGGCTGAGTATAGGAGTCTCTGAACCTTAAAAAGAGTAATTTAGTGGGATCAATTAACATGCAGTTAATCATTCCAAGAAACTAGCTAGGCTTCATTAGCTATTTTATATAATATCCAAGGGCTGAAATTAGTCTTTCTTGTTACAGAGTGGGTAAGGCAGCTCACAAGACTTAATGTAAATTTCAGAGTGGAGTTGACTTCCCATAATGACTATGTCTATCTCAGCTATATTTATCATTTATCCTAAGATACTTATTCATTTCTGTGAAGGAGACCTCCCTTCTCCTGTATAACTAACATAACGGTTCTAGAAGAAGAGCATGATCTCTTTTAAACCAAAAACCCCACAATGTTTTGGGGCTTGGGGGGTTTTAATTTAAGAGGAATGTTTTGCAAAGATGATTTTATTTTGTCTGCAAAGACTGTTCATCCACTGAGGTTATGTGTTTGACTGGGGAAGGGGGGGTTGATACATTAGGGGGTTTTAAAATATTTAAAAATTCAGACAAAGGATTTTTAATATTGTACTGATACAACTAAGATGTGATAGGTCTTTTGGAAAACTATATATGTACCCTGTGTTTTCAGGATTAACTAAATGTAATCCATAAAAATGATAAATTAGTGGCACTGATTTTCCTTTCCACCTTCTATACTGCACATGTGTATTCTGATATAAGGGGACCAAAAAGCTACTCTGGTAGTTATTGAAGCTGGAGATAGGCTGCAAACCTCAGGGTAGCTCACAGTCTCCTTGAATACTCCCTTCCGGCTTTACAGCACTAAATGAAAGGACGTTTCAGAAACTTCACTGAAATACCACAGGATGATACCGTTTGAAGAGTGTCCACATAAACAATGGGAGCTGAAGACTTTTTTTAAATGTAAATAAAGTCTCTGTTCCCATCCTGAGCTACCTGAAAACCTGCTGCTTGTCTAAATTGCCCTCAGTCGAGCCTTTAGATGCATGCAACTTTCTTAAAGTACTTGAAGGCTGGATGCGAATTAGACTTGGGTGCTGCTCTGGACTTCAGAGCGAAGCGAGAATACTCCTGCCTGGTGTGTGCCCTGCTGGCATTTCGGTGAAGCCAGTCTCGAGCTGGTGAGCTGACTAAAATATCAGACTCCAGTGAGTGTTGGAGACCTGGAAAGTGCAGCTCTGAAATACCCAGCAATGGCCAAGCCTGCCTCTGAGTAACTTTCCAGCCGCTCCCTTTCAGCGGGGACCCTGGGTTTTAACAAGCTCGCAGCTTTGCTCACACCTGTTGATTAGCCCCGTTATCTAAGCCTGGCTCCCGGCTGGATGGCAAGTCCCCTGGCCAGAGAAGTGGGGGCATCCTGAAGAAATGTCTCCCTAACACTTGGGCAAACCCGGGTTCCCTAACGCCTCTCCTCCCGTCGCCCGCTTGTGTTGGATCGATTCAAATCACGCACGCCCCAAAAGCACAATGCGGGGCGAATTTTCTTTACCTGGTCGAAGTAGATGATCCGGGTTTTGTTGCTCATTTCCGAGGGCTCGTGGTTGGTGCTCCTCACGGCCGAGAAGGCGACCTTCGAGTTGGCAGCCCGCACGGAGATCCCCAAGGGAGAGGAGGACGAGCCCTTGGCATCGGTGGCCGGGTTGGAGTCACAAACCACCAGGCATTTCCCTTCCAGGACGATGGGCTCCGTGTCGTTCTGCGCCCAGACCGGCAGGCTGGGGAGAGCCAGGGCGAGAATCACGGTAGGGACCATGGACAGCGCCCTGCTTGAAGCGCCCATGTTCAGCACCGTCGCCAGGCAGCGTGTAGCGCCCCAGCCTCTCCTTCCACCTCTCCCCAAATCCAGCAGCAGCAGCAGCAGCAGCAGGGAAAACAACCCGCAGCAGCAGCAGCTTCGCACGCGCGCTTCCAGCAATCCGAGGGGGAAAGTCAAAGTCTTCCCAGCTGCCTTTTTAGAAAACAAAACCCCCTTTGTCCTTTAACGATCTCCTGAAAATACCCCACAAAAGCAAACAAACATCCGCGCTTCCCAGTGCCCCCCCTTTGACTCCCCCCCTCTACATCTAAAAAAAAAAAAGCCCTAAGGTGAATTATTGATGAGCGAGAGAAGCGCGAGAGATCAGGAAGAAATAAAAACATTTGCCGTGGCCATGATTCCCTCTGTCCGATCCCGCTCGCCCCCTCTTGTCCGGCTGGAGGCAGAACTGGGCTGTTGATTCCAGAGGTGGGCGCTTAGCCCCACCGCTGGCCAAGATTCGGTGTCATATCACTGCCGGGGCGCTCGCAAAGGGGAGTTTTCTCTCTCTTAGCCACAATTCCCAGAAGAGTTATGTCATAATAACCCTGCCCAGCTATCCCCTCTCAGAACAGAGAGCCTGAGACTACAGTCATACACCCCCTACTCCCCCCACATACACACTTGTCCCAGACGTAACTTCTTTCAAGAGCCTAGGAAAAAATAATAAACATTTTACACCCCTTGAATACATGCAACGTTTTGTTGTTGGTTTATTGCTTTCAAAGGGAAAAAAGGAGAAGTATTGACCTCAAAGACGATGAAAAGCTTCCTGGAATACAACTTCCAGAGAAGGGGGGATCTGCCAGAACAATGGTCTAATGCTGCTGTGAATTTATAGCACAATGGCATGATTTGATTTTAACTGGAACATCCTGCAGCGCATACTTCTGCCGGTCACACCAGGCAGATGTCCTCACTCTTCTTCATCGCAGCCTGTGTAGGAATGCAGCCCTACTCCAAAACAAACGCTGACCAATGAGGGGCTAGAAAATGAACATATTCTCTTGGACTTCCCATCTCTGAAGATTAACGGCCCTGGATTTTACTTGACGGCGCTGCCAAGCGGCTCCTTTTGGTAACGTTTTTGTAGGAGACTCTGCATATGAGTCGAAGGGTGTTTCTTTTTAGGGTATCCTGAAAGGATGAACACAGGATGTTGGAGGAGTAGGCAAGTGGCATTTCCTCGGATTCCCTATTTCAAGGTTGTTTTAAACCTGGCTGGGTTTTGTTTTCTGGAGCACATATTTCCTTGTAGTTTCCTCCAGCAAACAGCAATGGTCCATTGAAATTCCAGTTGCACGACCCTCTCTATCTGTTCTGGCCATTGGTTAAAAAAAGGTGCAGTCCTAAAAGCTGAACATGATATACTAGATTTTCTTCCTAACAACAGCAAACAAACAGTGGCCATTGTTTATTGGGTAATATAGAACTATTCTGAGATATAGGTACAGCATATTTCTATGAACTTACCATTACGGTAGCACACCAGTCTTTAATCAAATTGTTAAATAACAATAGTATCCATTCCTTTCTTGTTCAGTAATAATATTTTGTCTGGCTCCAACTTTCCTGTCTCCTAAATGCAGGAAACCCTTAGATGGGATTTTGACTCACATGTCAGTGGAAGATTTGATGCCATTGTGTTGAGCAGGATGCTTGGGAAACTGACAGTTCAGCTGTTGGCTCAGCTCAGTTTGCAAGCAGAAGGTGGCTACCATCTTGTGACAAAAAGACAAATGATAAAAGGATTCAAGAAGCAAGAAGTCTTTCAGGAGTCTTAAGAAGGAGTTGCTGAGAAACCTTCCTAAGTCTGAAAAACTCACCATCTGCTGAACCTTAAGGTCTTCTCAGGGCAAACACGGTGGAGCAGTGTTTTAGGAAGACACACTGGGTGTATTGAAGTCTATGGGACATTAAGGCCATGATTGTTTGCAAAGTCTTAGAAAAGCCATGAGCATATAAAATGCTTAGAATTTAGACTCCTGAACTTTAATAGCAGCAAAGAATCCTGTGGCACCTTATAGAAGACTAACAGACATTTTGGAGCATGAGCTTTCGTGGATGAATACCCACTTCTTCAGATGCATGTGGTGGAAATTTCCAGGGGCAGGTATATATATATATGCTAGCAAGCAAGCTAGAGATAACGAGGTCAGTTCAATCAGGGAGGATGAGGCCCTGTTCTAGCAGTTGAGGTGTGAAAACCAAGAGAGGAGAAACTGGTTCTGTAGTTGGCAAGCCATTCACAGTCTTTGTTCAATCCTGAGCTGATGGTGTCAAATTTGCAGATGAACTGAAGCTCAGCAGTTTCTCTTTGAAGTCTGGTCCTGAAGTTTTTTTGCTGCAGGATGGCCACCTTAAGGTCTGCAATAGTGTGGCCAGGGAGGTTGAAGTGCTCTCCTACAGGTTTTTGTATATTGCCATTCCTAATGTCTGATTTGTGTCCATTTATCCTTTTCCGTAGAGATTGTCCAGTTTGGCCGATGTACATAGCAGAGGGGCCTTGCTGGCATATGATGGCGTATATTACATTGGTGGATGTGCAGGTGAATGAACCAGTGATGGTGTGGCTGATCTGGTTAGGTCCTGTGATGGTGTCGCTGGTGTAGATATGTGGGCAGAGTTTGCATCGAGGTTTGTTGCATAGATTGGTTCCTGAGCTAGAGTTATTATGGTGCGGTGTGCAGTTACTGGTGAGAATATGTTTCAGATTGGCAGGTTGTCTGTGGGCAAGGACTGGCCTGCCACCCAAGGCCTGTGAAAGTGTGGGATCATTGTCCAGGATGGGTTGTAGATCCTTGATGATGCGTTGGAGGGGTTTTAGCTGGGGGCTGTATGTGATGGCCAGTGGAGTCCTGTTGGTTTCTTTCTTGGGTTTGTCTTGCAGTAGGAGGCTTCTGGGTACACGTCTGGCTCTGTTGATCTGTTTCCTTATTTCCTCGTGCGGGTATTGTAGTTTTGAGAATGCTTGGTGGAGATTTTGTAGGTGTTGGTCTCTGCCTGAGGGGTTAGAGCAGATGCGGTTGGCTGTAGACTATGGATCGTGTGATGTGTCCGGGATGGAAGCTGGAGGCATGAAGGTAGGCATAGCGGTCGATAGGTTTTCGATATACGGTGGTGTTAATGTGACCATCACTTATTTGCACTGTGGTGTCAAGAAAGTGGACCTCCTGTGTAGATTGGTCCAGGCTGAGGTTGATGGTGGGGTGGAAGCTGTTGAAATCGTGGTGGAATTTTTCCAGAGTCTCCTTCCCATGGGTCCAGATGATGAAGATGTCATCAATGTAGCGTAGGTAGAGAAGGGGCGTGAGTGGATGAGAGCTGAGGAAGCGTTGTTCCAGGTCGGCCATAAAGATATTGGCATATTGTGGGGCCATGCGGGTGCCCATAGCAGTGCCACACTATTGTGACAACTATTTCAAATTTGATGACAATATATATCTCCAGATCAGTGGCATCCAGAATAAATGTCATTTGTCATAAACTCCGGAAAGCAGGACTCAGATTTAAAGAAGTCTTAGTGTTATTGTTTTCAAACTGCATGTGGATACCTTCTCCTTAATGGGACACTGACAGAGATGAATAGGACAGTCAAACTGTGAAGAGCCAGAAGCAGTAAGAGACAAAAACGAAAAGAGATGAAGAAGACTCATACCAAAATATTGCTGTTTATGTGGAAAGTCTGCAGCTAAAATGTTCTTACATGGCAACATCTGTGTAGTGGATTCTTTTGCCAAATACTAGTGCTGTGTCAAAGCAGTAAAAAAAAAAATTGTGAAATTATGTACATGCAAAAAAAATTACAATTTTATTCCACACCATTTCACCAGTCCCATGAAAAAGTTATCAATTTCATGCCAAAAACAATGTTGTAGTTCAGGAGTATACAGAACTAGTAAAAAATATAGTGAAAAAGTTGTGATTTTTTTTCAAAAAGAATACTATTTTTAAATTCTGAAATTTCAAAATTTTGGAAAGTCTGAAAATTCCATCAAAAATTTCCAAATATTGAAAAAAATATTAAAATGTCTTCATTTTTTCCATTGAAAATCAAAAAATGTTGACAATAATTTCCATTGGAAAAAATCAAATTGAGAAAATTTTGACCAGCTCAAGTGAAGAGATCAGAAATAGGAAAAAGGGAGGAGAGAAATGAAACCTTGTTTATTGTACTGGTCAACATAAGTAAAGCCATCATGAGAAATAAGAGAGCGAGGAAGATAAAATATGATCCAACTTTTAAAAAGTTGGTTTCATTTTCCTTTTCTGAGCCTGCAACTTGCAGGCACAAATATTTGGAGGCTCAATTTTGCAACCACAATTTTCAGATTTAGCATCTCTCACATTGGATGTATAAATACCTAATCAGATAGAGACATGCAGTCACAAAAAGAGAAGCTGGGTTAAGGTTGGTCTGAAAAGCATAGACATAATTTACCTTCTATATTGGGACGGGGACAGCTCCAGCCAGGCCAATGGGGCTGTGCTTGGGGGTGTGAATTCCATGCCTACCCAAGGCTTGCAAAGATGGACCTGCCATGGGGTAGCCATTGGTCTGTGGGGCCAGGCACCTGCCCCGGTGTTTATTCAAGTCTCACACATGGACCAGAGCAGGATCTAACCAGGACCATGGTTTGGTTAATGCACAGGAGCCCTCAGCTGGGGGGGTGGGGCTTCAAAAGACGTGGCTGGAAACCATGCAGCCTCAGGGGCTCGGGGTGGGGCTGCCTCACTACTGTGTATGGGTTTTTCTGCTGATTTAGAGCTGGCCCCATGCTCAGTCACATGGTACACCAGGCCCCCTCCCTGCACAGCAGCTGGCAGAGCCAAGACAGTCAAGGGACCATGGAGACCGGACAAGCTTTGCTACAAGCTGCATCCTGTGGGGAGTGGCAGGAGCAACAACAGGGCACTGCAGAGAGGCACCGCTGCTTTTCAGAAGAGGACACTGAGGGCAAGGGGCGGTCATTGCCTGGGTGGGACTATGACTCGAGCTGTTCAGTCGATGGCCAAACCTTTAAATTGTGTCCCCTGCTCATCAATGTACACAGTTTGATAGTGCCCCCTCCCACTTCGTCCACCAGGCAAGCAAGTGATCATCCCTTCAGGCTAATTAAATGGGAAATCAGGCAAGGAGCTGCCAAGCATGCAGCCTGGCCTCCTCGGGCTCCCACGCATCCACCCAGGAGGGGGGCACCACAGGGCATGCGTGGCCCCACAGTTCGGCAGGGACCAGGGCAAGCAAAAGGGCAAAGGGGTCAGGCCACTGCCACAGCCAGCCCCCACTGACACCCTCCACCTCAGAAGCCCACTGAGTGCCTTGAGTTCATCACCTGGTAGCTCTGCCCCAGTCACCCACCTAGCACCCTGGGATGCCTCACAGGCACCCTTGCCCAGGAATGAGGGAAGGGCCTGGGGACCCTGGCTGCCAGTGCCAGGCAGAGGCAGGCACTCAGGCCAGGTCCAGCCATTACCTGATCACAGCATTGTCCAGGTGGAAACAGAGCAGCACCGCTGAGCCCTGGTCCCTGGGGCCCATACTTCAGGGGAGCCAATAGCCACAGATCACGAGGTGTGGCGGCTCAGAGCAGGAATGGCCATGAACCCTCCAGCCTCCTCCAGCTGCGCTGGGAGCTGCCACCTCTTGGAGCCTGCCTCTTCTCCTCACCCTCTACCTGATGGCTCTGCTTCACTTTCTGGCACCTGACACCACTCCGCCTGCGGGGGGGGCTGCTGGCTGGCTCCTGGCATGAGACTCTTCATCACTGACCACTTCCCAGTCAGACATGGCAGCACCACATGCCCTGAGGGTGGGAGGGGGCCTACCCGGGGTGGGGGATTGACTCAAGCTGTACAGGGGGCAGCTGAACCTTTAAATTAGGCCCCCCACACTAACAGTGTATATAGTTGCAGGAGGGCAATCCCAAACTCCACCCATGCTGAAAAGCAGGCCTTACTGGTTTATATTTTTTTTTAATTGTGCACATATTTTGTGCGTGCAAGTATCTTGATTGCACATGAAAATCAGTAGCTGATCATGAAGATAACTAATTATGGCCATTTGTGTGCACAGCAATCTAATTTCACTACTTAATTGTAGTAAATATGAATGCAAATTAGGAACATAATTAGATATACTTTTTGCATGCACAGCTATATGCCTAACTTGTTTAAAAATCAAACTTTTAATAAACAAAGTACTTCAGCTCACATAATCTATTCTGGAAGAATCATCCAAAAAATATAACAAAATATGACTAAAACTGTCTCTCAATTTGCACAGTAAATTCCAAATAAGAAAAATACTAATAATTGACTTTAAAGCCCTTATCAGTTACTGTCATTCTGTGAACAAATAGTGAGACATCTAACTTCAGTTTCATATTTCACTTGAAAGCTGGCACCTCTAGCATCATCAGGGCTGTTACAGACACTGGAGATGGTGTTGTCTAGTGGATAGGTTCTATTCCTGGCTCTGACAATTTGTGTGTGTGTGACCTTAGGCATGTCCCCTCAGTTTCCTCATCTGTAAAATGGTTCTGCTAGAACTTACCTGCCTATATGAACCACTAGGAGATCTCTGGCTATAATGTGCTATTGACTTCAATGGTCATTGGATCAGGCTCTGTAACAAGCTCATTATTATGAGTGGTATTTCATGTCATTGGCAATATATTTACTCAGAGTAAAAAGTATCTACCACCACTTCCTCCAATACCTGGGTTTTCCTTCAGAGTTTTCAGTCCAGTACAGAAGATCACAGCCAGGAGTTTTATTTCCGGCTAAGAATAGAAACACACTAATAAGGTTTCAATAAAGTACTCTGCTAATAAAAGGAAAAGTGAGATATTGATGACAAAAGTAACATTATTGAATAAGACAAATTCAAGAGCTATGGAACAGAACTAAAATCTTGTTTTTAATAATATTCCACCTGCAGGGTGGAAAAAGGGGAAAGAGGAGAAAGCAGCAGAATAGAGGACCAAAAAAAAATTCCCACATTGCAGTAAAGCTCAATAATTGAAGGGAAAATGGTACCTCTAACATTTCCCTAGCCCTGGGGAAAACAGTGGAGAGGTCATCCAGGAAACTCTAGTGCTGAACAGTAATGTGAAGTAAAAGTCAAAGTGCAACATGATGCTTTCGGATTTTTTTAATGTTTCCCTCCAGGAAAAAATACTAATCAGGTTAAGAAAATGTTGATACTAGTGCACTTGACAGTGCAAAAGCAGATATAATATCAATACCATCAACAAAACAAGGCAAACTCTTTATTATTTAAATATTTGCTCATGGCACCAAGACCCACCAATCTGGCACTCCTGCTGGCAGTTAAAATAGATATTAGGGTGCCTAAGAACTAATCAGCCCATTTACATGTGGATGTGGGCACACTATTTTAGATTCACAAGTTTCAGAATTGGACCTTTGTTACCTTTGACCTTCACCCTGGAAGTAGTTCTATACAGCAGACTCCTGCACTCATACTCAGGGCCGGCTCCAGGCACCAGCGCAGCAAGCAGGTGCCTGGGGCTGCCAACGGAAAGGTGCAGCACGTCCAGCTCTTCAGCGGCAATTCAGCGGCAGGTCCCTCAGTCCCTCTCGGAGGATAGGACCTGCCGCCCAATTGCCACCGAAGAATGGAGCTTGCCCTGCTCATACTAAGCTCTACTCTCTGCAAAGAGACTCCACGCCAGCACGAGGGGCCTATTTGTGCAGAGGTGCTAGCTGGGTCACGGCCTTTGATATTCTAGAACATTGAAAGTATTCCCATAATGATCTATTTAGTTAATAAACAGCTATTAGCACAATCCATCCTCCTATACCATTCTGTGAAGGTGGTTATTAGAGCATCTATTACTACGGTATTGCAATCAGTCCTACAAGAAGCAAAAGACAAAGATACTCTCTTGCTTCCAGCCCAGCCAGTAGGGAGCAAGCTTAAAAGTTATTGGTAATTATCAGTTGCTGGTTTGGGTGGAGATTTTTTTTAGTAAATGTATGAAATGTGGTATGAAGATATATCACATTTAAAATATGTATTTTAACTGCCAGCAGGAGTACCAGACTGGTAGGTCTTGGTGCTATGAGCAAATATTTAAATAATAAAGAGTTTGCTTTGTTTTGTTGATGGTATTGATATTGTATCTGCTTTTGCACTGCCAAGTGCACTAGTACCAACATGGAGATGCCATGGGAAGACTAAATTGAGGAGATAGGGTTTGCTTTTAGTTTTGAAGCAATAAGGTTAGTGGCCATCCTTATTTAATCTGGCAGGGAGTTGCTTAATCTTGGTATAGCTCCCTCTAGCAGGGAGTTTTTTCTCCCTTAAAAAAAAGGAAATTAATAGCAACAATATTACATTAATGAGAAGTCAGTGAGACTAAGCAAATTTATTATAGAGAGAGAGAAAGGCCATTACCAATCTTTAATTAAAACCAACAGTACTTTAGAGCCCTTTGCACAATGATTTTTCTTTGCCATACAGAGCATGCTTCAATACTCAGATGGAAAGGAATGAACTAAGGATGGAATGCCAGGCTTAACTTTAAAATCTTTCTCACAAGTTGGTTTGTAACCTTACATTAAATATAGCTTGTGTCAATACTGCACACAGTCTATTCCAGATCACTAGGGAAATACATGTAACTTTGAATAATTACTTTCTTTAGTTTACAACAGGGACAAGGAATCCACCCCAAATTTCTTCTCTGTATTCTGAAGTGCTAATTTATTCCCAGAGGTCCTAAGAATCCTGCTGATCTCTGGATAACTGAGGCCTTACTTCCTTTTACTTTTTTCTAACTGCATTTGCTGTATCTTTATAACACTTTTTCTGGAATTGCTGAATTTTTAACTTCGGTTTTGACATAGCTGGTTTGACATTGGTGAACGTGCAGGTGAATGAGCCGCACGAGGAAATAAGAAAACAGATCAACAGAGCCAGACATGTATCCAGAAGCCTCCTACTGCAAGACAAACCCAAGAAAGAAACCAACAGGACTCCATTGGCCATCACGTACAGTCCCCAGCTAAAACCCCTCCAATGCATCATCAGGGATCTACAACCCATCTTGGACAACGATCCCACACTTTCACAGGCCTTGGGTGGCAGGCCAGTACTCGCTCACAGACAACCTGCCAATCTGAAACATATTCTAACCAGTAACTGCACACCACACCATAATAACTCTAGCTCAGGAACCAATCCACGCAACAAACCACATGCCAACTCTGCCCATCACAGGACCTAACCAGATCAGCCACACCATCACCGGCTCATTCACCTGCACGTCCACCAATGTAATATACGCCATCACATGCCAGCAATGCCCCTCTGCTATGTACATCGGCCAAACTGGACAGTCTCTATGGAAAAGAATAAATGGACACAAATCAGATATTAGGAATGGCAATATACAAAAATCTGTAGGAGAACACTTCAACCTCCCTGGCCACACTATAGCAGATCTTAAGGTGGTCATCCTGCAGCAAAAAAACTTCAGGACCAGACTTCAAAGAGAAACTGCTGAGTTTCAGTTCATCTGCAAATTTGACACCATCAGTTCAGGATTAAACAAAGACTCTGAATGGCTTGCCAACTACAAAACCAGTTTCTCCTCCCTTGGCTTTCACACTTCAACTGCTAGAACAGGGCCTCATCCTCCCTGATTGAACTAACCTCGTTATCTCTAGCTTGCTTGCATATATATACCTGCCTCTGGAAATTTCCACTACATGCATCTGACGAAGTGGGTATTCACCCATGAAAGCTCATGCTCCAAAACGTCTGTTAGTCTATAAGGTGCCACAGGATTCTTTGCTGGTTTTACAGAATGAAGATGGTGGCTCTAAAATACAATGTAATGGCTCCTGTTCTAAATGGCTCTTTTCTTTACTGGCTGACAGACTCTCAAGCTAACTAGACTACTGACAGACTTGGCTCTTTCCCTATCTGTCTGCTGGCTCTTGTACAGACTAACTTGTCTTTTAGACAGCTGGCCCTATGGTTCTTAGCTAGATAAACATTTTGTTGGCTGAATCCAAAACTAATTCAACTGACTAATTATGAGCTTAATGGTTCTTTTAAGAAGTCCGTAAATACACAAGCAACTTCCTCCAGAAATTCTGCAATATTAACACCCTCCCTCAGAATACCATCCTTGCCACCATAGAGTTTACTTCCCTATACACCAACATCACTCATGATGATGGCAGCACTGCCTCAGATATCTACAAGACAATGGATAACAACACCCAGATATCTGCCCCAAACACATGTCCAAACTCATCCATTTCATCCTCACCCATAACAATTTTACATTCAACAGCAAACACTTTGTCCAAACCATGGGAACAGCCCTGGGTACTAGGATGGCTTCTCAATATGCCAACATCTTCACGGGCCACATTGAAGAAGGGTTTCTGGACCAACACACCAGAAAAATTAATGATATACCTGAGATACACTGATGATATTTTCATCCTCTGGACAAATGACTAAACTCCCTCACAGATTTCCACCACAATTTCAACAACCACCACCCCGTCCATTAAACT
Organism: Gopherus evgoodei; assembly: GCF_007399415.2. Classification (NCBI taxonomy): domain Eukaryota; kingdom Metazoa; phylum Chordata; order Testudines; family Testudinidae; genus Gopherus; species Gopherus evgoodei. The sequence goes on along the minus strand of NC_044335.1, from coordinate 13,564,108 downwards.
CTCTCTCTCTAACACTCCTACACCAGCATCAACTTCCTGGACACCACAATCAGCTTCAGCAATGGAACTCTACAGAAAACTATATACAAGAAATCCACAGATCACCACACCTATCTTCACAGATCCAGTAACCACCTCAAACACACCAAGGAGTGCTGAACAGATCTTAACACTTTGGGCGAAATCCTGCTATCACGTATACCACTGCCAATCTGGAGTTACTCCATGGTGTCACTGGAGGTACTCCAGATTTATACTGGTTACAGTGACACCAATAGAATTATTTTGGATTTACATTCCTGTAACTGAGAGCAGTTTGTGACTTATTTCCTCTTGGCTTTAAGAACTGAGTAAACAACAAATAACAAACGCAACAAATAAATGGAGTCATTTAAACTCACCCCTTGCTAATAATAATTTGTGAATTTCTTCAGTGAAACATTCATGGTCTGTAGATCATAAGAATAGCAAATATGACAATTGAATGTACAATTTTTGCTACAAACGATGCAATTATGCAATTTATAGAACTTGTGTGACTTACATTTATGAAATAGTTAATGTCAGTTGTATATTCAATTGCAGAATTTGCAATTCACAAATGGCCCTGTATTGTCTAGTTAAATAAGTCTTTCAACCAGGGAGAAGAAATAATACCATGTGAATTATGTAACACAGTATGAATGGTGAATTTTACAACTGACTACAGTGTATAAGTCAAAATTCATATTTGAAGACTATTGGACAATTCAAGATGAAAAAAATACTACCCTAGATATTTGTACTACTGACTGAATCAATAAGGGATGCATTTTAATGGGCCATGGATGTGGCTGAAACTCATTAACTTCCAGATATCAAAGGAAAGGATTTTTCATTGCTGACTTAGTTCCACCAACAATCAACATATCTGAGATATGACAACGCCCAACCCTCTATGGATCAAGGACCATTTTTGTTTTGTGTGTTTGTAGTGCACATAACACAATGGTTATTATTGGACACTGCTGTAATTCTAGTAATAATAAACATCAACACAATAAATCTCATTTGGGCTCATTTTAATTTCTGGGTTTAGTGTGCAGGTAATGGTGGTGGTGTGATAGAGAGGAAGTGATACTACATAGGGCAGGTGTCCGCAACCACTTTTGTCGATATAACTTACATCGCTCAGGGGCATGAGAAAGCCACCCGCCTGAGCAATGCAAGTTACATCAACCTAAGCGCTGACGTGGACAGTGCTATGTCGGCAGGAGACACTCTCCCACCAACACAGCTACTGCCTCTCGTGGAGGTGGAGCTAACAGGAGAGCTCTCTTCCATCATCTTAGAGAGTCTTCACCAGACACGCTACAGCAGTGTAGCTGCGCTGATGTAGTGCTTCTAGTGTAGACTAGCCCATAATCTGGTGGTCCCTTCTGGCCTTAAACTTTGTGATTCAATCTATTTTCTAGAGCACTGAGACTAGTAATGCACTATATGATAATGTGTCTTTTGTATTTATAGGCGCTCCATCATGGACTAGGACTCTGTTGTGCTAGGTGCTGTACAATACGGAGCAAGAAGATAGCCCCAGCCCCAAAGAGCTCACAACCTAAGTTGTGTGTGACAGTGATTTTTTCTAGCAAATATTAACTTGCTTTAGCAATTGGTAAGTTATGAAGCAGGTGTCTTTCATATTCACAACTGATCACTTTCCTTTTTTACATCTTATTATTTACAGTAATCATTTTCAGCCAATATGATAGCAACATTTTTGGACTAAAATAATAAATAAGAAGAAGTAGCTGAAACTTTGTAGCAAATAGAACGTGAGAGTCATCTGGTCTAATATTGTAATGACTTTTTATGAAAGCAAAACAATGTGAGATTTTTTTTTTCATGGTTTATTAGCCTCTGGTAGGCCTCAACACTGGCAGCCCTGCATATCACTAGGACAGAATACTAATAGAAAAGAAGACCTTTCATTTAGTGTCAAGGCAAATATTATGTATATTTGAGCTCTTCATCCATATGCTCCCCCTACAAACTTTCAAAACTCCTCTACTGATAAAAGGATTTTGGCAAGAAGAGCAATGCAGATCATTTACAATTTTTGCTTTTTTCACAGAAAGTAGCAGTTAAAAATTAGAATATAAAACAGCATTTTGATTTATCCCTGTTAAAGTATATGATGCGTCAGGGATGAAAAAAAGGGTACACAGATTCTGAGGATTGAATTAAATATTAAGAAGATCATGCTAGGAACGTCCATATTATTTAGCAGCTGCACACTATTTTACCACACTGAATAAGGCACAATGCCATGTGTGCTGCTTTTCCCTTGTACTGTGCATATATCATTTCCTTGATAAAAGATTATAAAAGATATTTTACTTTGTTCCTAAATCATTTTAGCAATTTAAATAGTGCATTGGCAGTAAATTAGATAAACCATATTCCTAACATATCTTGCTATTCCAGTCTATAAACTCAATAAATAAATTCCAATAATTTTTCATTATTACTTTTTTCATTATTATTTATAGACTACTGTAAGTATTTGTGGCACTTTACAAACAGACCAGTGGTAAATGTCCTTGGATCAACGAATTTACAATCAAATTCAGACCACCACAATACAAACAACCATCAGCCACTCTAATGGAGACATATACTGTACTGGAGAGATCAGTAGTGGAAGGCTTTGAAGAAGTGAGTTTGGAGGAGGAATTTCAAGGAGGACAGATTCATCTCTGAGGTCCCCCAAAACAGCCCCTGCTGAGATGAAAAAAAGAATAGCTATTTCCCATAAACTTCGGATAATTTTACCCAATCTTCCATTCTGTAGTTTTCATGCAAACCTTTCTAGTTCAAAGAAAAAGCTGTCAAGTACAACATATATCAGTTATTTAAACTGTGAAAATAAATGCTTTACAAAGGGGAAAGGAGGAAAACAATAAATTCATCTAGCAACTAAGTAGTGTAATGTTTCCGTTCATTCAAATACTGTCCATCAAAACCACTAATTTCTATCACTCAGAGAACAGACACCTTTGTCTACTACTATTCCCCTGTCATTTTTCTTCTCTTAAAATGTCTGTCTCAAGATTTATTGAAATACAGATGATACAACAGTTACTGGTGTATTATATGGGCATACCCAAATAGTAAAGACAAACAACTCAAGAAAGAAAGGAATTGAAGGACCAGACCCAAGTTGTGAGTGTTTTTGAGGATGCCTGTATTGGATTTACAGGAGGAAATCCTGGCTCTGTTAAAGGCAATGGAAAACATCCCATTGACTTCAGCTTGGCCACTATTTAACTCCTACGGTGCTTAGAGGGTTTGTATAGGACATGCCCAGCATGTCTGATGCTGCTAAGGAATTATCTGAACCTCAGTGGGCTAAATAAGATTTTTAAACTTCACAGAACAGAGTTTCTTGCATGATTTCAACATGTCTTGTAAATCATTCAGAAACAAACCTTCTGGTGATAATATTTCTATGCTTGGTCCTACTCTAAATCAGGAAGGGCTAAAAAATGTACAAGCATCTAGAGGTAGACAGCACTAGATCTGCCCCCTTTTTGCTCTCTGCAGGCCTTCAGACAAGTCACAACTACCTTCTGTGTGAGTATGCTGAGGGAATTCTCTCTCGCCCTTCATGCAAATGCACTGAAGTGGCCACTGTATGGGGAGACTTTGGCAAACCAGTAAAGTGCCTGAAACCACTATGGCTTATTGTTAAAGACAGCCTAGTCAGCAAACTGTTAAAAGCAAGTCTCAGCTTGACCAAGGCAGGAGGGGAGGGAGGTTTAGGGTACCACCGAAAGGACAGCTTGACCCCACGTCCTTCCTGATAAGAATTGTGTTGAAGTTGCTGATACATGCATTTTAAAAGAGTAGGATATGCCCTAGGGATGTCTATTGAGGTCTCAAGGCTGCAAGTTCTGGAAAAAAACACACCTGGTTATTCAATAATCAGAAGGAGCCTCTTGCTTGATCATTGAAACTACTTACTTAACATGTTTCTTTAAGGGACATGTCATTCTATTACTAATGTATAAATAAGGGGACTCATTTGGGGACTCTTGGAGACTAGTCTCTCCATCTGGATGCATCGTTTTCCCCAGCAGCAGATGGGCTGCCACTGTATCACTCAAAAGCCACACTCAGCTTTGGTAATTATCAAGGGTTGGGGGTGTTTTACTAATCTTGTTGTGGACGTGTGTGAGTGCTTGAGACTAATAAAGTTTAGCTTTACGTGAAAGCACACTTGTGTTGTCCTGTTTGTGCCAGCCATCTATCGGTCTGACAGCCGTATCTCCCCTGATTTATTTCCTGACGCCATCTCACACAGAGTAAAGTTACCAAGAGCTTTGGGTTGAAAGAACCCTGGGTAACAGCCACAATTAAGTCCTCTACATTATATGTCCAAAGATGGCAGAAAAGATGCAGTTATCTCAGCACATTAAAGATTCTACATGGTTACGCCATCAAATGCAATAACAATTGTACTTTAATACAGAGTCTTTTCTTGTCCTTTGGTAGGGCAAGATCATGACATCCATAATAAAAAAGGGATTGTTTGTTTTTAATATTCTTAATCAGCTTAATTCCTGACAACAAAGTAAGCCGTCAGGTTGTTTTAAATGGCAAGGCTCGAAATAACAAAGTTCCATTTCAGCATTAATGACAGACTGTTACTAGATGACTGAAGTTAATGTTTTGAAGAACCATTGAAGAGTCAAACAAATTTCTATTTTAAATCACTTTTGTGTTTTCTGTGCTAAGTCTGAAGTCTTTTCTTAGACAAAATTTAAATTAGCTACACAGAGAGTTTTGCCTGAGTAAGCATTGCAATATTTAATCATAGAATCATAGAAGATTAGGGTTGGAAGAGACCTCACGAGGTTATCTAGTACAACCCCCTGCTCAAAGCAGGACCAACCCAACTAATTCATTCTAGCCAGGACTTTGTCAAGCTGGGCCTTATATTTTATCCTATGCATTTTTTATTTTATTTTAAGTGAGTTTTTTAAGCAGTGTGTTAATGTACTGTGTGATATAAAGATGGAAAACAACTGAAATAACCAATAAACCCAATCAAAAGTAGGGGATGATCATCAAGAAGTTAATGCTTGGGATTGGAAATCAGAATTCCTAGATTCTTTTCCCAGCTCCGCTCCTTGCTAGCTGTATATCCTTAAGTCAGTCACTTAGTCCCAGATTTTCACATAACTATACACATGCAGAGAGCCCATATTGCATGCACAAATTTGGAAATCTGGACATTAGTCTTTGTGTGTCGCATTTGCCCCAGTTGTAAAAATGCTTGTAAAGCCAGGTTTACTACCTTGTGGGAGTTTTTCATAACTTAATTATTGCTGACTGTTCTTTATTGAAATCAAATTCATAGGTGAAATTCACCCCAAGGCCTTCTTACAACCCTGCAGAGGGCAGGCATTTCACCCTGTAAGTGTAAGGTATAAATGAAAGACATCAGCAGAGGTATTTTCAATTACAGTATGGTTATTCAGAGTACAACTCCAGTCATTTCATTTCATTTTGCTTCAAAAAGAGGTGCAGTAATGTTCCTAGAGCATATTTATGTCGTGTCAGCTACATTAATGTAACTGTTTTCAAAGTACACTGCTCGGGTCAGTGCTGCAAACTCTTTCACACACATGGGCCACACAACTGTGAGTAAGAGCTATGGTGCAGGAGTAGGAAGGGATTTCCAAGAAGGGTCTCCTTGTTTGTTAGAAGTTCTGTGAACAAAATAGACTATTCAGCTTCATAGTATAATGGCTGGTTCTAATTACAGTATACAACAGCCAGTAATAATGAAAGAATGGAAGTGTGAATTTATTTGATCAACAGAACTTTTGGCAATAGAGCTTTTTATTACTGGTAAGCATTCTGGCAGTTAGGAAATTAACTTATGATCAATCTTGGTCCCATTGAAGTCAGTGGTAAAACTTTCATTGACTTCAGTGGGGTAGGATTTCACCCCGAATTTCACCATTTGAATTTATGCCACTCAGCACTAAGCAGAATCAGCACCTGAATTGGATTTTTTGCTGACATATTCTTTTTTTAAGTGAGCCGCTTGAAGTTGATTTGTGGTTCTGCTGAGGAATCGGCAGCAGTGACTTTTGGCATAAGGAAATAGGCATTTTCTAGGAATACTCACCAGCCTCTTTATGCTCTACAGCAAGGGCACAGTATGCGCTCTTTTAGAGGTCCTATGGTTTGATTCTCTTTGATATAATTTCCCTTCTGCCACACTTTGCATTTATATTTGAATTGTAGTAAGTCAAACTAAAAGGCTAGCATACATTTCTGAGTATTAAGGTGTTATTCTCAGAACAATCTAAGAACGTTCATAACTCATATTGTAATTTTATTTACACTATATATTTGCAGGGCAACATTTCTAGTTTTGTTAGCAAGAAGCAGTCTGCATTTCCTGCCATTGGTGACATGTTTGTATAAAAGGGGTCACATGAAAGAGGACTACTTTCATGAATAAGGATTGGCAGGAATGGACTTTCAGAATCTTATGGAAGTCATCTTCTAGGAGCTCAAAGATTAGGAGTCCTTAAGACTTAGAAATGCTCAAAATAGCCAAGAATGCCTAACCAGGGCCTGGTCTACACTACGCTGTTAAACCGTCCACACTACACTGCTCTTTATATCGATTTAAAGGGCTCTTTAAATCGATTTCTGTACTCCTACAAAACGAGAGGAGTAACGCTCAAATCGATATTACTATATCAGATTAGGGTTAGTGTGGACGCAAATCGACGTTATTGGCCTCATTATTTTACAGTAGCTACCCACAGTGCACCGCTCCAGAAATCGACGCTAGCCTCGGACCATGGACGCACACCGCCGAATTAATGTGCCTAGTGTGGAAGCGCACAATCGACTTTATAATATGTTTTATAAAATCGGTTTAAGCTAATTCGAATTTATCCTGTAGTGTAGACGTAGCCCTAGATCAGTATGTCATCAGAAAAGCAAATGAGGGCACGGATGTGGCAGTTCTTTATCTTTACAAGTAAATATTAAATTATTGGAATACTTTTGACTTCAGCAGACATTAGAAAACTCTCAGAGAGATGCAAAGTCAATAAAGGCAGCAGTAGAGGAGGAAGGGATTTCTGAAGTTAAATTAGGGGGAGCTCTGAAACTCCTGGCCACTGATGTAGTAGCCTATTAGAGAAAGCCGAAACGTCTTCATATCAGATTCCACTCAGGAAAAAGCTTCATTCCCTCGATGGGGGCTAGAACACCTTGCCAATGAAGTACTTGGATATTATTGTTTTTAAATTAATGCTCTAGGATATTCACACAAAGATGTAGATATTGACTACAGAGTATGATTTTTTCTAATGGGAAGAGACCATGTCAACTGAGCCACAAGAAAATGAAAGCTGTTATTATTTCTAACAAAAATGGCTATGGGGGTGGGGAGGAAGCATCTCTCAAAAAGAAAACTATTTGCTAACTTAATGGAAGAAAAACATGAAAATTATCATTACCATCACGGATGCTGTTCAGGAACACAGGGATCTGGATACCATGGAAATGGCAATTGTATGCAGGGTTATTTTACCTGATTCACATATAAATGAAGACGATTCAGATTTGGGAATGTAATGATCCACAGCAAACCATGTGGCTGTAATAACTGCATATTTTTGATTATAGAATATGTGGACAATAATAATGGAGATGCATAAAAATGACAAGGGATTGCCTTATGTAGAGGAAACAATTTAGCAATGCATTTAAGCAACATACTTAAGTCCCACTGACTCCAACATCAACCTAACTGTGGTGCCCTAATGCTGATCTGAGTAAAATGTAGCACATATGTTTGTAGATTTTTTTTCCCTAGGGTCATGTTCCTTTTCCTTGTGGGGGACAGAGTGTTTCAAACCTGTTAATCCCCATCTCCTGAAAATCCTTTTGCCTGTTCTTAACTTTAAGCATGAGTAGTCCCAGGCAATAGGTCTTCAAAAGAACAAATGACATGCCAAAAGCTAAGCAAGTGTGTGTTTGCAGGCTGTAAGTGCCTTAGATGCGGAAGTCAAATTCAGCACTTCACTAGAGATAAGTAGCATCTTCCAGGGCTGGACATTTAGATCTAAAATAAGTTGAGAAACATAGTCCTCTCGATCAACATTGCTTTCAGCATCAGTAGACAAAATGGCTAATCAATAAAGGGCTTGTACCACTATTCTCCTTTCAAGGTTACAATATGCAAGACAAAGATTTTATTACAGTTACAGACTTTTTTTCCCTTCTGTAATTTGTTGAGCTTCTGCTAATTATTCAAATTCAAAACCGTAGTTTTCCCAAATAATGCACCCAAAGTGCTTTTCATGTTGAAAATCATGGATGATCTTCCCCAGGATCCGTTACTTAGATGCCTCATGACAAGTTTTCATTCTGCTTTTCTGATGTTGTACCCTGCCTGTCAACACAACTAAAATCTCAGATCGTCAGTCACTCCAATAGCATGTCACCTGAATCTACAACATTAGTCATGAAAAAAGCACAATTTTATTGTACTGCTTTGTAAAAAAAAAAAAAAAAAAAATTATGCAGCCTTACACTCTTCTCATTATTCATTCTTAGTTGCAAGGCTGTAATAGATGCAGATGAACATGAATTTTTGCTAAACGTTTTCCTCTGTGGGTAAAGAGTCCACATTTCATTACAAAGCAGATGATACATTATTTAGTAAAATTACAGTAAGTAGAGTAAAAAATTAGAACACCACACAGTTATTCTTTCCTCGGGAGGACTTCATAAAATTCACTCAAAAGACTGGGTATCAAAGAAAAGTATTAAAAAGAGAATTTATAATATGCTGAGATTTTTCCCCTCACAGTGTACAGACATTTCAGTGGATAAAATATTTTTGGCCCCCAAAATAGATGCATTGGTAAGAAAATTAGAAACAAAACCAGGAAGATTCACATAGATAATCTGGGATTTTGAAGGTCAAATTTTAAAACCTTGTAAGTGTATAGTATCTACTTTAACTATACCACACAGAGCAAAATTCAACCCTGCTCAGAGAGCAAGTACAATTTCTATATGCCATCTAAGTACCCCCAAAAGCTCTCAGTTCCATGGCACAAAATTTAAGAAAAAGTTATTTTCCTTTAACATTATATTGGTGACTTTATGACATAATGTCTGCAGAGACCTTCCTGAATTCCCTAATGAATGCAGAAATCCAGCCAAATAGCTCTTGAGAGTCTTGATCTGGTGATTCCCCAAATTTTACCTGTGAATTTGAAAGAGAAAAAATACTAAATATTTAACATTATCCACGTAGCTTGAACAGCATCTTAGATTTTCATGATCAGTGCCCAAGATTAAATGCATTCATTATTATTGGTATTATGATTACAGGAACATCTAAAAGCCACAGTTGAGACCGGGGCTCCCTTCCACCAGACATTATGTAAATATACAATAACAGGTGGTCCCTGCCACAAAGAGCTTAAAATCTAACATGACAAGTTAGAGAATGGAAGTATAATTACCCCAGTTTTACAGATGGGTAATACAGAACAAAGGGCTTCATCCTAAAACTTCCATTGACTTTAATGGTGTAGGATCAAGCCCGGAAAGATTAAATGACTTGCCCAAGGTGATAATCTTTGGCAGAGCTGGTAACTGAATCCGGATCTCCCATGTCTTAATACATTGCAGTTAGCTCAAGATTATCCTTCCCCTTAATTTAGTATTATTCTGTGGTTTCAATTCATACATCACCAAAATTCCAGGTCCATCCACAAATCATCAGAACTGATCACTGGACCATAGTGACAACTGAGGGAAAAGAGATTAAATAACCACGGAAACTGAGTTATCCATCCCGCTGATTTTTTCATGTCCCAACTGAGACATACACAGGGGGCAGTGTGGCTAAAATTATACAGCTGTTGCCGACGATTTGGCTAAATGTAGAACTTTGTGTTCCAGGGATAGCAATTTAACAGATTACGCAATAACCACATTAAATGTTAAGACTATTTTTAATTCTATATTTTAATTAAATCAATTAGTGAATCCACAAAAAATAGAGCTGTTCATAAAAAGAGGGGGGGAATGGCGAAAAAAGGAAATCTTATCTTATTTTTTATTTGAAAAAAAAACTTTTAAAAATTGACTAGCTGTAGATTTGGTAAAAATAGAAGAATAACTGAAAGTCTTATCTACAGTTTTCTGATTATTTTTTCAAATTATGAAATTTCATCATAAATTTCAAAATTCAAATCACTTCAACCAGCTCAAATAAAAACAGCAAAGTTCTCAATGACTCTTGCTGAAACTGTTCTATTTTGTGTAAAATGCTTGAATAATCACTGTGAAGGACAATGAGGCAGAGAATGACTCTATAGCAGTGGTGGGCAACCTGCAGCCCGCAGGCCACATGTGGCCCATGAGGGTAAGCTGACTGTGGGCCACGAAACATGTTGCTGTTATTGACCATCCACAGGCCCAGCCCGCCGCAGCTCCCATTGGCCGGGAACAGTGAACCACAGCCACTGGGAGCTGCGGGGGGCCATGCCTGCGGATGGTCAACGTCAGCAAAATGTCTAACAGCTCACAATCAGCTTACCCTCATGGGCCACATGTGGCCTGTGGGCTGCACCACTGCTCCACAGCCATGTGGTTAGGGCACTTACCTAGGTTGGTGGCAGAACTGGATTTCAGTCCCTGCTCTAATTAACATTTAACTATTTGCAATAAACAGAATAGCTTCAGCAAGAGAGATTGATGGACACAAACGCTAATGTCTGGTTGTGAGGGTACTCTCCTGGGAGAAAGGGTTCAAATACCTGCTCCAGAGTGCGAATTCAAACCTGGGTCTCCCACATCAGTTCCCTAACCACTGGGGTACTGAGTAGAAGCAGGAGTGTCATTATCTCGTCCTTTGTTTTCTTTCTCTAGCCCTTAATTTCCTTTCGTTAAAACAAAAACACAACTAGTTTGACACAGTTAGCTCAACTTGAAACTTTTTTATTTTGAGACACCAGAAATCCTGAAAAAAATCAGTTTCAGTTAGACCAGAACCAAAATTTTTCTTCATTTTTTTTAGCTGCTAGCAAACTTAAAAATAAATAATAATAATAATCTTAATCTTCACATAGCTCTCCCCATGCTCCCATTGTCTTCTATAGCCCCAGCACCCTGGTCAGACTGCATCTCCTGCAATGTACCATATTCTCTAGCAGCACATCCTGGGAGCTGCTGGACCTGGTTCATCACAGGAGGCGTAGTCCTGGTGCACAGAAGAAAATGGAGACATTTCTGCTTTGACCCAAATATTTCTGTTTTCAGGCATTTGTTTTCTAATGAAAAATAAAAAATTAAAAAAATTCTGTGGAAAGCAGACACTGAGGCCTGGTATAGACTGGGGGTGAGGGGGTCAATCTAAGTTATGCAACTTCAACTACATGAATAGAGTAGCTGAAGTCAACATACATAGACCTACTCACCGCAGTGTCTTCACTGCGATGAGTCGACTGCTGCCACTCCCCCGTCAACTCTTCCTGCACCTCTCACAGCGGTGGAGTACAGGAGTCAACAGGAAAGCACTCAGGGGTCAATTTATTGCATCTAGACTAGACGCGATAAATCGACCCCCGCTGGATCGATCGCTATCCATCGATCCGGCGGGCAGTGTAGACATACCCTTAGAAGAATTTCATTTAATTAAAAACGCAAATTCCACCCAAAAAAAAGGGGAGGGGAAGAATTTTGACTATCTCTAGAGATAATCCACACAATGTGCAAACTATTAGAAAACAAGTCAAAGCAGCCAGCCTATAAAAATCCAGAGCTAGGGATGGGATTCAAGGCTCAGATCAACTACAACCCTATATCAGTTCTCTGGTTTTAGGGCATATGATGGTTCTTAACTTTAAATCATTTACTGGGGTTTAATTAAGGAGGTTTGCCATCATTTTCAAGGGCAGTTCCTCAATGTCATCAATAAGTTAAGACCCTATAGTGCTAGAAATGGCTTTTCTAACAGATCAGAAGAAATCATAGAACTTGCTCAAAAGGTTCACAATAAGAGAAGTTTTAAAAGGCATTTTGTGATTCTTCAAGGCTTTATCTTGTCTATAACTGAGAGCAACAGTCCTCCCAAGACTGAATCATATTCTAGTAGTATTACAAGCTGCAACTGAAACAGAATGAATGATCTGAATAAGGAGATATTACTTGTTCAATTGATTAACAATTTCCTCTCTCTCTCTAATTTATCATTCCAATAATCAGATTCCTATTTGCGACCATGGGTCTACCATCTAGAGAAAAGGAGATGGACCACCCAAAACAATATTGGTTGGTATCGGCTCAGCAGTTTTAACACTGTGCTCCTAACTGCACCTCTTGGGAGCTGGAAGCCTTTGGTCTTTGCCAGGCCTTTCTCAACACACCAGGGGTGTACCATTATTTAAGCAATAATGAGTGAGGCATTTCCTAGGGCTAAGAGCCATCTGGGAGCAGTTGACAGCCCACAGCTACCCCATGGGCAATTATCCCCAGTTTATCATAATACCACAGAAATGCTATGTGCTAAGGTCATTATTATTTCATTTCTACTTATGAAAGCAGTAAAGATAGACCTATGGGGGTCTATTTTATTGGCACTTGCAAGGTATTTCCAGAACATGTATCCCCTGTACTATTGCCTACGGGTGCAGTTTATAGGATAGGATAGGATTCATGCAAACACACACAGTTGTCTGCTTGCTCTAGACCATGTCCTATAAACCCATGTTCCAGAACAGAACCCTCTAGAAAAGAGCACGCCTTTCCTTCTGTTTGAGGAATTTAAGCCAAAAATCGCAATATTGAAATATAATTATAAAACCAAATCCTGAGGCACCTTCTGTCCACAAGACAGCTTGAAACCTGTGGGTCTCCTGTGAAAGGGGGACAAAGAGTTCCTATAGGGGATGATGGCTTATTGGTGCATGTGTATAGTGTAAATCCTGATGGTGGGGCTACAGAGCAGCAGTCCACATCCAGCAGCAGTTGGACCGGGTGACATGGTGCAGCTTCATGGGTAGACTGGCTGCAAGACAATTCTGTTTTGCAGCAATTTGCCAGGTTTCAAAATTTGTTTTCCTTTGGCACTGGAACAAAACCAAATTCCTTTGAATGCTTTTGCAAAAATGGAATGTGTCAAAATATCTGTTTTCCAACCAAAACTTGGGTTTTTCAATTCAAGGAGGTGTATGTCATGCTGGGTAAGGCATGGACCTGGAAAACTTAGGTAGAAGACCCAGGTGCAAGCTTGATTTCCAGCCAGTCCTATGCCCAAGAAGCTCCATCTCTACTCCCTCTCAGGACACATCGCCTGCTTCTCTCATGTTCTCTTGGCTTCCTCTCTCTCACTACACACACACACACCCCTGCAACTATCAGTCCCAGGGAACCCTCTGGGCCCACACAGTCCTGCCTCTGTCCTCGGCTTGCATGCAGTCTAGTGCCTTGGATTGTGGCTTCTATTGTTTCAGCTATCACTAAGAAAAGGGCATTTAATTGCTTCCTCATTTCACCTGAATGAAAGGCACCTGGCATGCTCAGCTTGTGAGATCTGTGATAGCTCACAGATCAAAGATGTTTTCAGGCAGCCATTGAAATAACCTCCAGCATAACACCACTATTGCTACAGCCAGTGGCGCTGAGCCAGTGATACTACGATGCCAGGAGATTTTTTTTAATGTCATTGTGGACAAAGCTTTAGAGTTTTTGCGTCAGTTTCTTCTCCTGGACAATTGGGATAACAGCCTGATGTACTTCATGTGAGTGTTATGACTTAAATTTTGGAAAGACCTTGAAGATGAAAAGTCAATGCAAGTGCTAAATATGTATTCATTTTGTTTACCATGAGCCCTGTTTGTTATATAATAATGGTTTGAATTTTGAAGGTGAGCACCTGCATTTCCTGTTGTCATCAATAGTAGCTGGAGGTGCATAGCGCCAGTGAAACTCAGGCTATAAACCCTCAGAAAAAAGAAATGGCAAATGCTTATTCAAATCATTCTGCCACTGATCTATACACAATGTGGGATATGGTATTTCTTACCAGAGTTATACCTAAATCTATATGTACTGAGGGAAGTGTATCTAAAACATGTGTGAGCTCCATTTATGGAAGTTTGTGCATTTTTAGAAAACAGCTTTTAAAAAATGTAGATTTCTTTCAACTATGTTTTAATATAATATGTACCAGTGTGTCAGCGTAGAGCTTCTTCATTTCATCACATCTTTTTGACAACTGGGAAAGATGTCCTTCATACTTCTGAATTAGATCCTGTAATAAATTTAAAAAACCCACAGTGTTGAGTAGCAACAAGGATACAATATGAAAGCAATACTCGACATCAGTCAGATGATTTACTGATAACAAAAAAGAGAATGCAGGTCAAATTTTCCATGTGCCACCAAGACTGTGAGATGTGCAAAATATAAGCCTACTCACAATCTTCTGCATTTCCATACAAATATCAGATTAATGAAGCCAATAAGAGAGTTTCAGAATTTGAGAGCTCTCAGGAGTTTGTTCACTGAGATGACTTAAATCTATTAAAAACAATGAAAGTAAAAAAGGCAAATTAAAAATTGTTGGGTCTTTGAGCTTTATTAGCCACTGTGCATGTGCACCTGCATGCACTGTTGTTGCATTCTAACACTTGTCCATACAGGATTTAGTGCATCAAAAACACATGGCTTATGTTGCACGTACCTATATCCAAGTTACCTGCTGGAAATAAGGCTACAGAAATCTAAATTTCAAAACTGGGGATGTTTCTTAACAGCTGTTCTCTTCAAATTAGTCTTATTAAAACCATGTATATTATTACAATAGCTTAGTACTCATCAATGACTAAAAGATGACATTCCAATCTGCCCAGTCTAAGGGATAGCATGTGATTACATTGCTTCTGGAGAAGCCAGTGGCGTGGGAAATCAGTCTCTCTGCCAGTCTCCCTGCTGTTTGGGGACAGAGTAAACTCTGCCAAGTCTATTCCTGGGGTAGTGTACTCTCTACTGTGCCAGAACAGCTCTGACACTATGTGCATTGTGAGGGAGGAGGAGGGCTCTGCCACCACACCCTACCCAACTGCATGGGGAAGGGACGTAGCAGCTCTGTGAAGCCTCTTCATTAAAACTAAAATGTTTTGGGAAGGTTTCTCAGGCCCAGGATGGAATTTCTAGTCAGAAAAGAGAGCCCTCTGTGAGCATAATCAATAGTCAGGGGGTTACCACACTCACCAGCAATGTGGGAGACTCAGGTTCAAACTCCTACCCTGCTGGATTAGGAGTAGGGCCTTGAATCTGGGTTCAACACATCCCAGGTGAGTGTCCTGGGCACCAACCTATCAGCTATTCCCCTTCCTTCTCTCATGATAGGACAAGAAGCAATGGGCTTAAATTGCAGCAAAGGAGGTTTATGTTGGACATTAGGAAAACTTCCTAACTGTCAAGGTGGTTAAGCACTCAAATAAATTGCCTAAGGAGGTTGTGGAATCTCCATCATTGAAGACTTTTAAGAGCAGGTTAGACAAACACCTGTCAGAGATGGTCTATCTAATATTTAGTCCTGCCATGAGTGCAGGGGACTGGACTAGATGGCCTCTTGAGGTCCCTTCCAATCCTATGATTCTCTGTATTTTTGCAAAAAGTTTTCACAAGGTCTCATTTTTGTTCTGCATCAGAACAAAACCAGATTCTGAAATCTCAAGAATTTTTGTGGAACAGAAATGTTGGTTTCCAGCCAGCACTAGTAAGTAGCTATCACAGAGACATAACCATCAATTTGTATCCTATTACACCCTGCGTCAGCTGAAAAGTCAGGTTATATTGAGCCCTAACCAAGTAGAATACATTACTCATCAGCAATCTCCAGTCTAAAATAAAGTTCTTGTAAATGTTACCTTTAGTTCCTTGTAGAACTGAGACTCTTGGGTTGTTGTCTTGATAGTCTTGGACTTGATAAACTTTCTGTACTGAATAACATTTTCCAATTCTTTCTTTAACACTAATCACAAAACAGAGAGGAATTGACACATTTCAAGAACTTCGGTAACAAACACTCATTAAGTTGTGTAAAGGCCTGCTAGGCCTCACAGAAAATCATACAAACTTGAACCTTCAGATCCATAGCACTGGCTGCTACCAGTTGAGCTATAGGACTAACTGCAGTAGATGGCAGCAAGAGAAAGCTATTATCTCAGAGGTGGGGTGGACCACTAGATCTGGGTACTGAGTTCCAGAGGGCTGATTAAGAATGTAGTCCAGCCCTGTTTCTCCTCTACTCCAGGAGTTGGGGGAGCTTCTGCCTTATGTGATGCCCCCAAGAGGTAGGACTGGCCCCTGGGGCTGCAGGCTGGGTATGGGATTGGTTGAGTGAGGAGTTTGACCCATCTCTCTTTCTTCTCCCTCCACCTTGGGAATTGGGGAGCTACATCTGGCCGCTAGAGGGAAGGGGAATGCATCATGTGATGGGTTCAGTTGATGGGTGAGCCCAGTCCAATTCTCTTTCTCCCATCCCCCAACACTACAGATAATCTGGCAGCTCCTAGTAGTTCCAAGTACACAGTGTCTGTTGTTGCAGATTTGGCCATGGCAGCATGAGCCTGGCCTTAGAATAGCCAGTGAATTGGGCAGGCTGCCAAAATGCTCCCAAGGAACGCAAGTGACAGAAGGGAAATAATGATTTTTAATAGTTTATAGCTCAGCAAAATCTGAATGAAATTTCATGGGATGAGCTAAAAAGGCACTTCAATAACCCAGGGGGTGTATGCCCGATCAAACGCTCGGTGCAAACAGAAGCATAAAGCTTCTCTGAGAAAAGCATAGAGTTTCTCCATCCTTCATAAAAATGGGAATCTAAATATAGGGGTCACTACCAGCTCCCCCTGTAGTCAGTGCTTCTGTCATTTTGCCTAGCATAGAAGATGGACTTCTTGGTCAACAGTTCCAATTATCATCCATAGCACACTTTTTAAACAGTAGATTAAACATTTGTAAACGTCCTGATTCTGATAAAATTGAAATACATTTGTATTTGTTTTTTATGCCTTTGTTGCTCTACCGGGGCAAATCCAAAGTCCATTCACTTCAATGGTCCTCACACCCTTTACATCTAGCCCCAAATTCCTTCAAAACCCTCTCAACTGCTATCTTATATTTGACCTCTCAGTTTTGCTCCTTTCTACCAGCTTCAGTAGTGGTGCATTTACACTTACTAAAGATACTGGTTTAGCTCAAATGGCTTCTTGAACTTCATTACTTAACTATATTGAGTTTTCCCTTGCTTTTCTGCATGTCTTCTGTGATTCTCCTAGAAGTAATTTTGATAGAGCATCTGTATCTCTTAACATCTGAGTTTAAGGCAAACTTAATGGATTTTGCTATTATCAGACAGTATATTTTGATAGATCATTTCTAAACCATATGGACACATAAATATTTCTTTTTAAAATTCCACATGATAACATGATGCTTATATATAGCCATGGCAACCTCTTACCTCAATATTTTGAACCTCTTTACAAACTACAAAATAAGTGCAATGAAAACCTGTTTTGAGTGACTGCACAATGTATGAAAGTCTTTCTGTGAATTTAGAAAACGTATTTACATACCATCAACTTCAGCACGGAGACCTTTGATGGAAGCTGGAAAGAAACAGAGTGGGAGATTGGAGGGAGGAAAAAAATGTTAATAAAAATTATGCACATAATGTGAAGATGGGGACTTTTGCAAAAGGTTTTTTTTTTTTATTCTATTACCACCAGGAACAGCTTCAAATTCTGTCAACTCCTGAGAAAATTTAGCCAAATCAGGCTCATGTAAGATGATCTGTTCCACAAGGGCATGAAGCAAGGTGATCTTCCTCTCCTTACCCCGCAGCAGCGATAACTACAAATAGAATACAGCAATAAATTGACAGTCTAGGTTATTAGACATTTTTAAAAAATTGGAACAGCAGGGATGTTGATAGCTCCTAGATAAATTTGACAGGAATAGAAAATACAATGGAATTAAACCTTTCTCTTTTCAATCTGCCAACCTACATACATTTCTGCTTAAAATTAACTTTGCATTTTCTCAGGTCCTTTATTGTTCCTTTGCAATGTCTCATTTTTCTTTTTTAAAACTTAAGATATCTTAATTGACTGCAATTGATTCTGCATCTCCAAATATACTCCTGCCCTGGGTCCCATTTAAAAGCATTATGTGGTGTTCATATAGACAGTAAGGTTCCTTAATAGAATCTGGGCAGATGCTTTGTGTCAGAAAATGATTTTGAACATATTTTTCATTATAAAAGATGTGGCATTACAGTACTTATAAAAAAAATTACTGTCTCATAACTGTCACTCGCATTATAAATTACACACACACACACACTAAAGTCTCCTGTGGGAAAAGAAATCCGAATAATTTAAAAAAACCACCTCTCTTCTATTTACAGATGAGGCATAATCTGATAATATTCTTACAAGGTTCAAAGCATCCTACAGAATATGAATTGAATTCTCAGTTCTGGGATCAGACCAGATTCCGTTATTGCTAAGTAGCGTGAGGAAGCAGGTGTATGGACAGGAACTGTGCTCAATGGCAACATTTTCTGCTGGCAAATTTTGATGAGGCAGGGAAAGATGTGACAGAAAAGTTAGTTAAGAGATTGTTTGAAACTAAGGGCTAAATTATGGTTGTCCCATGGCAAGTGTGGCAAGTGCATAGGATTGATATGGCTGTATAGGGTTAATGTGCCTAGCGGAGCCAGTTGGGCACTAAATTGGCCAGCAGCTTTAAGCAGCCCAGAATGGATATATCAGAATGGACAGCCTGGTGAGCTGTGCTGGGAGGACTGAATCCTTTGCCTTTGCAGGTACCACCCCCAGCCCTCACACAGCTCTGCCGCACGTGGCAGCTTTCCCATAGCCCTTAGTTTAAAAAATCCTCTAGAACCTTTGTAATGTTACATGCCAGCAGTCTGGTGCATTTTGGTTTAGGTGGAGCCCATCCTTCCTGCATAGGTTTCCTCTTTCCCAAAAGGTTCAAGGTTCCCCAGTTCTTGATGAACCTAAAACCCTCCTCCCTGCACCATTGTCTCATCCACACACTGAGACCCCGCAGTTCTCTCTCTCTTCCTGCCTCCGCATGTGGGCCACTTCAGAGAATGCAGCCATGGAGGCTGCGAAACAAGAGTGCTGCAGCTGCAGAGGTTCAGACTAAGGGGGTAGTAAGTCCACATGGCCTACCCTGTGCACAGGACCGGCTCCAGGGTTTTTGCCACCCCAAGCGACAAAAACAACAACAACGACAAAAAGCAGCAATCACAACCGGCGGCAGTTCCACTGCGCCGCTTTCTTCTTCAGCGGCAGGTCCTTCCCTCCGAGAGGGACCGAGGGACCCATCGCCAAATTGCCGCCCCTTCCCCTTGGCTGCCCCAAGCACCTGCTTGCTGAGCTGTTGCCTGTGCAGGAAGAGTCAGACCCTTGGAGGTCTGGCACACTGAAGGGGTTCCTCCTAGAGACTATTACAAAGCTATGGGCATAGAACCGATCCTGTGGATCTTTGACAGGCTGTCTGACTGCAGGTGGTCCCTGAATTGTGTCCCTGAAAGTCTCCTCTACGTACCTGTCTGTCTCCCTTAGCTCCTCCAGTGCAGCCACTCTGGCCTCAAGAGCCCATACTGTCTCTCTGAGAGCCATGAGGTGCTTGTACTGTATATTCACCTATGCCACCAGCCTCTGAGGAAGGTAATTGTACATGCTGAATTGAGGGCAATAAACTAGATAGCCCCCACTCTGCTGCTGAGCTTCTGTCTGCATTATTTTTACTTTTGCAGGTTTTTTTGCTGGGGAGAGTTATTGGCCTAAGTTTAGAGTATGTTTGTTAGATGTATGGGAAGGGGAGAGTTCTCTCTCCCTTCCCCCTTTCTTCCTTCCTGTGATTCTTTTCTGGCACCCATCTAGTACTTGGGTTATAGTCCCTTAGCCTCCTCCTCTGCGGCTAAGAACTCAGCAGCCAAACTTTCTTTACCTTGTTAGCTCACTCTGTCTTATGCACTCTCACTCGAGCTTTCTAAACTCCCAGGCTTGTTAAACTGCTGCACTCCCTGAGTTGGCCCTGCCCCCTTGTCAAGGGATCCTGAAGAGGTTATGGATCAAGGGACAGCAGACTACAGCCTTGTTAATAAGCTCTCAGAGGTTAATGACAATTAGTTACCCCATTTTTAAACCCAACTGTGCTTGCCCACGCTAAAGGAAAACCATGTTTAACATTATGTTAGTTAATATGCGCTGTAACACAGTGTTTTCAATGCTAGGAAAAAGTATTAATTCACTTTGGTCAAAGAAGACAATTGAAATCCTTTAGCCATCTCTCTTCCAGCCTTTTCATTTAAGTAGTTCCCAATGGCTAAGATGTACTCCAACACAGCAACAAATTTCTGGCTGGTTTGCAGCTCTTTGCACGCTCGGATCTTCTGGTTTATTAGCTGAAACACAAGAGCCTGACTTCAGTTCAACTGGAAGGTGTGAGTACAATGAGGTCTTCACCTCTCTCTCTTTGATAGGTCTAACTGTTCCTAGCTGAAGTACACAAGCTATAGTTTAGCTGTTGTAGGCCTGTCTTTCCATTAATTTCTCTTGGAGAACAGGCCAGAGGTTCTCATGAACCCCTTGTTAAAATTCTGCCATCAAGATAAAAGGAATGTTGGCACAATTTCCTTGCTTCTGACGAGGACATGCCCTTCCTGAATTCTGCCAAATTATCCATGCCAGAAAGGATTTATCCCTAGTCTCACAAAAATGCCATGAAGAGCAAATATTTTGCTATTGGAATATGCCAGATTGCACCAACTATCAGGGGAAATGGATATCCTAGAGCCCAGAAGAATGTCTCTATCCTTCACCTCAGTCCTGCCCATTTCTAGGTATACCAGCTGAGCACTGTGCTATCTTATCAAAATACTCCAGACATTTTTTTTCCAGGAACAAACTTCATCATTTCCAGCAATCAAACTTAATATCACTGTTTGCTCAGTGAGGCTGCCTTCTTTCTACGGTTAGGGATAAGAGAGCTTTTTTAAAAATAGGAAAAACAAGTGAATAAATTCTCCAGTGCCTCACGCTTCTTGTGTGCAAGATACAAAGCATACAAAGTTTGTAGGAAGGGGGGGAAACCCTTGTTAAAATATTGGCTGTACATCAGAGTCAGGCACTGTAGTAAAGTATATTGATAATACACTACTACTTTATGTAGAAATCCTACACATTACACACCTATGTTATTCAGCCCAAGTAATAAGACACCTAGGGAACTAATACACTGTGCAGTGAGTAATAAATCACCCTTGATTGTATTATAACTTCAAAGCAGTCATTATACCACATTCCCCAAATATTCATGGTTATTTGGTTTCAGCGTGGGATGGCAGGAGTGTAACACTGAGCTAGACAGGGTCAGATGTGTGTGTATCACCAGTGTTCTCTCTCTATTCTTGGTCTGAATTGTGCTCAGTGTTACCATGGTTTTAATTAGAGCTAGGGTTGCCAACTCTCCAGGACTGTCCTACAGTCTCCAGGAATTAAAGATGATGTCATGTTGATGGAACCTCCAGTAATACATGCAACCCTAATTAGAGTTGACGGGGGACGACAATTCCATTTTGTGGCAACTTTCATTTGTTTTCACTGCAATGCAGAATGAAAACAAAATCTTTTGAACATTTTTGCAAAAAACAAGTTTGCCAAAATGTCCATTTTCAGCTCAAAATGTATGTGCAGCCTGATGGTTAGGGCTCAGGCCCGGGAAGATGCAGGTTCCAGCATCTACTGTAGCATGGAGGTGTTTTTCCTCAGCTTACTCTGAATCAGAAAGAGCAGGGACTTAAACTTGCGTATTCCACTGCTTTGGCCAGTACTCTAACTAGGCCAGGACGTCTCAAACTTCATCGCACCGCAACCCCCATCTGACAACAAAAATTACTACACAACCCTAGGAGGGGGACTGAAGCCTGAGCCCACCCAAGCCCTGCTGCCCTTGTGAGGAGAAGCTTCGATTTGGGCTTTGGCCCTGGATGGTGAGACTCGGGCTTCAGCCTCGGGCAGTTGGGCTTGACTTTCAGCTTCAACCCAAGCCCCAGCAAGTCTAGCACCAGCCTTGGTGACCCCATTGAAACAGGGTCGCAATCCACTTTGGGTTCCCAACCCACAGTCTGAGAATCACTGAACTAGGCTATAGAGTCAGCGAGTACCTAGCTCTGAGAGTGTGTGTGTGTGTGTGTCTCTCTCTCTCTCATCAAAACCAATACATCTCTGTGAAACATTTTTATTTCACCAAATTGTCCCAACCAGCTCTAGTTTTAATGTCATTCCTGCAGCTATAGGGGCAAGAGGCCTTGGAACGCAAGAAGAGATTTAAATTAACAAGGGAGCACTTCTCCTGCTTGCTGGCCAATGGGAGATGGAGAACCTGAAGAAGCGTGTGAGGGGGGCCCAACCCAACCATCACAGGCATACAGTCTCCCCTTGCCACTCTACTCTGGGCTGTCCTTCCCACTGCCAGTCCGATCAACACCAAGGTGAGACAGAGGAGGTAGCATTTAAAAAAAAATACTACAGTATTTTACCATAGCAGCTCCCCAAACACTGCAATGTCACTAATAGATGCTGTTCTAGTTTAGGCTTTTTTTGGAGGGGAGACTATTATTGTGGACTACTGTGGCTTTAAAAAAAAAAAAAATAGAAGATTCACCCATCTAGTGCCTTAAAAATTTATTCCAGGCAAAATGTCAGCTGTGCTGACTGGTTTGAACTGTGTCTCGTGTCACTCCTGAGATCCTGCATTCTGCAGGTGGCACTGTGTTAATAAATGACCTCAAGTTTTGGCTTATCCTAGGGTATTTTAAACACACCAGCAGGTAGTACATATTGTATTTCAAATCTAGCCCATCTCTAATTTAGTTTCATACTAGTTTCGACTCCCTTGGCTATAAAAACCATGAGCAATATAGATCAAAACCTTTTTGCACATTGCTTTTGAATAATGCAGTGAAATGACATCTTATACATCAGACTGTCTGCATTATTACAATATGAGCTGTCAACATTATGGCTGGTGAACTGTTTTCCCATCGAAAAGCTCACCTCACATACACCGACTTTTAAAATTTGCATCAAAGACATCTGGTGCTTTAATATGTAACTGGTGGATTTGAGTTAAACGCAAACCATAAGCAAGTCATGTCACTTACAGGCTCCAGATCACCCATGCACACGGGAAGTTCTCGTATCGTAAGCAAAAGATCCAATCTTTGGCCTAAATGAGGAATTTTACACATCTGCATAGAACAAGATGGAATCTGAATCAATTGTGAAATGATCATCCAGCAAATACTGTGTTCATCAAACATGTACTTTTAATAATGGGTTTGCCAATTCAGACATAGGTGCAGATTTTTATAGGGCTATTCTCATGTATTAATTTTACACTACCCCTTAAAAATTTAGTCACGCAATTGCACACATAAGGAGCATGTGCAAATTAAGCACAGAGATACACACACATTTGGGGCCAGATGTTATTAAAAGCAATGACACTGACCTCTTGGGAATAAGAATGGGAGGATCATAAGATTTGCTTAACTTTTCTCCATATACTCTCCTCCTGAGTGCCCCTCCATATCCCTGGCTGGGATTAGAAATATAAATGCCAAAATATCATAGGAAGGGCAGTTTCTTGAAGTGTTTTAACCCATGCTGGAAAAGAGAATCCCAGAAATCTCATGTGACATGTTTTTAATGACTGCTACATTTGCTTACCTCTAACATAAACTGATCAACCACATGCAGCTCTGCAGGAGATCCCTTGAAGGACTGATACATTTCTAAATCTTTTGGAGTTGGCAGATATCTGAAAAATAATGAATGAAAATAAGACATTCTCTTTCCCAGAAAAATATTGTATTATGATACAGTTTGTCCATTCCATATATTGCACCTCCGGTACTGTGTATTATATTCTACTTGTTCTGTTTCAGATTATATAGTAAGGTTACTTTCCCCGGAGTTCAATCTAACTGCAGGAGAAGCTAACAACAAGTGGCCACAGTAATGATTACAGTAATCAGTATCTGGTTATCACAGTAATCAGTTAAACACATACATGTGGCCTTGGAAATAATAATAATATGCAGTACTCAAGCAGTGGCTTTTCATTTGTAGATCTGAAAGCACTTTACAAAGGTGGGTAGGTAGAATTATCCCTGTTTTACAAATGGGGAAACTGAGGCAAAGACATTAATATCAAATTTT
Organism: Gopherus evgoodei; assembly: GCF_007399415.2. NCBI lineage: Eukaryota > Metazoa > Chordata > Testudines > Testudinidae > Gopherus > Gopherus evgoodei. Next base: position 13,539,734 of record NC_044335.1, on the reverse strand, counting down.
TTTAAAAGTGACCACTAATTTTTGGCATCTCCACTTGGTGGCACCCAGTTTGAGATACCTAGGGTCTGATTTTCAGAGGTGCTGAGCATCTGCAGAAACTTCTGAAGTCAAGTGAAGTTATGAAAAATCATGCCTTAGGTGTCTCAAGCTAGACACTAAAAAATAGCATATACTTTTGAAAATTCTGGTCCATGTGACTTCTCAAAGGTATCCCTCATAATACTGCTTAGAATAATCAAACTCACTATAGAGATGGGTGCAAATCCTTGTGTTTTGCTACTGATTTCCAAACATTAACAGAGAATTCACTCACAGAAATAAGGAATGGTTTCTGAATCAAAATAACGCTTATGTTTGTCCAATAATATTCATCTAGTTCCTCAATGCAATTGGTTGCAATTATTTTATTTCATATTTACGCCAAACTAAAAGCAGAATTTTGTCCACTGGCCACGACCTTAACATTTTAATGTTGCATTTAGCTGTAAAATTTTGTGAATTTTCCTTTGGATAGTAGGATTTGGATTTCCCATTGATGTTTATATACTGTAACATTTCTGTAATATAGGAATGCTTCAGAAAAAGTTTCCTGACTCATTGTAAATATGTACAGTATTTAGATTCCTGTTTTCCTAAATAATTTGGGTCAAGTTTTCAAAAGTTCCCATTTCAGCACCCAGATGTAGTGGGCAGATTCTCAGAAATGATCATTTTCTTGCAGTTTCTATTGTTCTGAGTCCAGTGTTCTGAAGAGAAACTGCTAGGTACTGAAAACTTTTGAAAATCTGCCCCCTTCATTTAGGTGTTTAAATGGGAACTGAAGGACACCGAGCCTTTTTGAAAACCGGTCCTTGATTCTGAAATATGTATTGTCTGTTCAGTAACATTTTGAAATCTGTTTCATATACAGAGAAAAAAGCTCTCAAACTCTTGCTGAAATTTGTAACTCTGTTAGACTCTGACAATACATTAGCACAGAACATAACACCTGCCCTTCTATAGAATCTAACATTACATGCAATTGCATCTCTTAATGCTTCCCTCAACATCATCGCTATACAAAAGAGCATTTTGAAATCTTGAAAAAAATCCTCTTCCATTTTATATCATTGCTTAATAGGCTAGAACCCCAGCTAGTGTAAATCAGTGTAGCACCCCTAACTTCAATGGAGCTGAACTAATTTAAATCAGCTGAAGACGCTGGTGTAAATATAGCGTGGTGTCTTGAGGTCCGGACACTGGGTATATATTCAGGGATTATATGTATTTGCAAATACAGGGTAGGTCTACAGCAAGGGCATTGTTTAATATCCAGGGTCATGGGCATTGTTTAATATCTGAGTTATTCCTGATAAAAATGCTCCCTGAAAACCCTCCTTTAATTTCAATGAGAGTTCCCATAACTAGTGCTTTCTCTCCTAAGAGAGAGTTTACATTAGTTGCCACCTGCAAGTAGGGTTGAACTTGTTCTGTGCACTCTGCCAGATTATGTGACCAGCAGCATTTGTTCATTCCTGTTAGCTCCACCCACCTGTTTGCTTGTATTAACAAAGTATTTCAGGAGAGTTAATTCTTGGTCAGCATGTACTTTGGTCAGGATAGTTAGGAACTAGAGAATAAGGTCACTTTTTGAAACCAAGGCTTTGGAGTCAGATCCTCTGCTGGTGTAAATCAGCATAGCTCCCTTAACTTCCACGGAGGTAGGCTACTTTTCACCAGCTGAGAATCTGGCCCACAGACTGCATAAACTAGTAACTGAGTTGCACCCAGGTACCAGGAAATCTTTCACCAGAATATCATTGCCTTTAAAAATGTTAATATGACTTTGTTTGTGCCTATGATACAAGGGAGTTATTGAATTTTCTAAATCTTCTTCTATTGCAGGCAAGTTTTTGTACAAACATCTCATTCCAGATATGCAATACTACTGATCTTCCAGTTCTGGTCATCTTCTAAGCATACATATAATTCCATACATTTTATAAGTGATGTATGATGTGGACAAATGCCCAGTGCAGAGTAGATCAGGGTTCCAAAATCACTTTTCAAAGGGCAGATCTAAACCTAGGCTCTAAAGCAGAAGGAGCAGTATTTTAATAACTCTTTAAACACCTGCTTCCTTCACCTCTCCAACAATGTCTTGATCAAATAAGTTGGAGATGTTCTTGATTGCGGAAGAGAAGCAGCTGCTGTCAATTTTTCCAGGAGAATTTTACATTTATGGCAAAGGTACCAAACCTCTGGAATAGGCACATACACATCTGTATGTATTATGGGGAAGATTTTCAAAGGCAAAAAGGGCAGTTAGGCATCCAGGCTCACAAACTATTTAAAGGGATACTACCCAGTTCCTATACACTGTAAGTGGTTATGTCCTACTTGTGCTTATTTATATCCATAGGGACAGATTTTCAAAGGCACAAATTTAAAAATTACAGAAACTTCATTTTCAGTGTTGGATCAAAAAATCTCTACCCCTAATAAATACTGTGTGTGATGTCCATAACATCCTGTCTGTCCAAAAAAAGCTTTTATAAGACCTGCCTACCTTGCCCCTCTCCAAACCAGTATTCAAAAGGGAAACAGAATTCTCTTTTCAGAGCAGCAGCTGTGTTAGTCTGTATCTGCAAAAAGAACAGGAGTACTTGTGGCACCTTAGAGACGAACAAATTTATTTGAGCATAAACTTTCATGGGCTACAGCCCACTTCTTTGGATGCATGTCCGAAGAAGTGAGCTGTAGCCACGAAAGCTTATGCTCAAATAAATTTGTTTGTCTCTAAGGGGCCACAAGTACTCCTGTTCTTTTTGAGAATTCTCTTTGTTTCTCTTTTTCTCAAACAAATAACTGATGGCATACCAAGCTAACATTGTATCAAGGTGTAGTGGATTTTCCCCATAAAGATAATGCTGTCACGGACATGGGAAATCCCACTGACCCAATGCATTACCATTTCACTAACATTCCACTACACCCAAAATTATGCCTGACTTGCTGTCACTTCCCAAACTCCTGCTTTCCTGAAGCTTGCACTAGCAAGAGCACGGCGGCTGCTGGTTTCTTTGGAGAACAATGGATAGCAGACAATGACATTTATACATGCTCCTCTAATTTTCAATGCAGCAGTCAGGGTACATCAGATGCCTGGGTAAACACTTTCCCTGAATTTCCCTTTATTTGCAGAAAACGAATCTGGTAATAGATATCATAAAAAACTGAATCCAAAAGGTTACCTTCTTAAGGCTGTAATCTGCTCATCTGTAAGTCCACCACCATCTTCATGTAGAATGTATAATTTTTCTTTCAGCTGGTTTGGTTTTATATGAAAACTTTTCAGAAAAATGTCTAGAGGGAGAATGATTCTTTGATTACTTGGAGATAAATGTACAAGGGAGGGAATCCACTGGAACATTTCACATTCACTTCCCCGATAAAATTAGTTTTCACTTAGCAGCCATTAAAAGTTCAAGTGAAAACCCTGGTCTTTATATTCTCTGCAAGTACAAATAGTGGTAGAGCATCAAAAATCCATATTATTTTTTGTTAGAATGCAGTCATTGCATTAGACAGAACTATCAAGATACTGTCAGCTGAAAGCACACAAGTGCTCACTATTAAATATTCCTGTTGAATTCAGTAGTCAGAGTACACTTTCATTTGTTTGGAATAAAAAACAGCATATAATTACATATTGATCTTTATTTTATTTCTCCTGGTGCTTTAAACATCAAAGATATTAAACCTACCATTTATTGTTATTTTTTTTAAAGCTCATGAAAGGTACCAATTGATAGCCCTGCAGACTAGTCATCTGTTTATCCACAAAATAAAGGCAGCAGCAATGCAATCTTCCCCTACACTGCACTTCAACCCTCCCCTGGAAGGGCTACCCCTAAAGGTATGTCTACACTGCAAAAAGTGTGCTCTTAAGTCAGGTTAGCCAAGTCATCTGCAAATAGCATTGAAGACATGGCAACTCAGCTTTGCAGCTAAAGTTCAACACCAGCCTCTACTATAGGCTTTCACTCAAGCTGCTAACCTGAGTTGTCACATCTTCACTGCTATTTTAACTTGGGTTAGCTAACTTGAGTTAAGAGCACACCTTTTTAGCAATGTAGACATACTCTAAGGGACACAGTTTCCTGGGGTTCCATGCTCTGAATATGGTAGTTTGGGGTTTTTTTTTTATAATGTGCTAGAGACAGCCTGGTTCATATTAGAAGCCACAAAAGGGAAATGGGAATAGTCAAACAGGCTTATTTGTCTGTTCCCAAAAATGGTGGGTTAAGATCCTGCATTCTAAGCTAACTACCTGAAAAAAAGGACTGTCAATCTCTCTGTGAATATCAAAGTTCAGCCCCTAAAGGCACAGCCCATAATACCATAACTTGTTTGGTATTGTGTTCTCAGCCTTCAGCGTCATCACCACAGAGCAAAGGGAAAAATACATCTAGAAAGAGATGGAAAAGTGAGAAGCTTAAACATGCTTCTAAATGTTGCTACGGACTTTGGCTCAGATTCTCTGCTGGACTGGAGCTCAACAGAAGCGGGTTGTCAGGAACCACACTTACGATTCACTGATTCTCTGCCTGGTCCCAAGCCAGGTTACAGTAGCTTTGGGAGGGTTGCACCAGCTGGCAGTGGACCCCAAGGGACTATCTGCCAATTGAGAAGAGATGGAATATAGAATGTTCAATCTGTGCCTCCTTCCCCCACACCCTTTTCCGCCCACTGCATTTGTTTCATGGCAGCCTACGAAGGATGAATCAGGATTAGAATATATTCCTGATCCAACTCTCTCTTAAGTAATACTGTTGGCGTGAGACCTGAAATACATATGGATCAGAACTGTGACATTTTATACACATGTTTGGCCCAAAGTGAATCTGTGGAGACAGGAGAGTAGATGGGAAGAAGAAATGAAATTTTATGCACTGAATGATTTATTCAACAAATTTAGTCTCTTCCTGATCACAAACTGTCCTCAAACGGTTCACGATTTTCTTGAATGTATTCAGACTTTGAAATTAGTCACTGACTAATTTTTGGTCTGCAGACAGGTGAAATTTTCAACTCAAACTTTTTTTTCTGGTGAAAAATGCAGATTCACCAACACTATAATATTTTATGAATTTACTTCATCAAATTGTTTTGGTCAAAAAGAAAAATTTTTAATTCTAAATAAGTTAAACATTTTTGTTTTGACATTTTCACAATAAAACATTTCAGTTCAAAATGACTTTGTTTTGAAATTTCTTTTAACTTTAAAATTTTTCAGACAAAAAATTCTCAAAATTGAAACAATGATTTTTTTCAGTTGCCGACGAACCAAAAAAATCCATTATTTGCCTAACTCTGGTCAGGAGCACTCCAGTGTAAGGATTTAACAGCTAAAATTCAGCGGCTGTATGCTGGTTAGCCACAGAGGTCACATGGGCTTGCTTCAGTTTCTGGAACTCTTAGAATCAGGTTCCTGGTGCAAATATTTGTGATCTGAGTTCAGAACTGGCTTTCTACTAATATTCTCTAATAGGTGCTTAAAATTAATTGTCCATAAACATTGGTGCCATTGAACTTATTTTCTAGAATAATCAGTGAAATCTGACACAAAAAGGATGGACACAAAGGTGAACTGAATTGAGTTGTTTATTCAAGGGAATGTCCACAATTTTTTTTAGGTGTCCCCCTAACTTTCATAGTATTTGAGCCCAAATCTCCACTCTACTTCTCCTTCCCTAACTCTATGTCACCATCAGAAACTTTTACAGTTCCCTCAAAATTAAATTTATTACCAACAGCTCCTCGGAATAATATTTTGCTCCCCTTACAGAGCTTTCCATTTACAGATCTCAAAGCATTTCCAAAGTCAGTTAAAGGATCATGCCTCATTTGCACATGGGAAAACTGAGCCTCAGAAAGGTGAAGTGGCAAGCCCAAGGTCACACAGCACAGTCTGGTTTTCCAACTCCTACACCAGTAATTTATCCATTAGATTAGACCACACATTTTCCCATTAGCATAAACTTTTCATTGTGGCCCTAGATCAGTGGTTCTCAACCTTTCCAGACTACTGTACCCCTTTCAGCAGTCTGATTTGCCGTGCATAAGCCAAGTTTCACCTCACTTAAAAACTTGGGCTTTGGCTTCAGCCTCATGCAGCAGGGCTCAGGTTTCAGCTTTCTCCCTGGGGTTCCAGAAGGTCTAACACCGCCGTAGTGACCCCATTAAATGAACTTGCCCTCGGTTTGAGAACTGCTGATATAGTACATCGAACAGTATAAGCAAATCGTTGTCTATATGAAATTTTAGTTTGCGCTGAGTTCACTAGTGCTTTCTTGGTAGCCTGTTGTAGAACCAGGCAAATATCTAGATGAGTCGATGTACCCCCTGGAAGATCTCTGCATACCCCCAGGGATACATGTACCCCTTGTGGAGAACCACTGCTCTTGATGTCCACTTCCCTGGCTGACTGACAGTACTGTTCTTGTCTCTGTCACATTGAGACACATAAGCAGGTTCTAGAGCAGTTTATTTCTTCTACAGGAAATAATGAAATAGCTAAAAATAAATTAAATAATGTAAACTATATTAGGCTATAATTCTAGCTATATTTTAAGCTATATTGTGTGCTTTATTACTCTTTTTCCTCTTCCAATTCCTTTCCAACTCTCTTTGCTTTGAAAAACACGCAAATTTTTAAGAAATTATAACCTAACGATTTTTTGAGACTCATCTTGTTATTCATTAATTTATTTGAGAACTGTGGTTGCCAGCACTTACTGTGGGATTAATCTAGCTTCCTTTTTAGAATTAATTTAACTTGTGATCAAAGTTTGATCAGCTTGCAAGAGAAATCAAAATAGTCTCTGAAAAACAATTATTCTTGATCCCTTTACAACTATCCTTCCTCATTAAAGTACTTGAAAGAGTTTCCCATCATCTTACTAGTCAGGCCAAGTTAACCCATTGATCTGTTTCATTAGCTGTGAGAGTTCATTCCAGTTTAGGTCTTCTGCAGAGCCAATGAGTAGTGCCCCAGATACAAGGAGGAAGGCTCTAATTGATGATCTGTCATTCAGACTGGAATCTTACATTAGTAGTCTGAACTACCTGTGCCTGCATGGATAAAAAGCCAGTACTCTCCCTGCAGGGGTCTGTAAATAATCCAAAGCAGTGGTGGGCAACCTGCAGCCCATCAGGGTAATCCCCTGGTGGGCCACCAGACCATTTGTTTACATTTACACAGCTGCCTACAGTTCCCAGTGGCCGCAGTTCACTGTTCCCGGCCAATGGGAGCAGCTGGAAGAGGTGGCCAGGCCCATGCCGCTTCCCGCAGCTCCCACTGGCCAGGAACGATGAACCACGGCCACTGGGAACTGTGGGCAGCCATGTAAATCTAAACACAGGGGTGGCTCCAGGCCCCAGCACGCCAAGTGCATGCTTGGGGCGGCAAGCCGCGAGGGGCACTCTGCCGGTGCCGTGAGGGCGGCAGGCAGGCTGCCCTCAGCGGCTTGCCTGCGGAGAGTCCGCTGGTCCCGTGGCTTCGGAGGACCTCCCGCAGGTGTGACTGTGGGAGGTTGTCCGAAGCCACAGGACCAGCAGACAATCCGCAGGCAAGCCGCAGAAGGCAGCCTGCCTGCCGTGCTTGGGGCGGCAAAATTCCTAGAGACCCCCGTCTAAACAAATGGTCTGGCGGCCAGCCAGTGGATTACCCTGATGGGCCGCGTGTGGCCCGGAAGCTGCAGGTTGCCCACTACTGATCCAAAGGGTGGATGAACTAGATTACTCCAGCTCTTTGTGTGTCAGTGTTTTAAATTCAACAAAAGAAAGACATTGTACATTTAGTGCACTTGGCACATCTGAAAAGCATGTGTATATTTTATTAGAAATTTAGAGGAAGTTATGAACAATTTCTGCTTCTCTGAGGCTAGTTATGGAGGCAGCTCCACAAATTGGCACCTGTGCTACCCTGACTATGAGTTGCATTCTCAGATTTCCAAAGCACTCAGAATATTAACTGTACCACTCTTTTCCTGATACACTGTACCTCACTCTATCCCCACCACCCCGTACCAGTGACAGGTGCCATTAGCCTCATGCAAAGCTCTTCAAAGTCAATGGGAGTCCCACCACTGACTCCACTGGGTTTGCATCAGGCCCATATGCCCATCTTCTGTGACATCATGGGATGAGATGCAATATATCCACCAAGCACAAAAGAGGAGTACAGCTGTACCATACAGATATATATTCACCTCTTAGAGAGAGCCAGGTTCTAAAAGTAAAAGGTCAGTAAACAGCAACTGAGCTTGCTTTGTGACTTTTAAAGCTAGTTTTTGTGGCCATGGAGGACCCTCCTGAAATAAGACCAAAACCTAAGCAAGCAGGGAGACTCCTGGAATAGGAGCATAGAAAAGAGAGCGGGAAAAGCCTTGTATCATCTAGTCCATCTCCCTGTCAAAGTAGGACCATGCTCCTCAGGGCCTGCTCACATGTTTTGTCTAGTCTAGATTTCAGTGTCCAAAGCATGAGGCTTAAAATTGTTTCGTTTGGGAAAATAATCTACAGCCTAATAGATATCACTGCCAGGAAGCTTTTCCTGATATTCAGCCTACATTTCCCCTTTTCTCAGTTTCATCCCACTGCTGCTAATGATACCTCAGCACCCTAAATAATTCTCCTCTCATTTTGGTGCTTGTGCCCTTCAAATATTTGTAAATAGTGCCCTTGTCCTCCTTCCCAAAGCATCTTTTGGGGAAGGGGGTAGGAGGAGGTGCACACATACACATACACACACAATCTTTAGGAGTCAAATGTAGAGAATTGGGCCATGCAGTCCTAAAATCTCTATTTAGATATTTACATGTGAACCTACCTGATTTACACATGACATTGTGGTAACCGTAAATACAAGCTGCAGGCAGGCTTTGCCTTAGGAATGCAGAATATGTGCACACAGTTCATATTATCACACTTACTGAAGGTATGTGCAATTTTTTGATTTAACATAATATGCCGATTCACTGAAGGTTCGTTGCCTGAAAATATCACCATGTCCTGGATATGAAACTGGTCGTAGATTCTAGATTCATCTATTTTTTTCTTATGTCGGCTACATGATGCCCAGATTGATTTCTGAATCTAAAAATACAGGAGCAACAAGATAAATTTAAGTCACAGTAACATTATCACAAAGTTTCCATGCAAACAGGTTCTTTAAATTACTGTTGTTCTTACAGTGGCAGACCCATCATTTGAAATGACAAAACCAGAAAACAACAGGAGTACCAGCTACATGGAAATATGAAATCACTCTGTGTGCGCCAGGGCATAGCTGCAAACAATCCTCACGTGTGGTAAGTGGTCATAATGTACCCTCCTATGGGAAGGTATGCGTTGAACCTTGCAGAGTTTCTGATACATCCTCCCTTTCGCAGGAGACCTCCCTGAATGTGTTGCAAGTATGCAGCTGAAGCTAGATGCTACGTAGACAACCACAAGGTTCCCAGAGCAGTGTTCTACAGAGAACAGCTGTTCCCAAGTTCCACTTTTCACCTAAGGTATGTTACCCCCAACTGCATGGCATGTACTGTTCTCTCTCAATCTCTCCCACTCACCCCTTTCCCCCACCCACGCACAGATCTGTTTTAGCTCACCTCCTACTATGTTGCTGGAAAGCACAGCACGAGACTCCAAGTTGGGAGACTGTAGGTCAAAAGTCATACATGTTTCCAGGGTTTGAGGGGGCCACTAAGACCAAAGGAGCTAGCTCAGAATGGATGAGTTGGCACAGGTAAGGGCAAGGCCCGGTGTTTCCGCTTGAAGTGGAAATACAGTGCCAACAATGCTGCAGGAGCATTCTCTGTGTAGCTGCTGGCTTGCTGGACGCAGGAAATTCTGGGCATCTCACAGGAAAGCCTGTTCTCATCTAGTGAGCTTCAGGACGTTGGCTACAAGCCAAACAGGCAGAGTCAGATATAGAAAATGGACAGAGTAACCAGGCTTGATCTGCCCAATGCTCCGTGCATAGTTTTCCTCAAGAAGGAAATAGGACTAGCAAGTGGAAGGAAAACCATCATGTATTATCAGGTGCAGCCTTAGGCATAGACTATGTGGCAGCGTAGGGCATCCCATCTAAGGAAGTGTCTGACGAGTACTAATACTGCTGTTATCACTCAGCAGCAGACTAGTCCTAAACTGCTTTTCTCCAGATATGAAGTTTAATTCCCACCAATAACTCCCTCCTTTCATTTCTGGAATAGGTGGCTTGATAGGTCTCTTCCCCATCCGTTATTTCTAGGTGCAGCTGGCACTCTGATGGGCCCCAGAATATTGAGTGCAGCACTGCTTTCTCTGAAGCACCTGTGTCACTCAGGCAGAGGATTCTGGAGAATCCTCCATACTGGAGAATTCAAGGCAACCATCAGTGGCTCTGGCTGGAGGAAGTGACAGACACAGCAGAGCAGGTGGGCTGAAAGATGCCATTAAGGATGTGCATGGGATGGGCAAATCCCATCTTTGACAGATATGGCAATCACCGGCCATATCCATGGGAGACCTTATTGAATTCACTTTAAGTATATTTGGGGGCCATTGTATTAAATGAAGTTTATGTATTATTGTGGGACAGGACTGTATGTAACCTCGAGAGAGGGGAGGCATGACAGATGTGAGACCTGGGGGTTCAAGGGACTATATTGACCAGTGTGCCAGACAAGAACGGACTTTTGGAACAGAAAGTGTTAAGAGATTTTGCAGGAGAATATCTGGAGGGAGGTGAATGCAAATTCCCCCTCTACAGTTATGCGAAAACCCAGCCATTTGAAATTATGCCCTGAGGAGTGCATAGTCATTGTCTGCTGATATCCTGTTATGTGAGGCCAAGATCAAAACCCCAAGCTGTATAACAGGAAAACATAGCTGTTCTGCTTCTGAACCTGAGACAGCTATGAACTTGAAACCACAGGGAAAACCCAGTTGTGGGTTTTAAAGAACTGACATTTACCACAGCCTAAGGCTGGAGTTAGGGTGACCTCTGGTATGCTTTTTAGCATGCATGTTGGTTATTTTGTTGTTTTTAATATATTCTCTCTGTAATGCAGGCAATTACACTGTTCTTAACTCTGAAGAGAAACCAAATCACAGATACTGGCTAAGAATATCACAATGTAGGCAGGGAACTGGGCAGCTTTTATAAAAACCCAGTCCAGAGGGAAAGAGATGCAGGTCTCGGCCCAAGAAAGGTGATGGCTGAGGAGCTGGGAGCCTAGAGTTGGTGCTCTCAAGGGACCGTGAAGAAGTAATACAGGTGCAGTTGCCCTGAACTGAGACAAGATCTTCAGCTAATGTGCCTGTGGATTTTGCCTATTCTCAACATTTAAGAAAAAAACTGGCATGAGAACATTGTCAGGTTCATTCCTTGATAATTGTTAAATACATTAACATATAGATTTTCAACCAAGTGTACAACTGCCTGTGCAAAATGTGCATGTACAACTTCACAACCTATGTGAATGAATATTTGCTGCAATCCTACTTGCAAACTGGGTAACTGCACATGCAATTAGGTAACCAGGTTCTTTCATGGAACAATTACTCCACTTGCATGGATAATTACTGCAGTAGTACATGCAACATAGTTGCATGTCCTGTCATTTTTTTAAAAAATATTTCCGCTTCCCACTCCAGCTACTTGATCATGATGAAGAGCAGTTACTTTTATCCTGACCTTGTCTTGAGGGACAACATCCCAGTGAAAAGCTTTTGTTCTTTTCCATGCTGGAGAGGGGCGGGAGGGCGGAGGGAAAGAAGGTGGTGGTGGCACCACTGCCTGAACTCTGGAAAGCGGAAATGATGATCCTGGGGTTGTTTGCTCTGTGAAGGGGATTGATCGGGGGGGTGCTTCAGAACCCACAGCAAGACAGTGAGCTCCTTCTGCCCGCTTATTTGGAGAGATGATGAGTTTTTCATATACAGCCTCTGAGGTGCCTTCTCCAAAGCCATCCTGAGGTTCTGAGAGCTTCTTCCACAGCATGCAATACCTGTCTATAAGCGATACCCATTCATTTTGGAGCTTGCTAATGTCCTCTGCTCTGTTATTCTGGACAGTAAAGGGTATTCGAAACCTAAAATTTAAGAAAGCCATTATATAAACCCAAGAAAGTGTAAATAACATGCTGACTAACACAACCACAAGTATTTCTGATTTAAGCAGAATGGTGCTAGACAGCTTTACTTGTCAAAGGAGACCAGCGCTGCTGACTCTGACCTTTTCAGTCAGAGTTAATTGCTTAGGTTTCTAAAGTTAGAGAGCTGAAGCTTTGCCATATATTGACTCTATGGTACAGTTTCCTCATAATTCCTCTTCTCCTCATGGGGGAAGATGAACAATCTCCTCAGTATTGCCTTTGTGCTTAGTGTACAAACTATTCAGAAACTATTTACAACTAAGATAGCCATTGAAGGATAAATCCCTCCATGGCCTCTAAAGTGACGACTAGACAGTCTTTGTTACCCAGGTTTAAATGTAGGCATTTGACTTCATTCTGTGGTACTTTGAGACCCACTTATGCAGCTCAGTTACCCAATCATTTATCCACGTGATTTTGACAGCCTGATTTTTCTTGCTGCTATATCCTACTTTTGGACACCTAGGGACATGGTTATTCAACCTTATTTTTAATTGCCCTGTTTATCAAATTATTAATTACTAGCTATACTTACAAGTAATTGTGTTCCTTGGTCTGGACGGAGAAAGTATCATATCCATTCTCTTTAACGATGCTCACATTTCCATCTGACAAATTAATTGTCTTTGCTACAGGGTCTGCATTCTTGTTCTCTCCATTGTTGCCAATGCAAGATAAACTCAGTTCTCCTTCACTTAGCTGCACCAAATATCTCAAGGACAAAGGAACAGAGATATCAGCACAGTTCTCGCTTAACCGCTATCACCATTAGCCTTGCCTTCTGCTTTAAACAGCAGAAGATACATTTCTTTATCAAAAAGTCTTCATACTCCCATTTCACCTTTCATCCAAGGATCACAAAACATCTCACCAACGTTAAATAATTAAGATTAACACCACACCCATAAGGTAGTCTGTACATAGTGTGACAGTCCTTGGGAGTTTACAATCTAAATAGACAAGAGAAGGGGAAGCAGCCACAGATGTGAAGAAATGTGCCCAAAGTCACACAGCAGGTCAGTAGTAGAGCTAGGTTTACAACCCAGGTCTCCTGACTCCTAGTTCAATGCCCTAACCACAAGACTACACTGCCTTCTCTGCCTTTAATTTCAGTGAAGTGTTGTCCTTCTTCTATATCGTTTAACTTGCATTCACTCATGTATTTTCTCTTCCTCCACATTGCAGAGGAGATAGTTCTTAAGTCAGGGAAAGGAGAGGTGGGTCAGAAACGTGGCTAGTATTTAGAGTTGAGGAATTTGAGCCTTATGTTATTATTTAATACTTACATTACAGTAGAACCCAGAGGCCAAGAATCTCAAAACTCCATTGTGCTAGGTGCTGTACTAATGTATAGTAAATTATAGCCCTTGTCACAAAGAGTTTACAATCTAAAAGATTAGAGACAGTAGGGAGATGAGAGAAATAAGCAGTTGGGGCTGAATGGAGGGAAGATGGCATAACAGAAATAGTAGGATGTGCACAGTTCTTAGCCCTTTAGTCAAGCTTCCTGGGTTTTGCTCCTGGATCTGTCATTGGTTCACTGTAATATCATGAAAGGCATTCACCTTCCTTGCCTCAGTTTGCCCATGTATTAGATGGGGGTAATAAAGACTACCTTATGGGCGTGGTGTTAGGCTTAATTATTTATCGTTGGTGTTTAAACATCTAGTCTGATCTCCTGCACAACACAGGCCACAGAACCTCACCCACCCACTCCTGTAATAGACCCACAATCTCTGGCTGAGTTACTGAAGTCCTCATATCATGATTTAAAGACTTCAATTTGTAGAGAAAGTGACCCAGGCCCCATGCTGCAGAGTAAGGCGAAAAACCTCCAGAGTCTCTGCCAATCTGACCCAGGGGAAAATCCTTTCCAAAACCCAAATATGGTGATCAGTTAGACCTTGAGCATGTGGGCAAGACCCACCAGCCAGACATCTGGGAAAGAATTCTCTGTAGTAACTCAGAGTCCTCCCCATCTACTGTCCCATCACTGGCCGTAGAGTATAATTTAAAGAAGTTTAGTTACTATGGAAGAAGAAAACATAAAACATTAAATGTAAGTTATAGCTATGCCTACATGCTGAGTCAAAGTGATAAGAATTATTTAATGGAGCTGGCAATTATATTGATCGCTCCTTCCTTTAGAATGGGGACTTATGGCTTAATAGGATCTCCGGGTGTCTCCACTATTATTTACTTTTCCAAAAAAAGAAAGAGAATTAATATAATGTCGGAAGCAACCAAGGCTTTGATTTGCAAGATAAATAAAACTCAATTTTTGTTTGTTAGCAAACCTGTTAAATGTAGCAGGGTAGCAAATCCTAAGATGCTCTTGAGGATACTGATTACAAGACATACAGTGGTAACCTTTTAAAAATAATTAAAATCATTTCCTTGGAACTCTGAATTCTTTTGAGGTAATTGCTATGTGCAGATAATTACCATGTTAAATGTTTTCTCTCTTTCTTTCTTGCATTATGAGGGGTCCCCATAGGCCTCTTCCGTGCCCCCCCCCCCCAAAAAAAATAAAAAATCTTTTGACAGGATGACCTGGCATAACAGAATAAACTGAAGAGGCATTTAAAGCCTTTGCTGAGAGGCTCCTAGTTCAATAATAGCTCAAGGGGTAACAAAAAGTCATTGTTACCAGCAGATGGCTATTTAGTAGCCTGTGTAAGTTGGAGGTTCAGTCTAAATCCTAGCACATTATTATTCATAGTTTTAAAGTTATCTTTAAAGTTTTAGGGCAGTGGCTGGTCATCTCTACATGAAGCCAAGAGGAGAACAGAGAATGACTTATTGGCTGCAGAACAGCCATTTGTTCAGTGAAAGAAAACTGTCCTCTAGTAGAGAACTTACGGTGTACACTTACCTTCTTTAGCTGCTTTGACAGAAGTTTTACTTCTTTTGATTAGTGGTTGAAAATGGAGTGGTTAGGAAGGTAAAAAGAAAAAAAGGTGAAGATGAAAGAGAAGGAAATTCTCCAGGCTCACCTATTAAAATCACGTTATTATTTATTTGTATTGCAGAGCATCTAGAAGCCTCAGTCATGCACCCGGACGCTACTGTGCTAGGTGCTATTGCAAGCCTACTAACAATACTTACCTTATATGTTCTTCATTTCAGATAGACTGATTCACTAAATTTGAATCCAAAAAGTGAACCAAAACAACATTTCTTGATCCACAAGTTAAAATCCTAGTGTTAGATAATTATTCGAGCTTGTGAAAGATCCACCCCCTTACTGCAACTGGGAGATAGACATTATTGCTACAATAAGAAAAAGATATTTCATACTTCACCCATTTAATAGATGCAAAACTGTCTTGCTGCAGATCCAGTAGTCCTTCATGTATCACATCACCTTTGGCAGGTCTTCCAGAGCAGGACACTGCAGGTCTCCTGTATGAATTACTGCGAGTAACTTTGTTCACCAGGTGTGATATCTGTATAAATGACAGTAGCTAGTGTATGTTTTACATACCAGCACTCTTGCAGCCTATGTTAATGGGTTGGATTTTTTTTAAACATATCCATGAATAAAATGGACATCTGAAGAGGGAGATTAATTTCATCTTACATAAACTAAGTGATGTAGCTCAATGCAAATTTGCTGGTATGCCTCTACTCCTAAACATGTAGATGTGTGAGCATGGTATATCCTCCTCCTAAAAAGGCTTATTGTCAAATACAGATCTCTCTGTTACTGTTCTCATATTGTTTCCTTACTTAATGTACAATTAGTTTCTGCAAATCTCCAAGCACTCAGTTAATACACAGGTAGCATTTGTCTGGTTTGAGGTCTCATTCCAAACTCTAGACTCGGAGAG
The DNA here is from genome assembly GCF_007399415.2 of Gopherus evgoodei. Classification (NCBI taxonomy): domain Eukaryota; kingdom Metazoa; phylum Chordata; order Testudines; family Testudinidae; genus Gopherus; species Gopherus evgoodei. Next base: position 13,523,713 of record NC_044335.1, on the reverse strand, counting down.
GCTTCATTGACAACTTTGTGACCCATTTCAGTTGAACCCAGGTCTAGTCTCAAATGAACCTGGACAGAAAAATGAGCAAATCTAAACTAGTATATGGTTTTGTTTGGAAAACCTGCAAACTCTCAAAAGCTTTGCAAGGTTCCAATTAGAGATGGGCCCAAGCGAAAACCCAAGAGCCAAAATCCCTCCACATTTTGGGAGAGTTCAGAATCAGATCTGAACTCTGTAGCTGGCTCCACTTCTACATCTGGCTGAATCAGAACACCCATGGGCATTGTGAAAGTTTGAATCCTAACCCAAACTTTGCAGGTGGCTTTAATGCCTCCCATATAATGGACTGAATCAAAACTCCAGACCTGAGCATCCCTGACCTTATGGAGAGTTTGCTTCAGTCCAGATCTATCTAGACTCAGTGTGAAATTTAGGATTTATCTGAACCTGAAACTTAAAGGGAAACTCACAAGTTGCAAGCCTCCAAACCAGAGAAGGGTTCGCATGAGTCCTTGCAATGTTAAGCTGCAGAGTTACTGCAAGCTCCAGTAACTGTATCCAAGTTGGTTTTCAATTATGTTCTGTTCCCACTACTTTTAGCTCCTGCCACTCACTGTATTTTACTGGGGAAAGACTGAAACCTCTGGCTCTTTCTGCAACCCGAGGATGGCCTCAGCTCATTTTTCTCATAAATATCTACATATTTTTTTCTCATATAAAGATGAAACAGCGGCCTGGAGAAGTTTAGGTTTGAGTCTGAGTTCAAGTACAAGTAATGGGAGAGAAGTGAATTGGTTTGTTTAAATAGTCTCCCGACCCAACCACATTCCAGCTAAAATTAGAGAAATGAATCCATCTTCTTTGTGCTGGACCTCCAATCACAAAGCTAGACATGTTTCTTTAACACTAGAGTAAGTTACAGAAGAACTCCTCAGGTCATATTCTGCTTTCATTTATGGTATGCTTTCCCTACACTAAGAGCAGCCATTTACTTAATGACTTTTGATTTGGATTAAGGAAAATAACACAACAGGGAAATAAGAAATGTGATGTCTCCCTGAGAGAGCAAAGTGTGTCTTCTTGCTAGCATGCTGCACAAACAAAATGGCAGCTGCTCCTACAGACAGACAGCTCCTTAGTCATTTAAAGATGCAGCACGCAAAAGCGAAATATGTAACAGCTACATGACTACATATGCCACATGCCCCTGACTCAAAGGAGGCTGACTAAGAACACAACTGTACAACTGAGGGAATGTCTCATCCATTGACTCGGTGGAAAATTGTACCTACTAGTTAGCTCTCATCATGAGGGACTCTCTCTCTTCAGAGTTAAAGGGTTCCCCTTTCCAATGAGCCACCTTACAGGTCTGTCTGAAAATAGAAGCATTTGATGCTGAATTCTGCCCTACACTTACATTCCTATGTCCCATGTAAACCCAGTACAATCACTAAGGTGTAAATCAGGTGAAAGTCTGTTAAAAAAATATATTAAGTATACATCAGACTCTCCATTTGCACAACACATAGCATATCTTAATATTAAATTGATGAAAATAAATAAGTTATTACTGCAGATTAACCTACTTTTCTTTTATCTTCAAGAGACATTGCTTCCAGCTCATAATCCGCACGCTCATGAAATGCAATGCTGAAGCGCCTCCCTTCACTGTTTTCATAGGATTTAACTTGTGAAAATGGGAACTGTTTCTTGATGATCCCTTTCTCAATGTTAAAAATGGTCTCTGTGTTAAAATCAATCTGGAAGAGAAATATCTTTCTCATTTGATTTCATTCCTTCCCTTCATTAACAAGGAAGGGCCCATCACCAATATTAACATGAAGTATTTTGGTTCCTGGCTAAAGGGAAAACTGAGAAAACGTATCTGTTCTGTTGACAATTAGAATTAAGAACAAACTTTTTCTTATCCAACCACTGTCTTGTATTTACTGTAGTTACCAAAGAAATATATATTTAGTGCATCTGCGTTTTCCTTATCTCTTTGATAAATATACATCAATTCATCATTCTGAAGCATTGTTTTCTTTGAAATAAACCAGTGCAAGAGTTTGTTCTACAGCAGCAACACAGGCTAGTGGAATAATCTTCTCACTGGAGCATTAATTACTGGGCAAAGAACAGGCTGATGCCTCTAGCCAGGTGTCAAAGTTGATTGGCAATCACCAGTCAAGTGGCCATTCTTTAGCAATGGAGGGGAGCAAAAACAGATTGATCTGCATTTTAACAAACAACATCATGGAACTTCTTTCACCATGAGGCTCCATGTCTCTGTCCTCAGAGTGGGAACAAACTTTATTTACGGGTAACGCTCAGGAAAATACATTTCGAAGGGTGACTGTTCTATAAAAGTGAGGGGCAAAAAACACCCCAGATATACTCTCTCTCTCACACACACACTTTCTCTTTCACCTAAGACAACAAAGGAACCTGCCTTTTGGCCTTTGAGGGCAGATCCTTACTTGAGAATTTGATCAGCTATATTGCTGAGAATATGTGGCACTATTTTTACCTTGATCCAAGTCTTGTTTATTAAGTTTTAGTTACTAGGAAGCATTTTCATCTTATTTCTCTTGTAACCATTTCTTACTTTAGTATCTTATACGTGTACTCATTTAAAACCCACCTCTTTGTAGTTAAATACATTTGTTTTATTCTTTAATCAGAAACTAATCTACTAATACAGTAGTAAAGTGTTGTACATTGACCCCTTACAGGGACAATGGACTTCTAATATTGGAACCACCCAGGAGAGGGCTGCATGGTACAGAACTCACATTTTGAGGGAAACTCAGGACTGGATATATGTTGGGGTTGCCTGGCAAGCAGTAACCAAGGCTGCTGGAAGCCAGAGTGTTGCTGGTGTGTTGCTGACAAACTGCTGGATTCAGTGTCGCTGGACCAGAACTGTAGCTATACACAGACATTCAGGGGGTGACCAGCATGCTGTATGGCTGTTTGTGAACAGCCCAGTAGGGGAGCTACAACAGCAAAGCATTGTGAGGCACCTAAGATTGCAGGGCAGGTGGTGACAGCCCCTCACTTGTTTTGATTGCACCCTGGAATGTGATATTATGTCTACACTTAAAACAGCAGTACTTCAGTGAAGACGCTACCTACGCTGATGGGAGGGCTTCAAGGTGGCAGCTAGGTCGTTGTGAGAATTCTCTGGGGCTAGGCCAATTTAACTGTGTCACTCAGCGGTGTGGATTTTTCATACCCCTGAGCGATGTCATTATAACTGATCTAATTTCCTAGTATAGACCAGGCCTCACAATAGCAATGGATGTGTTTCGCCCTTCACTGTAGTTAATCCGCCTCCCTCAGAGACAGTAGGTAGGTTGACAGAAGAATTCTCCCGCTGATGTAGTGTTTTAACGTAGACATAGCCTAGGTTATTATCTTTCTTGCACAGAAACAGAGTCTAGTTCAAGCAGAATATTTTGCATGCAGACAAGCCCTTACTCTGACTGGACTCACTTCATCCCAGCACAGATTGTGTGAATCCATTCTGAGCACACCGGGCATTGCTGGTTAAATGAGATGTGAATTAGAGCTATGTCAATTTACACCAGATGAGGGCTTGGCCCAGTCAAGGGCAGGGGCAGGAGGGAAGAGCGGTATAGTTTGCTGTTTTACTGGGTTTGCAAAGCTGTTGTAAACTTTCTAAAATAATCAGGAAATCAGGTTTGTGATTTGAAAAATATCTGAATGTTTTAGAAACTAAGTAGCTAAATCTTAACGTAATGGTTTGTAGATCAGAACTTTGGGCAGAGATTTTCAATAATGCACAAAGGAGTTAGGAGCAACTAGTCCCACTGACTTTCAATAGGACTTGTGTACCTAAATCCCCCAGGCATATCTGAAAATCTCTTCCTTAGTTCTGAAGTGCACAGGTAGGATTTATAGATCATTACTAGAGAGACATGCTGTCAAAGGAAATTTTAAAAGAAAATAATCACTTTTATAAGTGTCAACTTGTAAATGAAGAACAGTGTGCAAAGGGAAACCATCACAATCAAATATTTTTGTCATGGAGCACAATAGCTAGAGATGAAAGGTGTCTTAGATCTTCAAGTCCATCCTACAACCTACAGGTTATAATTCCCCAACAGAGGAGGTATCAAATATTAATTGCACAGAACTTTTGGTCTAAAAGGCAGAGAATTAGTTTAATATTTCAAACATTTCCACTGGATTTTAATTCAGGCGATATATTGGACTACAGAGTATACTAAACCCACATTCACATTTATGCAAAAATATAGTATGTGCAATATTTCTGCAGAGGCAAGAGGTTGTATTCATGAAGTTACCTGCAAAATTCGTTTCTGCCACCTATATCGTTTGTATTTGTAGACACTGAAGTTGAACTGTGAACCAGTCAGCAAATCCTGCGAATCCTGGAAAACATTATTGATATCAACGAAAATCTTATGTTCTTTCAATACATGTTAATATGACATTCATTAAGATTCTTGAGTGAAGTCCCCCTCTGTGCAATATGTCAACGGTGCCAGAGGCTTTGTCACTGGGAAGAATTGTGCCACCATAATGGCTTGATTTTCACACATGCCAAGCATTCACAAATTCTACTGAAGTAACTGAAGCTAAAGGCGATATCATGAGAGGGAGAAGGAATGAGAAAGAGAGAGAAAGAAGAAGAAATAGAATTGAGAACAGGTAGTAAGGTGGAAACAGAGACCTCAGAATTCTACTAAATGTATTTCGTACAATGCAATAGCCAATCTATTAATCAAATTAGCAAGCTAAAAGGACATCAACCTTTGTAGAAAGTCACTTTCATCATCAGATTACTGAACAGGATGAAGTAGAACTAGAGATATAGGATTTGCCTATGCCCATAAATGCTGGGGTGCACAATTTATCACCTGGCTATTGCACTTACATGTACTGATTTTACAAGCTATAGGATAATGTGCTCTGTATTTGTGCACCGAAGATGAGGATATAACTGTGTTCAAGTTTGATTTAGCACTCAGTTTAATTATCATAGACTATGGTACTGTGGGCAGTAGCGAAAAAAACACTTATAATGTGTTATTTCTAGAACACATCATCCATATCAATGTCCTGTTAACTATAAGAGAGGGAATTTCTGCTGCAACAAAGACTTATTCTGGTGTATTAACTCACATCAACACAACCTCTTTAGTGTTGTAAAATTAAAGAGAGACATTCATACAACCTGAAATTTTTGATACAATCATCCTTACAGCTCTCCTATCTCATATCACAGAGCTATAAAGTCTAAACCACCAAGAACCAAATTCTGAATTACTTACACAGAGAGCAACCATCTACCTGCAGTATGAACTGCTTTTACTTTAGATTTAGGGAATGCAGAAAGACTCACAAAATGGCAGCTGCCTCTGCTGACAACGGTCCAAAAATGTTAAGCTGTAGTATGCAGAAAACAAAATGATAATATCACATAACTACAAGCACCACAAACCAGTTCTCAGTCACTCAATTTTTTACTTGGGCAAAAGCAATTAGTAAAAAAGTGAGTAAGAACCATTAAGATCTGGGTCCATAATTGCTAGTTCTAACTTCACTTTGTTTCATCACTTGAAGAAAATGATGTCCATGCAGCCTTCTATGTTCCTGGCTAATCCCCAGCTGATAGACTGTTCAGTTCTGTGTTGCAAGAGGACACCAAACTGCTGCTTACTTTTTTTCCTCCTTCTAGATGAATCACATGCAAGCAGAGCACTTATTAAGCAGCATAAGAACTTATTAAAAAGCAAACCCCAAAGGAATTTAGAAGAGGCCTGATGACTCCCATCTCTCAAAAATCACTAACAGCTTCTCTAACATAAAATATTTTCAAATTGTGCTATTATCATTGTGTGAAGATTTCTCATAGACATTCCCATGAAGAGGCCAGTTTTCAAAGTCCAGCCCTAACAGGCTTGCAGAGGTTGAAATATTAATGAAACCTGATGAATTCTGATGGTGACTGGAGGGAGATCATGCTATAAAGATTGGAGAGCAGAAGGAGGAGTTGGAGATACCTGGAAAAACTGAAGGAGAGTAGGAAGGGAAAGAACCAGATTGAGAAGTAGGAGCAAGGAAATGCCCATTGGAGGAAGAGGATGGGAACTGGGCGATGAGGAAGGAGTGTCTGGACTCAAATCCACACTTTACATGACACCAGCATAGAGCTTGTGCTTTTGCTCCATTTCAACTCACTTCTACTCCTACCTGAGCTGCACGGTGTCAGCTTATTCCATGTGTCATAAACAAAAGAGGAAGTTATCAGTTATTTATTGCTTTTCAATGAACCTAGTGGAGGTTTTAGTGGCAAATAAATCCAGTCTTTGTGCCAAGTCAAATGGAGCGTGCCACGTCATGTGCTCGGGCCTGGTCTACACTAAAAACTTATGTTGCCATAGCTATAGTGGTCAAGGGTGTGGAAAAGCCACACATCTGAGTGCCAGAGCTAGCCAACCTAACCCCCGGCATGGACACAGCCGGGTCAATGAAAGAATGCTTCCCTCAATTTAGTACTATTGTTTGGGGAAGGGAAGTTACTATAGCAATCGAAAAACCCCTTCTGCCAGTATAGTCTGCATCTACACTACAGGGTTATAGCAGCATAGCTACAGTGCCCTCGCTATGCCTCCGTAGCACCCATATAGTCTAGAAATGGCTCCAGATACCTCCCTAAGAACTCTACTAAAATCAGTTTAAGTTAGGAACCCAAATACCTTGGACTGGGCCTAGATTCCCTTGGCTCAGCTGACCTGTGCTCAGTACAAGATCCAGATAGGGGAAAAGGCACCTTTAAGCCACTGTTATGCTCCCCTTATCTTTGGTGGGCAAAGGACCAAGCCAATCCCAGGCATAAGTAAAAGTTGCTCTAACTTACATCAGACTACCCTCGGAGGCCGGGGACCTGTCCCTTTACTCCCAGCCATGTCTCCTCCACTAGGTGCCATACAGACTGGCATCACAGGAGTGCCTATGGTTGCCATACCCCTCTTGAGGACTCTTATACTGAAGGAATCCCAAGAAACTAGATCCATTCCATTTGCAGTTGCTGTGCACTGCCAGAACGACACAAAGCAACTGGAGGGGGATCCGGATCATATACGAGTATTAGACACACAGTTTGAAATTATTGTAGAATATATTTTAAAAGTGAGCAATCTTACCATCGGGAATGCCATATTCATTGCTTCCTTTTCTACATGCATCTCTTTCTGTGCCAAATCCAAAGCTCCTTCGATGCTCAGTTCTTTATTTTTCACCATGTTCATAATTTTCAGGATTTTTTCCTGGCTGAGCTAGAGCACAAACCAATCAGAAGTGCTTTTAAGAAGTATGGCACTAAGCTAGTGAGGCGACAGCAGAACCTGTGACAATTACAGCTACAATATCTGCCCTAAATTTTCCATTTCATTCATATTTTCTTTTAATCGATAACCTGGCTGGTGAATATAAGCTTTCATTGAAACAAAGTGTGAGCCAGTAAGTTATCAAATATACAAGTGCTTGTACAATTTCAGAATACAGAGTTGGTCATATCTGGAGCTGAAATTGCTGGGAATAATTTTTTTTTAATTTAGAAAATTTAGCAAGAGGTGAAAATATCAGTTTTATGTGCATGCCTGTGTCTTAGCCATGGTGCGGAGTATTGCATTCTAACAGCATGAAAGCAAATCAGTATCATCAGAAATTTGAGAGGGGGTTGGAAAAAAAGAGTTTGAGCTGTGTATCACCTGGTCTAACTGTCATCGAAACTTGTCAAAATATGTTAAACAGCAAAGAACTGTGCTTATTTCAGTGGTACATAAACAAAAGGTAACATTGTTAATAAGTCTAAACATAAAAAAAATTGTTTTTAAATGAAGCTAGTGGAGGCTTTACTATCAGATAAAACTCAAGCAAGGCAAAAAAGGAAATCAGAGTAAACAGACACCTTAAACTACAATAGCTTATGTTGTTAGCAGAGCACTTTCAGGGACTTGGTTTCTCTTTGTAGCAGCATGTACAATTGCCATGTCAGATCAGACCAGTGGTTGATCTAGTCCAGTATCCTCTCCCCGTGAGAAAGTATATGCAACGGCACATACATGGGGGGAAACAGACAATTATGCCCAGATTTGTAAAGATATTTAGGCATTGCTCTTCTCAGCCTTACAAGGCCTAACTGACTAGCTGGAGTTTCATTTTAAAAAGCGATTAGGCTCCTAAATTAGGCCTTGCAACACTGAACAATGCCTAATTATTTTTAAAAATCTGGGCTTCAGTGATTAGTCTAATGGTCAAACTAACAAGTACAAGCAAGCCCCAGGAGAGATCCATTTAGATTTGAGCAGCACTGTCTAGTAGTTCACTCCCACCTCCCTCCCACACATGCACTCACCTAATATGAACAGAAAAAATGTCAAAGAAAACCTGTTTTTTCCTCTTCAATTAAAGCATTTTCCTGACGTGCTGGAAACTCAGACATAATGACATTGTGCTACAGCAAGTACCCTAGGAGTTAAAACTGACTGGATCATTATCCAAACTGAATGAAATGCAAAAGACAAACAAACAACTTAAGTGAATTTGCTCTTTAAAATTCTAGGGGATTATTAATAGCTCAGGTAAGGATTTGTTTCTGAATGCAACTTTTATCTTGACAGTGTTCCTTTAAAGGGGAACAAATAATTGAAGACTCTGTGATGGGTTGGATCACAGAAACCCCCTTGGGAACTGCCAATTGATGTGCCAGGACTACTTCTGCTTCTGCTTTCCCTACCAGCCTGGGAATCCAGCACCCTGTCTTGTTCAGCCAGACACGCCAGTCTGCTCCAACACAGACCCAGGGTCTGAACTACGTGCCCCAAAGCTGCAGACTTAACAGAAAACAACTTACAGAAGTGTTCCTGTCTTTAACACCCAGATGCCCAGCAGGGTCTAAACCCCAAATAAATCCATTTTACCCTGTATAAAGCTTATACAGGGCAAACTCATAAATTCTTCGCCCTCTATAACACTGATAGAGAGAGTAAAAAGTGATTTTATTAAATACAGAAAGTAGGATTTAAGTGGTCCCAAGTAGTAACAGACAGAACAAAGTGAATTACCAAGTAAAATAAAATAAAACACACAAGTCTATGCCTTAGAAAACTGAATACAAATAAAACCTCACCAGTTCCAGTAAGCTTCCTTTTACAGACTAGTCTGCTGCTAGTCTGGGTCCAGCAATCACTCACAAGCCCTGTAGTTACTGTCTGTTGTTCCAGTCTCTTTCAGGTATCCTTGGGGTTGGAGAGGCTGTCTCTTTAGCCAGCTGAAGACAAAATGGAGGGGGTCCCCCAGGGGTTTAAGTAGACTTTCTCTTGAGGGTGGAGACCCCTCCTCTCTCCTATGCGAAGTCCAGCTCCAAGATGGAGTTTTGGAGTCACATGGGCAAGCCACATGTCCATACATGCCTGAGTTTCTTCCCAGCCAAGCCACATTCCTGGGAAAGCTCCGATGTGGATTGGCATCTTCAAGTTTATTTTTGGCTTAAGTGATTCTTCATTGGGCACTTAATTTGAACATTCCTTTCTCAAGAAGCTGACCAAATGCTTTACTAAGGCTATCAAGCAAGTATACAGCCAATATTCCTAACTTCAAGTACAAAAATGATACATGCATACAAATAGAGGAATGTATTCAGAAAATCATAACCTTTACATAGATATGTTACCTGGTATATGTGGCATAAAACATATTCCAGTTATATTATATATATATTCATAAGCATATTCCCATGAAGCCTTATTGGGTACACCCTCACAGTCTCATTAGAGTTGCTAGAGAGAGACAGAAAGAAACAGGGGAGTAAAGTTGATAATTCCAACTGCAGTTTGCTGTTTCCTTCATACTCCCATTGGAGCATACTGTACATCTCCAGGAGGTCTGAGTCTGCCACACGCAGCAGTGTGGAGGGTTTCACTCTCCAATTTCTCTCCAAATATCGCTTGCTTTCAGGAAGAGTTGGGAACACAGCAGTCACTTCTTCCTCTTCCCTGTTAGGATTCCTCCTAAAGATGCCTTTGTTCCAGTTTTTGGGATTCTGTGTGAGGCGTCCAGGTGTTGTACAGAAGGCACAGCCCAAGGCAAGGGCACTTCCAATTCAGGCTGCTCTTGGGGCCAAAGCAGTACTTTGCAGGGGCTGCTAAATTACAAATGTTTCCCCTTGCAGCATAAGCCAAAAGGCCATGATGCTACAAACTAAAGTACCATCCCTGAGTCTTGTGAGGGTCCAGTATATACAGTCCAACACAACATCTGCAGTGGGGAAGTTTTCCCCCAGGCCCTCATAGGTAAGTATAGGGGCAGAGTGGGCAGTAACAATCCCACCTCCCCCTCAGTTCTCTTCTGACACTGTGTAAGGCAGTGGTGGGCAAGCTGCGGCCCACGGGCTGCATGCAGCCCATCAAAGGAATTCACTGTCGGGCTGCAAGGCAGTTTGTTTACATTGACTGTCCACAGACAAGGCCACCCGCAGCTGCCATTGGCTGCGGTTCATCGTTCCCAGCCAATGGGAGCTGTGGGAAGCGGCAGCCAGCACATCCCTGTGGCCTGCACTGTTTCTCCCAGCTCCCATTGGCTGGGAACAGCGAACTGTGGCCACTGGGAGATGCAGGTAGCCATGCCTGCAGATGGTCAGTATAAACAAACTGTCTTGCAGCCCACCAGAGGATCACCCTGATGGACTGCATGTGGCCTGTGGGCCACAGGTTGCCCACCATTGGTGCTAGGTGTTGAGGTTTTGGTTTTGGTTTTATTTCCCAGCCCTAATCACCTGACACAGGCCTAGGTTATAATAGGTCAATACCCTGTCACGTGACAGATGTCCATCTCTGTTCCTGTTATGCATAGGCTGCCACACTCTGACTATTTCATAGTGATGGTGACGTGCAGTGTATGTGTAGGTTCATGCTGCAGTGAAAAGCAGGCCTTGTCCACATTGTGGTGTGTAACAACGTGTCAGAGAAACCCCCTTCAAGAGCTTTCTCCCATTGATAAGAGTCTCTCTCTGTTGTTGGAAAAGACTGCAGCTGCCTGAGACTTTCCTGACCAGAGCCTTTTTTTTATGGTGGAGAAAGGCTCCAGCAGCGGGGAGATAGCCGGACACGACACTGTTAAAAATAGCCATGTAGACATGGAGGCAAATCTTGGGTGAGTAGAGAATCACGTAAGATATGTATTCACATACATACCCGCTCTCTTCAGGCGTGTCTTTACCTGCCTAAGCTGCACCTCACAAGCTACAATGCTGTTTATATCCATGCTGGGAAGCTACATGCATAGCTACACTACATGCCACTGAAAAAAGCGTGTAATATAAACATACCTTATGTTAATCACCCTCAGCAGGTAAATCAGCTTTTGTATCAACAGATATTGTATAGAGAAAGTAAATAAAACTAATACATATTTTTTTTCTTCTAAAACCTTGGCATTTTTCATGCTAAATGCAAAGGTAATTTATGGCACAGCTCCAAATAGTAATATGAACCGTGAGGAGTGAATAAAAGCATGATAATTCTTTCATATCTGCTTAGGCACATACAGTTCTTACAATAACCTCCCCATTCTGTATTTGAATTTTAAATGGTACATGTACTTACCACACACATATACAGTTATCTCTTAACACTATGATCCCCCCACTGAACAGTTTCAATGTAAACAAACAGGAATCTGAATATATTTGAATTTTAAAAAATGGTTTCCTTAAGGCTAAATTCTGCCAACTTTTAACTACCATATCCCATTTGCAAAGCAAATCATCTCCCTATACGGAGTTGCTTAGTGTGACCAAAATTGTTATGCGAAAAAGGTGCAAAACTTTTGAACAAGAATGAAATGTATAGTCCAAAGGTCATAGCTTGGCCTCATTCGAGTCAATGGCACAACTCTCATCGACTTCAACAGGGCCAGGATTTCACCTCACTTGTTCAAATCCCAGTTTAAGTGGACAAAATAATGTATTTGCACTGGTTTGGATTTGTGAATATAACCATGTTGTATACCTGTACAACGCATGTGTTTAAATCCTAATCTGTGCACATGCATTCATGTACTTTCTCACTTATACAGGGTATACAGAAAAGAGTAAAATTTGTGCATACAAAAATCCAGCTCTGCATTTTGTCTCACCAGTTACATTTCGCTGACAAAATCTTCTTTAAATTAGGAAAACTGAGCCCCTAAGACATGAGAACAACATAGTACATCTTTTAATTTTTTAATAATGCATAAAGACTAATGGTTGCAATAGAGAAGCAAGCGGTTTATCGAGTCAGAAGTTTCAAATTATTAATTGCTAAGTTAGGCTGCTGCCATTTCACAAATTCCCCAGAAAGCACAAAATATAATGCTCGTTATAGTTCTTTTTAATAGCATGATAGTTTCTAATGCCATTACTTTGCTCCCATTGTAACTGTGAATAGGGGGAAACATTTTAGAGACAAAAGAGGAAACAAGGTAGCTTTTCAGTTGGTGAGAGCTCTCAGAATTATTTGTCAGAAATCTGTCTGGGTTGCTGAGGTTTTTGACAGCCACATGGTAGCATGCTATTTTACTTGCAAACAAGACATGAGTAGCAGATCCTGACCTTTATGGTTAAGTATTGAAAGAGACTTTTCTCTCATCATGTCACAACTTCTGTAATGCTTATGCTTTTATTTGTTGGGGGGGGGTTGTTTTCTTAAAAAGAAAACAGCTTTCCTCAGATTAAATGACATTAAATGTCACCAAGTCAGATTGTTTTATATTGTCTAACAGAATGTGACTGGTGCAACCAGATGTAACATTCTAATCCAACATTGGGCAACAAAGCAGCTTGAAAAGAAAAATTAAACTGTATTTATGACAGAAAATACACATTATGGAAATAAATAATAAATCCATTAATAACATAGGCCTGCTACTGCCAGGTTAAAGTTGCTTGTTCACTACATTGTCTACCTGAAGGATGATCCACTGGTTAAAGCCATAGCATAGGACTTGGGACACCTGCATTCAATTCCCTTGCTCTGCAACAGACTTCCTGCATGACTTTGGGCAAGTCACTTAATCACCCTGTTCCTCATCTATAAAAATAGGGGTTATGATCATTCTTCTGTACCTCACAGGGGGTTTGTGAGGGTAAGTACATTAAAAGTTTGTGAAGTGCTTTGAGATATACTACTGAAAAGTGCTATTTAAGAGCTAGATATTTATTATAAATGTGTCTAAAGACTTTGGGTGATTTGAAAGTAAAATCCATTCTCAACTGAGGAAAGGGTGCAGGAACTCATGTATCCAGTACTTCTGCCTACAGGTTGGAATGGTGGATAATGTGCTTATATGCTACTTGGGTATGGTGATAATGGATCTTTGTAGTGGTGGGTTTTGTGACCCTTTGCTTTCTCTGGGCAGCTGGCATGGATAGCCCTAAATGACCTCTTGCAGGATTTTCCATCATTCTCCCCTCACCCTAGTGCAGCCCCACACGGGGCCTTAAGTGTTATGGAAAGCTTTGAGCCAGCTCTCCACATCAGGATAAGTTTTACTTGAATCTTTCCAGACCTTATATGGATACACTGAAGAGAAGTTTAGCCCTTTTACTTGAGTCATGTCAAATTAGATTGAACAAAGCAATAGAAAATATACACAGCTAAGAAACAACCTGGGAATAAAATGGACTAAGTGACCTATAACTTTTTTCATCTCTAATCTGTAACATTCATTTAGTTATAAACAATGGGCATTTGCTATGTATCCACAGGCAAAATGCAAAGGGTAACCAACTCCAGTTCCCCTTAGGGATATTCCATGCAAGGTCTGATGCTCAGGTTATTTCTGTTCATGTGAAATCCCATCTTACCAGAACAGTATTTGGATCATAACAGAAGTGGGGCAATCTGACACAGAAAATATCTAGAACTAGAGATTATTTTCCATACCAACATCAATGCAAAACACAGTGGGTTGTGCAGCAATGAACCTCTCCAGCTAATTAATGGGTTTAGTCAAATATGTGTGATCTCAATTTATTTACTAGAATCAATGGGAATACCCACAGTAAAATACCCTTTCAAGTTTAGTTAGCTGAAAATCACAGCCAGCAATGCACTATGCCACGTCATTGTCAATGTGAAACCAAATCCTATTCTCCATATAAACAGACCTTTAATTCTAATTTTGCTGCCTTGATTATAGGCTGAGAGTGAGGGTACATCTACACTATGGGATAATTCCAATTTTACATAAACCAGTTTACATAAACCAGATTGTGTAAAGTCGAGTGCACGCGGCCACACTAAGCACATTAATTCGGCGGTGTGCATCCATGGTCTGAGGGTAGCGTCAATTTCTGGAGTGTTGCACTGTGGGTAGCTATTCCATAGCTATCCCATAGTTCCCGCAGTCTGCCCCGCCCCTTAGAATTCTGGGTTGAGAGCCCAGTGGCTGATGGGGCAAAAATCATTGTCGCAGGTGGTTCTGGGTAAATGTTATCAGTCATTCCTTCCTCCGGGAAAGCAACGGCAGACAATCATTTCACGCCCTTTTTCCCTGGATTGCCCTGGCAGACGCCATAGCATGGCAACCATGGAGCCCATTCAGCTTTTTTTTTTTTTTTTTTTACAGTCACTGTATGTGTACTGGATGCCGCGGACAGAGGCGATACTCCAGCGCTACACAGCAGCATTAATTTGCTTTTGCATGATAGCAGAGATAGTTACCAGTTGTTCTGTACTGTCTGCTACCAGTGTAATTTGGCAATGAGATGATGGTTATATGTCCTTCTGTGCTGTCTGCTACTATCATGGGTGCCCCTGGCTGAGAGCGGCCAGGGGCGCAAAAGCAACACTGGGAATAACTCCCTGAGTCAATTCCTCCTTTATTGTTTCTAAAAAGAGTCAGTCCTGCCTAGAATATGGGGCAAGTGTACTAGAGAACCAGTGTATCAGAGGGCACAGCTGCTCCATGTCAGATCCCGCTGAAATGATGAGCTACATGCCATTCACAGGGGGTGCCCCTGCAATAACCCCCCCCCCCCGTTGCTTCCCTCCTCCTCCAACCTTCCTGGGCTACCATGGCAGTGCCCCCCCCATTTTGTGTCATGAAGTTATAAAGAATGCAGGAATAAGAAACAGTGACGTGTTAGTGAGATAAAATGAGGGGGAGGCAGGACATTAAGCGGTGCGGGGGAGAGAAGCCCAGTATGCCGCTGCTATGACAGTCCAGGAAGGACAGAATCTTTTCTTTACACAGGAAAGGGAGGGGGCTGATGGAGCTGAGCCCCCAGTTGCTATGATGAGGACAGTTACCAGCCGTTCTGTCCCATCTATTGGGAATGACCAGGAATCATTCCTATTTTTACCCAGGTGCCCCTGAGGCCAGCCAGGGGTATTCAGCAGTAATCAAGCATGTTGTACCATCTGGCACCAGGGAGGGAAGAGGAACAGATACTGCTCGTCACTGCTGCAGCATCGCGTCTACCAGCAGCATTCAGTAGACATAGGGTGACATTGAAAAAAGTCAAGAAATGATTTCTTTCCCTTTTCTTTCACGTGGTGGGGGAGGGTTAGGGTTAGGAGGGAGTAAATTGACGAGCTCTACCTTGAACCACGCTGGACAATGTGTTTGAATCTACAAGCATTGGGAGCTCAGCCAAGAATGCAAATACTTTTCGGAGACTGCTGGGGACTGTGGGATAGCTGGAGTCTTCAGTACCCCCTCCCTCCTTCCAGGAGCGTCCATTTGAGTCTCTGGCTTCCCATTACGCTTGTCACGCAGCACTGTGTAGCCTGTAGATTTTTTTTTCAAATGCTTTGCCATTTCGTCTTCTGTAACGGAGCTCTGATACAACAGATTTGTTTCCCCATACAGCGATCAGATCCAGTATCTCCCATACGGTCCATGCTGGAGCTCTTTTTGGATTTGGGACTGCATTGCCACTCGTGCTGATCAGAGCTCCACGCTGGGCAAACAGGAAATGAAAATCAAAATTTCGCAGGGCTTTTCCTGTCTACCTGGCCACTGCATCCGAGTTGAGATTGCTGTCCAGAGTGGTCAGAGTGGTGCACTGTGGGATACTGCCCGGAAGCCAATACCGTCGATTTGTGGCCACACTAACCCTAATCCGATATGGTAATACCGATTTTAGCGCTACTTCTCTCATCGGGGAGGAGTACAGAAATCGATTTAAAGAGCCCTTTATATCGATATAAAGGGCCTCACAGTGTGGACGGGTACAGCGTGAAATCGGTTTAACTGCTAAAATCGGTTTAAACACGTAGTGTAGACCAGGCCAACACTCCCCTCTTCATTTACACAAAGGAAGAGAACCGAAATAAATGACCCCTGGCTGCGGGGCCTCCAGAAAAGGGCAGCACTGATGCTGAGAACTTGTTCCCTCTCTTTCTGGTGCTCAACAGAATCAATGCTTTAGGAATGATTCCCCTCCATATTGTCCCTTACACAAACAGGTACTGGAACTAGATCTGCTGGGGGTGCTGCCACACCTCCATCATATACAGGGTTTACAGTTGGGTTCAATGGCTCTCGGCACTCCCACTATACAAATTGTTCCAGCGCCCCTGTTCACATCCCATGAATTTCTGAGTGGAAGTTGGATTGAGTATCAGTGCTGCCTGAGACAAGGTGGTGAGCTAATATCTTTTACTGGACCAACTTCTGTAAGAGGTACTAATACTTAAGGAGGACGTCCTGCAATTGCATCTGTACAGCAGCCAGGGATGCTGCCACCACTTGGTAAAAGGAGAGGGAATAGCAAGATAGGTAACATTTCTAATAAGAAATTAAAGCAGAGCCTTAAATCTGCATTATTTCTTGGATTCTCAGAATTTGCCATTACAAGAGAAAAGAAAATCCCAATCTTGGAAAAATAAATATATACAGGAAGGAAAATTATTTGAGCACATCAGCCTGATTCTTTATATCCAGCATCTGGTTGCACTTTCATTCGTTTTAAGGTCTAGTGCTTCAAAACTGAATCTTAAAGAAACAATAAAAGGGTCTGCTCTTATCTGGCAAAGCAGGATAAAGTGACTTTGAGGTAAAGCCTTAGGGCATTTCCTGTTGACTCAGTGCCTTCCAGCTACAGGGCCTTCTGCAAAACAAGTTTAGTGGGCAAACTTAAAAATAAATGCCAAGATGTAGTGCAGTTATTGACCTGTGATGAAATTTATCGTAGCAGCTTCTATGTTCCAGCCTATGCCTTTAACAAAAAAGAATAGCTTGTTTCAGTATGTTTTTTAAGGGAGCTGGCTTAGTTTGTGGCAAAGAAGCCTAGGCATTTCCAGACCTCACCATAATATGTTGCACTCCATTCTGCCGGGGAATCAGAGATGGTATTTAAGTGAATTCATGGACATATGGACAAATTCAGAGCTGGTGCATAGGGATTCAATTCCATTGTTGCATTCTGACGAATTGCATCTGACGAAGTGGGTAGTCAGCCACGAAAGCTCATGCTCCAAAACGTCTGTTAGTCTATAAGGTGCCACAGGATTCTTTGCTGCTTTTACAGATCCAGGCTAACACAGCTACCCCTCTGATACTTAATTCCATAGTTACCAGTTAAGTAGCATTCACTTACTCCGGGTCTCAACCTGGTGCAGAACATCCAACCATTTGCCCCTACACATCCATTTCTGGCTTTTATGAGTAGGAGATATTTGAAACCCATCCATTTCTGAGCTAGCTTAATTTACAATGAATATCAGTACAGATGATTGATGTGACATTCCTCACTGGCACCACTGTCTTCTGTAAACATTTGAGGAGCTGGTCAAATGCTTCTGTTCCTCAGATAAATTGCCTAATAATATTTGCATTATTTGACCAGCTCTGCAACTGGCTGAATAATATCTGTCAACATTTATTTATAGATGATATTAATCACGGTATATTCCATTCCCACTGGAGTCCCTGGAAGCTTTGCCATTGGCCTCAATAGGAGCAAGAAGAGGGCCAAGGGTATATTATTATTTTTTCCTTTTGTGGCATAAATTTGCATGGTACTTAAAAGACAACAATACACAGGGCCAGATTTTCAAAGGTATTCAGGCACCTTAAGATGAAAATAGGTGCTTAGTGTGATCAATGGGAGATAGCCACTTTAGTAAATGCATATGCATCTTTAGGCACATTGATTCCATTGTAAATCCAGCCCACAGTCTCTACTCTGAGAAGCTTATAGCCTAAAGCCTAAAGCCCCAGTCATGCAAACTCTTAAGCATGTGAACAGCTTTACTTTTGCAAGCAGCCCCAATCAAGTGAACTTTATGCATGTGACTAGTCACATTAAGTAACTGCATAAGCATTTGCAGGGTCAGACCCTAAAGTAGCCCTTATACTAGGAAAAGGGCCCCTTTGCCCTAACATCATCTAGGGTTGATTACAATTGTCCGCTTAGATAAACAGGACCAAACCATTTTCAACTCCCAAAACACACAGTGGACTTCTACTGCTGAAACAACAATTCAACAAGGGCCAGGAGGTAACAACCTGGATTCCTTTTGTCACCACTGGGTCACTTTCCTGGTATACACAGACCCTTATAAATCTGCACTGGGAAAGCCCAGTGGAAGCCTTAGGATGATAGATCCCTCACTGATTTTGCTCTGTGCCTGCACCTTTTGTTACCTTTGCTTGTCATATTATTTGCACATGTGCATGTTATACATACACACACACATACCACAATTTACTTGCTATAGCTTTTGCATATTTATTTTGCATATTAAGACCAAAATCTGAACATGTGGGACAGTCTCATTACTTTTTCCAATGAGGAGCTTCTAGGAAAACTGCCTGGCAGATAATCAGATAAACAAAGATAACATAGTCTTTGACTGCAGCAAGCTCTCAAGGCCCAGAAAGAAGGATGTTCTTTAAAAAATCCCTTGTTGCAAGGGAGCATATCCTACTCCCTTACAACTGACAGTGCTCGGTTGATTATTACGCAACCCCAGCATTACTGTTATGATCAAGTGCAAGACCCAGAGAAAGAAGCCCTTTTGCAGCAAAGGAGCTCAGCATAAGAAATATGCTGGTTTCACAGACCCTAACTTCAGTACTCCACCTGCCCGAAAGACAGAAGCTATATTGACAGGAGAGTGTTTCCCATCCACACAGCGCGGTGTAGACACCTCTGTAAGTCGATCTAAGCTACGTTGACTTAAGTTACATATTTTACATAACCTAACTAGCATAACTTAGATCAACTTACCTCATTAGTGTAGACCAGACCTATGATTTCAAAACAGCACATACCTCCTTACAAACTTACTGTTAATTTTCTCTATAGAGTTGCATAGATCCCAGGTGCAACTTTCAATTTTTACTACTTAATGGACTGAAAAAAAATATTATAGAAAGTGGCTGATATTTCACTACATCAGTTCACTACTAAAGTAATAATGCCCTGTTTCTTTTAATTACAGTAATTAAAATAATCCACAGTGATAAGAACTATAAAGATTATCATATTTGCTTATGAACATGATAGTCCACTTAGTTCTGTGATGAAACAATGATTACCAGGCTATTATGCAGTGACATCTAATTATTCTGGAGAAAAGTATGAGTATTTCTGTTTGTAAATTTGTATGCGATCACATCTCATTCTATCATATCTTGTAAAAGCAAGGATATACATCAGAGAAGAATCTGGTTGCCAGTGCCAGATCTCTGAAATGCCGGTCAAACCATACCAGGGGTTTTTCTTAACTGGAATTTAAGAGTGTGTTATTGGAACATATTAGTTAACACATTCTAACTAACATGATCCCATAGTCTAACATATAAAAGACAATGGAGACTTTCATGTGTGTTAAGCTGGTCAATTGAAGTCTAGGCTTTAACTCAATCAGTTTAGCATATTCTAAAGTCAATACTCCCTTGTCTTCATGAGTTTTACAGCCTGTTAGAATATGCTACCCATTTGTTCTATGTATGTACTCGATCATAAGCCAGTCCATTTATAAGCTGACCCCCCGCTCAAGATGGATAAGTAAAAATGGCAAATTTTTATGACCCATTCATAAGCCGACCCCATAATTCAGGGGTTGGCAAACTTTGTCTCCCAGCCCATCAGGATAGGCCGCTGGTGAGCTGAGACAGTTTGTTTACCTTGAGCATCTGCAGGCACAGAGGTAAACCTAAGTCAACAAAATGTCCCAGCCTGCCAGTGGCGTATCCTGACAGGCTGAGACAGCAACTTGGAAATTTCAGGGGAGGGAAGAAGCTGGGGGTCAGGGGAGTAACCCCTGTGACCACCACCCACACGACTCCATGCCTAACACGGGACCTCCCCCACATGACCCCTCCTCGTATAACCCCTCCCACCCCCACCCCTAGCCCAGGACCCCCATACTCTCCCCATCCCATCCCACCTTACCTGTGGTGGGCCAGGGAGGATGTCGCTGGCCCAGCTGGAGCTGCTCTGGCAGGCAAGGCGGCATGGCCACAGCCTGCTCTGGGGGGTGGGGCCAAGCAGCATGGCTGCAGCCTTCCAGCCCCAGAGCTGCAGCTGCTTCGGAGGCAGCGGGGAGAGCGGTGTGGCCAGAAGTGGAGAAACTCTGGCCCCACCTCTTTCCTTCTGGCTCTGCTGGCTGTGCTGCCTCTCCTTGCCCCCTCTGTTGGGGGGAGGGACTGGGGATCTCCCTCTCTAGACCCATTCATAAGCCGACACCCTTCTCTGGTGCTTCCCTTTTTTACTAACAAAATTTAACTTATGAATGAGCATATATGGTACCTTTAAATCCTAGTCAAGATAAGGCATAAGACTAGATTGTAAGTCCACAACATGCCTGCACAGTGCTCTCTCTTTCCTTTTACTCTGAGTCAAGTGTTTTGACAAAGGTATGTCACTGATTATTCAGAGTCAATATAATTCCAGTCATGGGGTGGTCCCTCTTCTAATATCTTCTATTATTTTACCAATATTCCCTGTCCATGCACCAAACTATGGGTGAGAAGAAAGATGGGAAAGAATTTCTGTCCAACCCGATCATTCTGAATGACACATTGGTTTATTAATTGATAATTGTCTTAAATAAAATGTTTCTCATTTATTATTTCAGAAAAGGAGAAGGGATTTTTCTCTTTGCTATTCTGCTTTTGCATTTCAATCACATTATCACAAATTATGTATATTAGTTATGCTTTTACTGCTTCCTGCAAGTAAACTAGAAATAGCCATACAGTTCAGTAGTATGAGCTTTCTCAGCATCATTTCACTAGGGTTATCTAGTTTCTTGCTATTTGATATGGCCCTTTCCTAGTTTTAGACCACCTCTATTTCCCTTCTAAGACACCCATGCTATGCTCATTAGGATCCAAATTTCAGGATCTTGTACAGTGCTGTGGACAAAACACAATCCATTAACAACAAATCTCTCGAGAAGGCTCCAAAGTGACAGGAGGCTTCAAGAATTCCAGCAAATATTAATCTGTACTTTCATCTCTAGCTTGCCCAGAGGCTTTCTTCACTACCTTATCCTTCATGTTGGATAGCAGATGCATGGAAATGCAACACTCACAATTATTTTTCTTTTAATCATGCTCAAGGAATCCAACATCACTATCTTTTAAGATGAAGAAAGGAGGTTGAGGGTGGGCCATATGACAAACCATTTGCAAGTAGATTTGTTATCATGTCTGCAGGTGGCTTGGTGTTTAAATGCAGATGGAAACCCAAAACATTTCACAGTGAAATGGCAACTTTCATCCAACAATCTCAAAGTGCCATGCAAACAGTAATGAATCTGAACAACACCAGTGGGAGCAGAAAAATTGTTCTACCCTGTGCTATGTTTGACATTCAGTAGCAGTTAACTGTAAGGAGTTGGCGGTGCTGCATCACCATCTCTGGTCATATAGTAGGTCATTAGAGGTCCCACCTGAGCAGGATGACAACAGAATGCTGAATGGGATTCTAATGAAAATAGTCCATCTTTCAAGCTACCAGAACTACTCCAGAGACCAGGTACATGTGCATGAATATGCATGTTATAAAATTAGATTCATTTGGCCTTATTTAAATGAAATTGATCCCTTGATAAGTATACATTAAAAACCCGCCTTAAGCAATGTTGCAAAGGACCAGCAAAAAACCCACACACACCCAACAATCATGTAAGAGAAATGGCCTTTAACTAAAGATCTAACAAAAATTGTGTGGGAAAGCCTTGGGCAAATGGTACTTTAAAGTGGTAAATTAAAGCAAAAGAGGGTGTGAAGGAAGTAGGGGAATATTTGACCTACAACCATACCACCTAGCAATGTGATCCTATCAGCTCCCACAAGACAGGTAGAGTTAACACTTACATAAGAGGCCTTAAGGGAGATTTAGGGCTAAATTTTCAAACAGATGTACAAAAAAGGCTTGTGCATTCTTGCAGGCTTGTTTTATGCATTCACATACCTCAGTGCATAAGTGGGATTTATGCACTTGCATAGCTATGTGTGCATGCAAACCCTGAGCTGTATTAAGCATCAGGATATTTGCATATCAACTCTCTGCCCCCCTGCTCCCGCTCCACTCTTCCCATATTAGATGCTGCAAGAAATGTTGTTAATGATTTGCAGGATACTACTCTGACCTCAGCGGGAATGCCTGCACAGCACCAGAGCAACCTCTCCATCCAGATTCAGGCAGGGGACCTGGAATAATTTTTATAGTGGGTCACTGAGGGTGCTGAGAGCCATTTAACAAAACTGTAAACCCTGCATATAATGAAAACCACTTCAAGCCAGGGAATGTTGCAGCACCCTCAGCATCCCTAGTTCCAGCACCTATGTATTCAGGTTCACAGGGCTCAGGCAAGTGCTCTAAAAAACAGTTATACTGACAGCTCTTTGAAGTTGCCGCTCAGGCAGGAGCATGGACCCTCTCCTTGGACTTCGGAGCCCAAACTCCAGCCCTAGCTGCAACTTCAAAGTGCTCTAAACTCAGCTATCTTTAGTGTGAGTAATGAGCCCTGCTAGCCCGGATCTATTGATCCGGGCTGGCAGGCTGGTGCCCACTTGCTCTATAATGCTGCATAGATATACAGCGCTGAGCAACACCACACAGACGGTAGACAGTGAGGAGAGAGAACGTTGCTAAGATTCAATCTGCACCTTCTTGACATCATTATCAAAGCTTTTCTAGATGAGGCCCGAAGCTTCAGCGCATTGTTACACTAAGCGGTGCAAGATGGGACATGCAATATAACCAAAGACGAGGTGTTATTTCTTAGGGCTCATCTACACTTAAAACACTGCAGTGGCACAGCTCTGCTGCAGTAGCGCTTCTGTGCAGCCGCTACCTACATCGACGGGGGGTACGTTGATCAGTGTAAGTAGGCCACCTCCTGGGTAGGCAGTAGCTAGGTTGACGGAAGAATTCTTCCATGAAGCTAGAGCTGTCCACACGGGGGGACGCAGCTACACCACTCAAGAGTATGGATTTTTCACACCCCTGACAAACATAGTTAAGCTGTTCTATTGCAGATCAGGCCTCGCTGTGCAACAGCTGCAAAAGCTGAATAGCTCAGCCTTTGGCTGACCAAATACACGTCCCTCTGCAAAAGCTTTGAGGACCAGACTCTGTCCTCAGTGACTCTGATGATATTGTGTGAGTGTCACTGAGGGCAGAATTTAGTCATCTGCCTCTTGTTCTCTCCCATGGGCCAAATGAGCAACAGAGGGAGTCTTCACTCCATTCTGCCTAATGCAGTTTGGTTTTTAGTAAACCTGTCCAAGGAACTTCTCAAGTTTCCTAGTGAAAGTTAAACTAGACTCACAAATAGGATTCAATTGTCCCTAGCTTCAAAGCTCTGCTTGGTGCAAGGGGGCTGGGGAGGGATTCAGGGCCATCAGGGAGCTGTTTACAGATTTCTGATTCTGTGCTGACCCCAACTCAGCATGTTCCTATGACCCCTGGGTGTGGGGGCAGAGGACTCTGTGCATTGCCCTTGCCTCCAGGCACTGCCCCCTGCAGCTCCCATTTGCCAGGAACAGGGATCCATGGGCAATGGGAGCTTCAGGGGAGGTATGTGGAGGTGCAGCAAGGGCAGAGCACGTGGAGCTCTCCACCCCGACTCCTCCAGGGGCCGCAGCGCTCCTGGAGCGGCGCACGGCTGGGGACAGGGCAGGCATGCAGGGAGCCTGCCCTGGCCCCAGTGTGCGCCACTGCCATCCCAAGCAGTGTCAGGTCGGAGCCTGAACCCCTCCTGCACCCGTCTCCCCAATTCCCTGCCCTAAGCCCCTTACCTGCACCTCGCACACCTCCTGCACCCCAACTCCCTGCCCTAAGCCCCCTCGTATACCCTGCACCCGAACCCCCCACCCTGAACTCCCTGCTTCACCCTGCACCCCTGTGCACCCCAACCCCCTGCCCTGAGCCCCCTCATACACCTGGCACCCCTCCTCTGCCCCAATCCCTTGCTCTGAGCACCTTCCTGAACACCTCACCCCGTCCCACACCCCAACCCCGTGCCCCAGCCCTGCATACAATTTCCCCACCCAGATGTGGCCCTCGGCCCAAAAAGTTTGCCCACCCCTGGCCTAGGGATTACTTCCTCTAACTTATGCCAGTAGAGGGCTGGTTTAGCTCCATTCCACGCTAACTGCTACTGATACTCCCCTCCCCCAGCATGCTCTTTAAACCAGGAAACCCCCGTAAGGATACACCATCACTGTCCCTCTCCACAAGGGGAATTCTCTATCGGCCATTTATGGCCTGGATCAATCCAATTCAGCATGCAAGTTCTTGTAACTATAATATCACTTGCGGAACCCAGTGTTACGCTACAAAAATATATATCTGGCAGGCACTATGGGATCATTCAAACCTGGTGTCAGTGGTGAAACCTCATTGCCTTTGGTGGAGTTGCAGCCGCTTACACCAGGTATGAATATTGAGGGAGCTTATCTGCTTTCAACAGAAACCAATTTAATTCATATGTTCCACTTTCTCTATATATGGTCTTTAGTGAAAATACCCTACATTAACAAGGAATCCTCCAAAGAAATGATTTGGTAGAGAATCTCTCTCTGTTTGCACAATGTTCATTACATTTAACAGCTATATTTATAGCAATAGAAAGTTGCTTATTAAGCTCTTTTAAGATTAATGAAGCAGAGTTCCTGCGATGACATACTTACTACCCCTAGTGCACACAGTCTCTAATATTACATATTAAGCAGTGAAGGTTGGGATCGCATACTAATCACTGAAGCTAAATAGTCCTACTGCAAATTCCCTGCCAACACAATACAAAGTTGTTCTCAGTTTTTGCAAGGCTGTCTCTTCAATTATGCACAACTAACACAACTTTTGCATAAGCAATAACAATTTCTGCCTTTACCTGTGGAATAGTGTCTTGAGTCCTTGTATTATCCATGGCTGCAAAACTTCTATTCGTTTCATCAGTGCCCATAGGGTTACACACTATATGAAGCACACCTGCTTTTCAGCAGCACAGCTCTCTCTGGATCTTGCAGCGAGTGTTGATTATTAACAGTTACTTCCTTATACATTGAGATCTCAGAAACTAGAATGGTGCAGTGCTTCCTTATAGCAAGCCTGCTCTGTGAGAAGAGAAAAAGAAGAAGTTGATTGTTTGCTTGCCTTTGAATTGATACTTATCTTTTAGTTACTTCCTGATATCAATGAATTATACTCTATTATTAGACACTGATTCCATGTGAACTCAAAGCACATACGTTGCTAAAACAATGTTAAAAACTAAATATAATAAAATCTTCCAAAGAAATTGTAAATGTTCCTGCCACCGGGACTGGCCTTTCAGTATGGTTCAGTGCACACCCAGCTACCCTAAGTGCATGTGTTCGAACTGCAACTTGAGCATGTGCATACTAAGCAAGGGCACAAATGCACCTACACTGAAGCTCTAATTTCCAGCTCAGGTAGATGTACATGCACTACCTTTGATCAAGTATAGAAGCCCTATAATCCCTCACTCTGAGGCAGGTGGCTGTGGACCCTAGAAGCCCTGGCATCCCCAACCCCAGAGCTGTCATCCTGATCAGCTGCCCCAGAGCCGCAGACCCTGAAACCTAATTTCCCCAGCAGCCCACTGGGCAGGCAGTCTTCCTAGATCCAAGATTTCCACATACTTCCAAAACCTGTGTTGGATCCGATGGAAGTGCATCAAAATCATACTCTGTAAACATTTCAGTGTTGACAAATGGGCAATTTCTGACAAAAGAAGTGTTTCATCAATTTTTTTCTGAGCAGCTCTACTAATAAAAGCCTTCCTGTTTTATCATAGGATATCAGGGTTGGAAGGGACCTCAGGAGGTTAGCTAGTCCAACCCCCTGCTCAAAGCAGGACCAATCCCCAGACACATTTTTACCCCAGTTCCCTAAATGCCCCCCTCAAGTGACTGAACTCACAATGCTGGTTTTAGCAAGCCAATGCTCAAACCATTGAGCTAGCCCTCTCCTCCAAAAAGAAATTAAATATATGGAGATATACCTACCTCATAAAGCTGGAGGGGACAAAGTCATTGAGTCCAGCCCCCTGCCTGCACTAGCAGGACCACATACTGATTTTGCCCCAGATCCCTAAGTGGTCCCCTCAAGGATTGAACTCACACTTCCGGGTTTAGCAGGCCAATGCTCAAACCACTGAGCTATCCCTCCCCCTCATTACAGTGAGGCTTGATGGCTGTGTAACATCTGGAGATCCTTCTATTTATTTTTTGAATGAAGGAATCCCATGGAACTTTGTCGCTAATCTGATTATGGCACTGCAGAACATTTTTGCATTGCACAATTATGGGTTTATTTTATAAAAATTCAGTGGAATCATTAGACACGCTCCCTCTACAGTCTACAGAACAGCACTTTTTGCAACATTCATAATATGTGAGAAAGCAATTAATCAGAATGGAGCTCAATTGCTACTTTTAGAGCAAACATTTTCAATTAATCTGAAGTCGATAATTACACCTTCCTTTAATAACTGCTCGTGTGATTTTTTTTTTCCCAAGGCCTTATGTTAATTGACTCAAACATATGCCAGGACTGTGGGTTGCAGCAAACACTTGGGAACACTCTCTATTTAAATAAACTCGTCTTCCACTCTTGCTTATGAGCAAGAACTTCTTGAAGAGGTGGGACTTAAACCTCCATGCCAAGACACCACCATGTTTGGAGTTCAGAGTATAGTGAATGACTGAAGGAATGACTGGTCAATAGGGCAAATTGATTTTGTAGGAAGTCAACACTGCAGTGCTACAGGGGCATAGCTGCATTGGTGCAGCTGCGCTGCTGTAGTGCATCTGGTGAAGACACGCTATGCCAATGGGAGGGCACTCTCCTGCTGGCATAATTAGTCCACCTCAGTGAGCAGCAAAAACTATGTTGGTGGGAGAACATCTCCCACCAACATAGCATCAGTGTGAACAATGTAAAACTTGCATTGTTCGAGGAGGGCAACTTTTTCATACCCCTGAGTGATGTAAGTTAGATCGGCTTAAGTGCTAGCATAGACCTGCCCTAACACTTCTTCACAGCGGGTGAAATCCAGAGAGTCACCTCAAGGACAATACATCACTAAACACAGCTTAGTTTGGACTTGACTGATGCTCAGGACTTGTGCTGACTCTGTGCAAGCAGAGGAAAGGGAAATTTTACCCGATATAGAATCATATACTGCATCACTTCCCTGTCCCTCAAAAGATTCTACAGTTTCATTGAGATTGTTCTTTAACATAAGAACAGTCTTTCTACTGGGCGTATCCACAAGGCCCCGACTCCATCCACCTTTAAGTCCCTTTTAAAACCCATTTCTGCCTTTCTGCTTACAGTAAACTTAGCTGAGTTGTTCTTAAATGGTCTATTGCTGATCCCTAATTTCTGTCCAGGCTTAGCCTCTGAGCTCCTCAAACTAAGAAGCATCTTCCTATGGGTTTGGAAAACACCTCACCCATAGTGCTGCTACTATTAACAAAATATTGTTACCTCTTTTTGACCCTACCAGTTAATATCTGTAAGAGGATAAATTGATGCTGGAGATAAGTATCTTTGACGAAAACTTGCTATTTACAAAGAATGTACAGAGTCCTATTTTCCTGAGCATAGGAGCACTAACAGTAGGAAGTCATAGTACAGAGTTATAAGATCTCAATCCTAGCCCCCTTCCCTGAAGTCAGTGGCAAAATACCTCCCCTTGATTTCAATTATGCAGGTTGAGGCCCTGAGACAATACAATACAAGTAGTAGTAACTGTACACATAGGGCATGAGTAGGGCTAATGGCACCTAGAGCCTTTGCTTCATGACAATAGGAGACCTGGGTTCAAATCTCCCCTCTCTGCTTGACACACATAAGAACTTGAACCCAGGTTGTCTATTTTCCTTGTAAGTATCCCAACCACTGGACTAGCAGGAACAGAGCTATAACAAGGAATTTTTGCACCCGAGGCAAGGGTCAGCTCCAGGCTGTTTGGCAGCAGGTCCCCAAATCCCTCTCAGAGACAAGGACCTGCTGCCGAACTGCCGCCAAAGAACAAATGAAGTGGCAGCAGCAATTTGGCGGCAGGTCCTTCCCTCCGAAAGGGACTCAGGGACCCGCCGCCGAACTGCCACCAAAGAAGTGGCAGCAGCAGAGCTGTCACCAAAGCACCACTGATCGCAGTAGAGCTGCGCCCCTCTGCTTTGTGTGCCCACAGCAAGTGCCACACTCGCCTCGCCCTTGTTACAGCACTGAACAGGAATCCGGGGACAGTGCTCTCATCCTCTGCTGATGAAGCTCTTCCACTTTGTATAAAATAATTCAGTATTAAGGGTGCTAGAACCTGAGCAACTGTATAGTCCAGTGGCAGAGACACTCCTGTGGGATGCAGAGGCAATCAAAGTCGAACACATTAGACTTAACTTCCTTTGAGAGGCGGGATTTAAGTTACACCCAGCATTGCAATGTTTAAGTCCCTTTTGTGACTCTGGCTAAAGGTGTGCACTGTATTCACTGCGTTCTTGCTTTGTGTTCTCATTTATTCTTTGTATTACAATAGCACCTATCACCCCTACCGTGCATGGCATTACTACAAATTCCAGGAACAAGAGTCATACACTAGTGGTAGCTTTCTTTCCTGCTTGTTTTAATTCCCACATCAACTTTTCTATAAGCGTATCCTATACCTTGGGCGTATTCCTCTTTAGAGCAGCCTCTGAAAAGAGAAGACCAAAATTCCTAATGACGCTATGTGCACTATTATTGTTTTTAACCAAGTACAATGGAAACTGTACCAGGACTATCAACGGGAAGAAAGATGTAGGGAGACAAAATCATAGTAAACTAAAGAAAAAAGAGCCTGGAAGAAATGGAGTGTAATAGAAAAGAAGGTAGGTCAATTTTCTGAGGAAAGAGAGAAAAGAAAGGTTCCCTGAGCTCCCACGAAAGGATCAGAAGAGGTGGCAGACGTATTCCAAAGGAAATATAGTGCAATTGAAAACACCATTCTTCAGCCTTAGCTAAGGGGTGCACCAGGGAACTAAGATGGATTGGAAAGGACAGTGTCACAGCAAAAGAGTGACATGTACAGTTCAGCTAGCAAAGCAGAGATTTTGCATTGAACTGCAACATACAGAAAAGGAAAATGATACATTTAGCGCAGTTATGGATCTGCAGGGCAAGATAAGACAAGATGAGAAACATTTATATAAAAGGAGACCAGTAAAAAAATAATAATAATAAAGCCTATGACACTGGGACTGTATTGTATTTCAATTGGCTGCTTAAGTACTGTAGAACCCTGGCTTTCCACTCAAACCTCCACTCACTGTAATCTGTAACCTTTACCATTTTTTGGTTTTAGTTGCTATTTTAAAGCTGCCAGCTTGGCAGTGGGGGCAGATTGATGTCCTTTATATACAGACCTAGAGTACTATGGGCCCTGTAAGCTTCCACAAACACTGCCCTGCCTGTGTGGCCTCAGTCCCCAACCTGGAGCTATCCTGGGTCAGATTCTGCATGGCTCCTTTGAGGTCAGTGGAACTTTGCTGAGTAACACCAGTCAAGGGTCAGGCCTGAAATTATCACTAGGGGTGACAGTCGTACAGCCTGGAGGTCCATACAGTCCCAGCCCCTTTGCTGAGAATGCTGACAACGTATATGTATCTCCTTTATTTTAATAGTTTGGATACAAACGTTAAAGAGGGGAATGCATTTAATCATACACACACACACACACACAGTCCCACCAGTTGATGTTATAATTACCAGTCCAGAGTCTGGATCAACCTAGTGGCCCACTAGGCTGACCACCAGTAGGAAGGAGCCAGGTTCCGTCGGTCACGACATGATGCTCTGGGGAATTCTTGGTAGGATGAATCCAAAGTTTTATGGCAAGGCACCCTGTTTAGTGATTTTTCTTCATTGGGACCAATGAGTTTTGCACTGTCATGCTGTAATCAATTGTTATTGGACAATTTAACAAGCTTGTCATTCTCATTCTTTATCACAGATATCTTGTCCCCATTGATATGTGCCTGTCACATCTTTAGAGTCATCAGTCTGCCCTCCTCTGACATTTCAAGAGGGGCATCTATCTCCAGCTCCTCCCTCATACATCTGGCTCAGCGATGGCCTTCACACTTATCTCTTTACATATACATTCCTCGTTTACACACAACAGAATTTACAAGGAACATTTTGAACAGGAACATCAAATTGCAATGCACAAGAAAACAATCAGGGCATTCTTTTACTTATTTTAAAATGCTAAACCTACAACAAAATAGTGACCTTAAAACATCTGTTACTGCCTTGAAATCAGCTCAGAAAGATTCTGGCTGATGCATCTTTACCAAATGGCCCATTAGGCCATTCCTTTCTGCTATTCAAAAAGGATGACTGCCAGGATATCATCAAATCATACACCAATAGATTTAATACATGCTACAATTTCCTTCATTCTAAATTATAGAAAATACAAACATTAAAATCCTGCTACTATATATCTCCCTTTTGACCCATCACTGCTTGGTTCACTGGTGGGGGGTAACATTCAAGGCCTGCGTTCACAAATGAATAGGAAACAAAGTAATTCAGCCACATCCTTCTTATTTGTCAGCCCTGGGATTTGGGGTTGTTTGTTTGTTTTCTTGGGAGGGTGTAGGGAGAAGGTATGAACATAAAAACAGCCATATTGAGTCAGACCAAAGGTCCATCTAGCCCAGGAGTGGGCAAACTACAGCATGTGGGCTGAATCCGTCCCACCAGCTATTTTGATCTGGCTCTCGAGCTCCCGCTGGAGAGCGGCGTCTGGGGCTTGCCCTGCTCCCACGCTCCAGCTGGGGAGCAAGGGTGGGGGCCGCTCCATACAGCTCCTGGAAGCAGTGGCCTGACCCTCCTCCAGCTCCTATGCCTAGGGGCAGCCAGGGGGCTCCACTCTGCATGCTGCCCCCACTCCAAGCACTGCCCCTGCAGCTCCATTGGCTGGGAACCACAGCCAATGGGACCAGCAGGGGTGGCACCTGCAGACATAGCAGTGTACAGAGCTGCCTGGCCGCACCTCCACATAGGAGCTGGAGAACGTATATACCTCAAGTGATTCCCGAAAGCAGAGGTAAGCGACACCTGGAACCTGCACCCCTGAGGCTCCTCCCATTCCCTAACCCCCTCCCACCCTCTGAACCCCTTGATCCCAGTCCAGAGCACCCTCCTGCACCCCAAATTCCTCATCCTCAGCCCCACCCTAAAGCTGTGACACCCCCCACCTCCCCACGCACACACCCCACACTCCACCACCCCAGCCAGAGCCCCCTCCCACACCCTGAACTCCTCTTTTCTGGCCCCATCCTGGAGCTCGCACCCCCAACCACAGCCTTTACCCACTCCCACACCCCAACCCGTATCTGGTGAGCATTCATGGCCCACCATACAATTTCTATTCCCAGATATGGCCCTCAGGCAAAAATGTTTGCTCACCGCAATCTAGCCCAATATCCTGTCTTCCGACATTGGCCAATGCCAGGTGCCCCAGAGGGAATTAACAGAACAGGCAATCATCAGGTGATCCATCCCCTCTTGCCCATTCCCAGCTTCTGGCAAACAGAGGCTAGGGCCACCATCCCCTCCCAGTTAATAACCATTGACAGACTTATCCTCCATGAACTTATCTAGTTCTTTTTTTAAGCCATGTTATAGTCAAGATCAGGTATTTGTTTTGGGTTTTTTGGTATCTTCAAGACCTTCTGCATCCACTCAGGAAATTTTAGTCACAAGAAAACCATGGATCTCAGATCAAGACAGAGGTCTCCTGACCTTTGGGGATAGAACAAGAAGTTTGGTGCAGCACAAAATCATGGACCATCAAAAACACAAACACTGTCAATTTTAAAGGAAAATGCAATGAAATAAACAAAAAAAATCACATTATGAGACAACTACTATAATCTTAAACTTATGCAAAACATTTTCACTAGGCAGCAAAGCTAAATGCATTGTGGAGAGGGGCATTGTTGCCTTAACATGTTACATTTCTGCCCTTATCTGCCTGTATGTTGTAACAGCTTCATTTTGTTTTGGACGTTGAGAATCTATCCAGATTTATTAAATGAGGACCTCCCTCCTCCACCCCCTTTAAAAAAAAAAAGTGAACATCCCAGGCATAGGACTGAAAGACAAGATGCTTCTATCTGACCTGAGTTTGATCCTGGTTTTAATTAAGAAAAATATTTATGAACAGATTAGATAATGGAGGGCCCCTTGTCCATCACATACAAAGAAGGGGAAAAGTCTGAGTTTATTCAAAATACAAACTTCTGACTGATCCATCAGGTCTGTACACACAAGTATAGCAGGGCAACAGGGACATCTACTGGACATCACCAATTAGTACAAAATTCTCTCACAAACAGTATTAGCATCCTACGTAAGAGGATGTAGGAGCATGTACAGCTAACTAAAAAAAAGGTATCATATATACATCATTGTCACATGCCCCATAGCACCTCTGGATGGCCAAGGATGGCACTGGAGGAATTCTCTTTCTCCATTTCCCCTCACCAAGGGTTGCCATCCCTTTCAGGGAGTCATGTGGCTCAGATGTCTAGCTAGGTCAGTCTCAGAGTTCAGCTCCTTTCCAGGATAACAAAGAGTCCAAGTATATGAAAAATGTCTTCCATTCCCAGCCCCTTCTGGTCTACCTTTCAGTCTTCTCTGCTCTGGGTTAGAGCCCAGACTCCCAGGCTGCTTCCCTGGAGTCCCCTTGTAAAGGTTGGGGACTCACAGCTGCGGCACCTCCTGCTGGTCATTGGGAATTAGCTCTTGCCCAGCCTCCAGAGCACGCTCTGCAGGCCAGTGTCCTGCTGGCCCCCATGTCCCTCCAAGGACTCAGTGCCTCTTGTCTTTGGGGTGCTGCCCCCTGGCAGTGCGCCCACAGTCACAGGGTGTCCCCACCCAGGCAAACCCCCAACCCTCTATCCCCACCTTGCCTCAGTCATGGGCTACTGCCAGTCACCATCTAGCCCCCAGTCACTGAGGCAGACTGCAGCGTAAAAGCCACTTATCAGAGGCAAGCGCGCAGTTGGACATGCTGTCTCTGCCTACCCCTTTGGGCTACCCCTTGCAGCCCCAGTACCTAATTGGCCTTCCACTAGGCCACAGCCTGTGGGGTTTCCAGGCTGGAGTTCCCAGCTCCCTTGGTCTTCCCCCAGCCTTGATCCATTCCAGGTACCATCTCTCAGCTCCCTGCAGCCAAGTCCCTCCCCCTCAAAGCTAGAGAGAATCTATCTCTGGCTTGTGGCCCCAGCCCTCTTATAAGGGCCAGTTGGGTCCTCATTTAGCCACCTTGGGCCTGATTTGGCCACGGTCCCCATCTGAGGCTGCTTTCCCCACTCAGCCCTGCTTTTCCTTCCCTGACACAGCCCTCTTCCCGGGCTGTTTTAAGCCATTTAAGGTAACCACCTCACTACACTCCACCCACCCAGTTCCCAGAAACCCAATAGGTACAATCTCCTTCTTCTTCCAGGCCCTACGTCAGGGCCTTCCATAGCAGCCCAGTTGACTCCCTGTGGTTCCTCCTCCTCCAAACAGGAGTTCTCTGCCCTTTTATGAGGCCTGTGAGTTTATCAGCCTGTTACCTCACCCCAGTTAGTCCTGCCTCCTAATTATGCAGCCAATTATGGCACAGGCAGGGCCAACTGAATAGAACTGTCTAGCCCCAGGCTCCTGGCCATTAAAGAGGAATGTCACCCCATTACAGTCATCCTTGGTGATTTCTATGCTCAGCCTCTCTTTTTAAAATAGAAATTATAGATGGTGTCTTTAAATACAAAAATTCCTTTGTGTTATGTTCAGACACCTAGTTATCATTAGATTAGGGCCTGATCCGAAGCTCATTGGAGCCAATGGGAGTTTTCAATCTTTCCTGTCACAGTGTATCTACAGTCATGGAATAGCAAACTTTAATATTGAGAGAGTTGGATTTTTATTAAATAGCAGATGGGGCTTTGCAGGAAGTTCCAGGGCAAAACTTAGCTGGCAGAAGGCAGGTGTGAAGGTCAAAGGTGCATGATAAATAATGAGGAGGACAGATCACTGATGCAGAGTGATCTAGATCCCATGGCAGGCTGGGTGCAAGCAAACAATATGTGTTTTAGTATGACTAAATGTAAATGAACAGAATGTATGCCCTCAGTACAATATGCAGGACTCTATCCTGGGAAACAGTGGCTCTGGAAAAGACTTGGGGATTGTGGTGGATCATCAACTGAACATGAGCGCTGGGTCCAAAAGGACTAATATGATCTTTGTATGCATAAACAGGGGAACCTCAGACATGTCGAACTTCTCAGACAGTGAAATCCTGCACGATCTCAGCTCGGTGGCAACTGTCCTGGAGGCATTCATTATCTCAGTGAATATGTCCTCGCGCATTCTCTTTCTCATCACCGAAAGTCTGCTTTCGGGTGTTGATGACATGCCAAAGAACACATTTCCAGCTGTCAGCCAGGGGAAAAAATAAAGGAGCCATTGTACATGAATAAAATGTTTCCATAGCAAGGCCATTTTCATAAAAAAAAACATTACGTTATGGCTTGCACCTAGTTTAATCAGAATCCATAACCGTTCACTGTGCTGTTTTGCAGCTCCAGCCATGGTGAGTATGCTCCCTCCCCCCCGGATCATGGGTGATCGCACTTTTATTGAAGTTTATGGCAGGCTCATACCAGGAGCAGAGGTAGCTAGTCGAACAATGGCCCTTCCCTGTAGGACCATGGGAAGCGGTTTACGAATGGGGTGGTGGGAATCTTTTCACTCCCAAATTGTGAAATCTCTCATGTGGGGCTCCAGTCCCCTATCAGCCACTTTAAACTACTTGCTGACCCATGCCACGCTCAGAAAAGGCACATTAGCTGCCACATGATTTGGTGATCTGGAATATGGGGAGGCGGGATGGGTTTACATGCCCTTTTCTTTCCATGTAAGAGCACTTTTAATGAGAACTTTCCTCATTTCCCCTAGGCGACCCTATGTGCTATCAGTCTCCTGCAAGTAACAGAGGTGGAAAGGAAAGAGATGTTGCAAACGTCTGGCTATAGACTTGGTCTTTATGCTGCTATGCTGTGTACTGCAATGATGCCAGCAGAATTAATTCAGGAGTTGCGTGGGAAAATGTCCTATCATGGTGGAAGAAATATGACTGCCTTGCTCAAAAACTTTCTGCAAAGGATTACAGAGTACCTCCATGAAAGTTTCCTAGCGATATCCATGGAGGATTCCTGGGCTCTCTCAGTCCACATAAACAGACTTTTCTGGGGGCCAACTCTGCGTAGCTGGAGCAGCTTCTTGTAAGCAAGCAGAGAACCACAGCATCTCGCTTTTCTTCATGGTAAATATGCAATAACGCCGAATGTGTGTGTGCCCATTAAAATTTAACTGGACTTTCATTGATAATTCTAGAAATACTCAGTCACGCCACAAGGTGGTGCCAGATCCTACCTTACCATCACTAAAGATGTTTTTAAAAATCCAGCTTGCAAAGGGGAGTAAAACTAAAAGCCATACATGAGTGTTGTAACTAACTCTAACACCTCAGCGATGCAGATCAGTCTGTGAGCAAAGCCCACTACATAGCACTGCAAGTTAACCAGTAGAGTTTCAGAGCTTCCACATCTTCCAGTTACCCCAGAAAGGTTCTCCACATTGGTCCACATGCACCCGTTTTAGGGGTGCATTGAGGGAAGACTTCTCAAAGCACCATGCTAAACTGTGGTCCCAGTGTACGACGAAATCACTACTGAGGGATAAGGCCACTATTCCAGCTTCACTAGTCACATCACACTTAATTAAAGCCTGCAAAATTACAGCTTTGCCTGTTCTTCTGTTAACAGTGCACCTACACTGCAACTGCAGTGTGACTGCACCTCACCTAGACATACCTGGGCTAGCTCAGATACTGATGTAGTGAAGCTGCGGCAGCATGGGCTGTACTAGCCTGACCAGAACCTTGGGTAATTACTCAGGCAGCTAGTCCATGCCAAAGACTGTGCTGCTGCAGGTTCACTGCTACTGGTTAGCAGGGTTGTGGCATGTCTCTGCCAGGCCAGAGACAATGGTGAGTGCTGCCGATCACTGACCAATCATCTACTCAAAGTAAAACACCTTGAGACACCTGCTTTGCTCTACCTGGGAGAAGTCACTTCCTCCTCTTGTCTGAAGGGAGGAGTAGTAATGGAAAATTACCAAAAGGCAAAACAAAACGAAGCAGGCAGCCCCAGCAGGAGTCTATAAAGGGTGTCCTGGGAAGGGTGAGGGGACATACATTGAAGGAGAGCCATTTTGCACCATGTAAAGAGAAGGGAGGCTGGTCAGGGACAGAGTAGGCAGTGGGGTAGAGGACCCTGCCTGATTGACAGAACACAAGTGATCCTCCAAGGGAAGTGTGAGCTAGACATTGTGTTCAGGAGGTTTTATTGTTTTGTCTGATCTATGCTCTCCTGTACTTTTCATAATTAAAATAAAAGAGCATATTTTAAGATGTTAGACTGGGCTGGGTTGAGGTGGGGGTGGGGGTGGGGCTGGGGGTGGGGTTCGACTGCTTCAGAACTATTGTGTGCCCCTGAGACAGAAACTGTAAATCAGACACTTCTCACCTTTGAGAGGAGTCCTGTGTAGACCACGTTCAAGTACTGGTGAATCTGAAGAGTAAGCACTGCACCTGGAGGGTGAACAGCAGGTTCCAACAATCAGAGAGGGAGTACCAGATAGGTCTGCTCCCTGAGAGTGTGTCTAGGGACCCCGAGATTGGGGCAGTGGCTAGACTTTGTTCAGGCTCCAGAAACTTGAAAAGCCACAGGCCAGAGCAGAGAGGACTGGATTCCCATTCATCAGTCCTTGTGCGTGCCCAGGAAGGGGCGCTCACTAGAATCTGAAACACCTGTAGAATAGAAACTTTTTAAACAACTTTAAATGTGTCACAAAATCCTTTTCCTGTGTTTTGACCCATTCTAGATTCCAGTTCCTTCGTAAACCTTACAGAAGAAAATAGTGGAACTTGGCAAGAAATGGTTTTCCTATCCTGTGAGACTGAGATTTTTACCTTTTTTCTGTTCTGAAATGGGACAAGAAGTTGAAATTTTGAATGTGTTCGGACTGACCAAAAAAGTGAGATCAATAGAAAGGTTTCATTTTGAGAATATTAAACATTTTTGTTTTGATTTTTTAAACTAAGTAGAAGTTAACTAAAATTTCAGAACAAAAAGTTGTTTTGATTCAAAAACAAAAAAAGTATTTTTTTTTCAAATCAGGAGATGTGTCAAAACCAACCTTCTCTCATGAACAGTTTCAATTTTGAC
The DNA here is from genome assembly GCF_007399415.2 of Gopherus evgoodei. Taxonomy (NCBI): domain Eukaryota; kingdom Metazoa; phylum Chordata; order Testudines; family Testudinidae; genus Gopherus; species Gopherus evgoodei. Next base: position 13,485,850 of record NC_044335.1, on the reverse strand, counting down.
AAATTGACATTTTCTGAGGAAAGCATTTGGTTAGAAAATTCCTGACCAGCTCTAGAAAATGCTACTCCTACGGAAACAAATTAATACTTAACGCAAGTGTGGCAGAAGTGAGACCTTACTGGTGAGTGATAGCCTCTATGTCTATCCTCATTTCCAGAAGGTTCATTCACACACACACTTTGTTTAAAAACCAAGATCTAGTCTACACTTAAATTTTAAGTCAACATAACTGCATTGATCTGGAGGGTGAAAAATCCATACTCCTGAGCAACATAGTTATGCTGAATTAACTTAGGGCTGGTCTACACTGGAGGGGGTGGTAATCGATCTAAGGGCTTGTCTACATCAGAAAGTTGCAGCGCTGGTGAGAGAGTTACAGCGCTGCAACTTTGAAGGTGTACACATCTGCAGGGCACCACCAGCGCTGCAACTCCCTGTTTGCAGCGCTGGCCGTACTCCCGTTTTGTCTCGGGTGTAGAGGATCCAGCACTGGTGATCCAGCGCTGGTAATCCAATGTAGACAGTTACCAGCGCTTTTCTTGACCTCCGTGGAAGGAGGAAGCCTCTGGTAATCAAGCTGGTTTCCTTTCCCGGTTTGCTCTCTCGGTCCCGGAGCCACCCAGCAAACCGCAGGGAAGGAGACCTGCTTGCTCGGGGTTCCGGGACCGAGAGAGCAAACCGGGAAAGGAAACCAGCTTCGCCGCGGTTTGCTCTCTCGGTCCCGGAACCCCGAGCAAGCAGGTCTCCTTCCCTGCGGTTTGTTGGGTGGCTCCGGGACCGAGAGAGCAAACCGCGGCGTTCCCGGTTTGCTCTCTCGGTCCCGGAACCCCGAGCAAGCAGGTCTCCTTCCCTGCGGTTTGCTGGCTGGCTCCGGGACCGAGAGAGTAAACCGCGGCGTTCCCGGTTTGCTCTCTCGGTCCCGGAACCCCGAGCAAGCAGGTCTCCTTCCCTGCGGTTTGCTGGCTGGCTCCGGGACCGAGAGAGCAAACCGCGGCGTTCCCGGTTTGCTCTCTCGGTCCCGGAACCCCGAGCAAGCAGGTCTCCTTCCCTGCGGTTTGCTGGCTGGCTCCGGGACCGAGAGAGCAAACCGCGGCGTTCCCGGTTTGCTCTCTCGGTCCCGGAACCCCGAGCAAGCAGGTCTCCTTCCCTGCGGTTTGCTGGGTGGCTCCGGGACCGAGAGAGCAAACCGCGGGGAAGCTGGTTTCCTTTCCCGGTTTGCTCTCTCGTCCCGGAACCCCCCTTGAAGCCGCCCAACAGCGCTGCAGTGTGGCCACATCTAACACCACTTGCAGCGCTGGTTGCTGTAAGTGTGGCCACTCTGCAGCGCTGGCCCTATACAGCTGTACTAATACAGCTGTAACAACCAGCGCTGCAAAATTTTAGATGTAGACATGGCCTAAGATACGCAACTGTAGTCGAAGTGTCCTAGATCGATTTACCTCAGGTCCTCATGGCACGAAATCAATGTCCGCAGCTCCTCCTGTCAACTCCGCTACTGCCGCTCGCTCCGGTGGAGTTCTGGAGTCGATGGGAGCTCATTCGGGGATCGATATATCACCTCTAGATGAGACACGATATATCGATCCCCGAAAAATTGATCGCTACCCACCGATACGGCGGGTGGTCTGGACGTACCCATAGACACATAAAACACAGCTATGTTGATGGAAGGATGTTTGTCAACCTAGATACCATCATTTTGGTAGCTAGGGTCCTACGTGATGGAAAAACCCCTTCCATCAACATAGGCTGCATCTGCTCTATAGCGTTATGGCAGCATAGTTACAGTAGTACAATCCCCATATTGTAGACATAGCCCTAGTCACTGAGGGCTGGGGTTAAGAATTAAATTTCAGGTTTCCAGTGATAATTTAGGCACTTAGGACCCAGTTTTCAAAGTGTTATGCACATAATTGTGTATCTAACTTGAACATGTGTAAGCAGAGTCAGGCTGAGCGCTACTCTGACATCTGGTGGTGAATTGTAGAGAGTGTGGAAAGAATTTTAAGAATTTGCATTGGCAACCACCCCCCACACACACACTTAGCATAACCCCACAGCAGCTTGGGATGGTGATTTTAACAGCTCTGGGATCCCCAATTTCTTTGTTATTGGGGCAGGGGGGAAAAAAAGTTTCTCACCCTGATTGTGTGAATGGGGAGCTGTGGGACTGCTTTGTGACAGAAATGACTTAACCTCAGTTGGGTGGTACTTGCTAAACATGGGACATGGGTTCCAAAATCCCATGAATTGAGAGAGGTTGGGGGCTGGTGTGTGTACCTGAGGGCATGGACTTGGAACACCAATTGCACAGCCTCCTCTCCACTGTTAAAGAGTAGAGCTAATTTTTTGATTCTATTAGGAGTCCATCTAGAGACTGCTGAGCTGAATTCATGTTAGGCCAATGGTGCACCAGCACTAAGGCTCCCCTACTAACAGCTGAAATCACTGAAAGAGCTGAATTGAGATCATGGAGTGCTGTGTTAACTAGTGGGGGAGCATGAAGACCCATTGTTAAGCAGCTGGCAGAGCAGTTTGCAGTGTGTTGGAGCAGCCCATGGAACAGTGAGTGGAGTGAAGCAGTTTGCAGGGACAGCGGGAGGAGCGGCACAGCTGGTGTGGTGGAGCTGGTCGTGGTGAAGGCTGCAGCAGAGCTCCATGGAGAGGCGGAGCAGTTGGCCCTGGCCCATGTAAGGTGCCCATTAACACCCTGTGTGGACTTCCCCCACCCCACTTTCCATCCAGGCTGTTGGGGGTAAAACTCTGCAGATAAACTCTCAAACTCTGGGGTGGCACTGACCAGAGACTTTGGGGTGATTGGACTTAAGGCCCTAAGGGGAAAAGGACATTGTCAAACATACATGGGGGTGGGTTTTTTGTTTGTTTATGGTTTGTGTTATAATCCTGTTTGTGGTGTTTCTCCAGTGGGATGCCGCATTGTTTCCTTCCTTTATTAAAAAGATTTTGCTACACTCAGGCCATGTCTACATCTAAAATTTTGCAGCGCTGGTTGTTACAGCTGTATTAGTACAGCTGTATAGGGCCAGCGCTGCAGAGTGGCCACACTTACAGCAACCAGCGCTGCAAGTGGTGTTAGATGTGGCCACACTGCAGCGCTGTTGGGCGGCTTCAAGGGGGGTTCGGGGAACGCGAGAGCAAACCGGGAAAGGAGACCAGCTTCGCTGCGGTTTGCTCTCGCGTTCCCCGAACCACCCTGCAAACCGCAGGAAAGGAGACCTGCTTGCTCGGGGGTTCGGGGAACGCGAGAGCAAACCGGGAAAGGAGACCAGCTTCGCCGCGGTTTGCTCTCGCGTTCCCCGAATCACCCTGCAAACCGCAGGGAAGGAGACCTGCTTGCTCGGGGGTTCGGGGAACGCGAGAGCAAACCGGGAAAGGAGACCAGCTTCGCCGCGGTTTGCTCTCGCGTTCCCCGAACCACCCTGCAAACCGCAGGGAAGGAGACCTGCTTGCTCGGGGGTTCGGGGAACGAGAGAGCAAACCGGGAAAGGAGACCAGCTTCGCCGCGGTTTGCTCTCGCGTTCCCCGAACCACCCTGCAAACCGCAGGGAAGGAGATCTGCTTGCTCGGGGGTTCGGGGAACGAGAGAGCAAACCGGGAAAGGAGACCAGCTTCGCCGCGGTTTGCTCTCGCGTTCCCCGAACCACCCTGCAAACCGCAGGGAAGGAGACCTGCTTGCTCGGGGAACGCGAGAGCAAGCGGGGGAAGGAGACCAGCTTGATTACCAGAGGCTTCCTCAGGTATGCTGGGATACCTGCTTATTCCACGGAGGTCAAGAAAAGCGCTGGTAAGTGTCTATACTTGATTACCAGCGCTGGATCACCAGCGCTGGATCCTCTATACCCGAGACAAAACGGGAGTACAGCCAGCGCTGCAAACAGGGAGTTGCAGCGCTGGTGGTGCCCTGCAGATGTGTACACCTCCTAAGTTGCAGCGCTGCAACTCCCTCACCAGCGCTGCAACTTTCTGATGTAGACAAGCCCTTAGACTCCGTGCTTGTGAGAGAGGAAGTATTGCCTCCTAGAGGCGCCCAGGGGGGTGTGGTATGTAAGTGTCCCAGGTCACTGGGTGGGGGCTCGAGCCGGTTATGCATAGTGTTATTGAAACGGAACCCCTGGATACTGAACCCGGCCCTTGTTGCTGCCAATTCAGAGGGGCAGAAGGGTTACACATGTAATTACTGCCATTATGTGCTCTGGTTAGATTGCTGTGCAAGCAAAAGACCACTTATCCACCTAGTTGGCAAGCTGAATGTCCACACAACCTTTTCTCTAAATACAACCATGGTAACTGCATGAATAAGTTAAGCATGCAGTTATGCAGACATCTGCAAGCTCAGCTGCATATCTTTTTTGAAAATCAGGATCTCTGTCTCTAATGGGCCAGTTGTATCATTTTACCGAGCGTTCACATGCAACCTGACTAATCAGCATGCGAAGTACAACTTTACACATCTTGAATGCACACTTTTTGAATCAGTTATGTCAGTGTTAACTTTTGATGGATTAATGTGCTAACATTCAGGTGAAACAAGCCTTGTGGCAGTTATAGATCACTGATACAGTAACACACAGAGAACAGTTCTGCATCATTGAGGTGTAAGGACATTCTTCAGCAGCAAGAGAGGAAAGATTAAATGAATTAAACCAAGATCTCAACCTGCTGCAGTATAGCTGATTTGCCCTCCAGGAAGTGTCAATCATTATCCTATATTTTAGGATGTGGGGAGCACTCTGCTGCTCTCCCTACATGTATTTTTAGCCTTTTTCCCTTTACAGATTACAGCCACCAACTGTTTGTCCAATGGCCAATTTTCACTAAAAGCTTTTCAAAATTCCAGCCTCAATTTCACCAGAATTACCCATCATTGGGTTATTACTTTAAAAAGGGGGGGGGGGAAGGTTAACAATCACAGTCTCATTTAGTCTCAGCTTCACATTGAGTCTGAGAACATTTAGAGATTATAAAGGAAAAAATCTCACCCGCTTTATGTGGATTCATAAAATGTTACTGAAAATATGAAGCCCAGACTCAAAGATTGACCACATAGATTTCTATATTGGGGGGGGGCATAGTAAGATCTTGTGGTTTACACACTTCACTGAGATTTGTTAGAACTGGGTCTAATTCTCAGTCATGCCACTTGCCACAGTTATTCTATATGCTCTTGGCCAAGACACAATCTTATTGTGTCTTTTCTGTAAAATGATGATAAAACTTCATTTCTCCCACCCCATTGGCCTGTCTTGTTTATTTAGATGGTAAACTCTTTGGGGCAGGGACTCTCACTCTGTTTATGATTGTGGCAGCTACTACAGATTATAGCTACATACTATAGGTTGCAGCAGTGGGTGGCAAACAATTCTGCTAGTACTCTGCACCATGGTCACTCCTGAACCTCCACAAGATCCAGTTAATCTGGGCTCGCATGGTTCGACTGAATACTAAATTTGTCCCAGATCTCACACATACAGAAAATACTTAGCAAGATATGTGAGTAGCATCATAACAAATGCACTGTAAGGGCAGATTTATCCATCAATATGGTGACCGAGAACCACAGAAGTCCGAGACAAGGAGAAAGCCCTGTTAGATCTTCCACCCTTTCTCCTTGCCAATGCTGATTTAACAGTAAGGCTCTTTAGGATAACGATGGAACCAATCCTGTGCCCAATGAACCCAACAACAAAACTTCCATCAACGTCAGAGTTGTCTATTGATTTTATGCAGCCATCTCACATAGCCTTGGGAAGAACAAAACAAAATAAAAAATAAAAAAAAACCACACCTCACTATAAAGCATAGATTGAATATTACTCTGATTTGAATAATCAAAGTACTATACTTGACTTCAATGGAGTTATATCAGCTTGTACCATTTAGGTACCCATCAAGAATATCAAGGTTATAAAACATTAAGTTCTTAACTGAAATTAGTCAACAGAAGTGGCCTTGGTGAATTGAAATTGAATATAATGTTCTTTATCATCAGGAATTATGTAAGATGAATGACAGATATAAGCTTTGCATGACACTGCTTTATCACAAGGTTTCCGCTCATGTTGAGTGCCAGACTACTTTCAGTATATTGAACAGAAAAGTGTACCACATTGCAGCTAATTATAAACAATTGTAATATATGAAGAATGTCGTGCACGTGACCACAGGCATTTTTTTTATTTACAACGGTAAGGAGAAAAAATGATTGAGAAATGGCTTCACTGTACAGTTGCTAAGCACTTTTCATGTATGTTTATTATCCACAGGTTATAAGTAAAAGATCACATGAACGAGACTAACAAGTGTATTGTGATTTCTGTTTGAAGAGGTTCCTGTGAATTGTTTCCTATCATACTTACTTCTGGATGCACATAAAGATTAAGGCAAATACCAGAATTTCCAAACCACTAAGCCAAACATTGCTAGAAATATGATGCATGAATCTGGAATCCAGAAAAGTGAAAGGCTCCGACCACGAAGGAAGAATGTCTTACATCTTGATACTAGTGCTGGACAGGAGTCAGTGGCAGTATTGCCTGTGGAAATAGCACAGCAGGATCTGATCACACTTATTCTCAGCACTGACCAGCTCTGTGACCCTGGGCAAATCACTTCACTTGTCTTTGCCTCTATTTCCCCTACCATCCTTCATGTGCCTGATCTGTTTAGATGTCACATTCCTCGGGATGGGGACCAATTGCTCACTATGGGTTTGTAGTGTACCTATCACAATGGGGCCCCTATCTCAGCTGGGACTGCCCACTGCTACTGCCTCACAAACAATAATCTGAATAAAGATTGAATAAGAACTTCTGGATTTGTCCTATATAATCAATAACATCAACTGACTTCTGGGGGAGTGAGAGTCACTCAGCACCATCTAGGATCAGACCCTTTGGCTTTTCAATTCAGAGCATACCCAATGCTGGGATTCCCGCAAAGACCCTTCCACTTGGCTTATCCAGAATACCTCATCCGTTCTGGGAGAGCACTTCATCATCCAGTTCTCTGGTATTTGAAAAACTCATCTCAGTTCAACTCCAGCTCATCAGTCAGGTCATTTTATTAAGCATGTAACAGCTCTGAGCCCATGCTGGCTAGGCCATGATGCAGGGGGGTTAGGACAGGGTGATCCCACAATTCCAAATCACATCACACTGTTTATATACATTTTCCCTAGCTACTAACATCTGTACTTATGTAACCCTTCTGCCCCTCTGAGTTGGCAGCAACAAGGGCCGGGTTCTGTATCCAGGGGTTCCATTTCAATAACAAAATGCATAACCAGCTCGAGCCCCCACCCAGTGACCTGGGACACTTACATACCACACCCCCCTAGGCGCCTCTAGGAGGCAATACTTCCCCTCTCGCAAGCACGGAGTCTGAGTGTAGCAAAATCCTTTTAATAAAGGAAGGAAACAATGCGGCATCCCATTGGAGAAACACCACAAACAGGATTATAACACAAACCATAAACAAAAACCCACCTCCAAGTACGTTTGGCAAAGTCCTTTCCCCCTTAGGGTCTTAAGTCCAATCAACCCAAAGTCCAACAACCCAAAAGTCTCTGGTCAGTGCCACCCCAGAATTCAAGAGTTTATCTGCAGAGTTTTACCCCCCCAGCCTGGGTGGAAATGGGGGGGGGGAGTCCACACAAGGTGTTAATGGGCACCTTACGTGGGCCAGGACCAACTGCTCCGCCTCTCCATGGAGTTCTGCTGCAGCCTTCGCCCCAACCAGCTTCACCACACCAGCTGTGCCACACCTCCAGCTGTCCCTGCAAACCACTTCACTCCACTCACTGTTCTACAGGCTGCTCCAACATGCTGCAAACTGCTCCGCTCTGCCAGCTGCTTAGTGATAGATCTTCAGGCTCCCCCACTAGTTAACACAGCACTCAGTGATCTCAGCTCTGTCAGCTGTTAGTAAGGGAGCCCTGGTGTTGGTACACCATTGGCCCAACATGTATTCAGCTCAGCAGTCTCTACATGGACTCCTAACAAAATCAAAATTAGCTCTACTCTTTAACAGTGGAGAGAGAAAGATGTGCAATTGATGTTCCAGGCCCTCAAAAGGGGGCCAGGCCATCAGATATACACACACCAGTGCCCAACCTCCTCAATTCACTGGGAGTTGGAACCCATGTCCCTTGTCTAGCAAGTGTCATTTAATTTATATTGAGACATTTCTGTCATAAAGCAGTCTCATAGGTCCTCATTCACATAATCAGGTGGCAACATTTTATTTATCCTGCCCCACTAACAAAGAAATTGGGGATCCCAGAGCTGTCAAAATAACCATCCCAGGCTGCCTTGCAGGTGTGCCCATGCAAATATCTGAGATATCACACTTCTTGACATTCTTTCCACACTTCCCATAATTCACCACCAGATGTCAGGGTAGGGCTCATCCTGACTCTGCTTACACTTACTTAATATAATTGATCTTTACAATGTCCAGACATGTAAGGACCAATCACTTGTGCACTCACCTTATCTATCTGTCAAGCTTTTCCCACTTCTCAACTAGCCTGAAAACACTGTCTCCAGCACACAGCCTGGCACACTCTCATATACAGTTTAACCTTGCACTCAAATCAGCTATATTCAAGTTTACTCACAGCCAACATGATCTGTCTACCTCCTACTACCCAGAATCAGCGTTGCAGGTCAACGGGAATGGTTAGAGAGCACTGCTGCCCAGATTTTCCATTGACAGCTGAGGCGATAAGAACCACTGCTAGTGATATCTGTCACCAGTGAAAATGACCAGAAGAACACAGCTGTGTCAATCACATCTGCATGTCTTTCTCCACAAGTCAACAAGAGGACATAACTGATCCTCAGCATTTATTACTCTGAAGCACTTAATGTCTATTGAATATGACACAGAATCTGCAGGTGCTGGCAAGTGTTTTTCAATCAAGTATGCTTTGGGCTAGAGTCACAAAGCAATTTAGGTGCTTAAAAGTAGCATGCCCCTAAGTCCCTTAGGTTCTTTAAAATTATTACCACTTCTCTAAGGACATCTGTAGTATGTCAGTAATCTTATATGTAGTAATCATGCCACTAGTCATCTTGTCATGCCATGTTCAGTTCAATTCAGCACTCTATGAAGTACTAGGCACATAACTTAATATCCTTCTATACCATGGCATGCTGTACGGCTTAACTTTGAATGCTGGTGGCTTCGTCAGAATGTAACTCCCCCAAACAGAAAATTAATCCCCAGTCCTTAAATCTCTCATCTTGGCAGTAAACTAACACATCTCTCACTACAGACTTTAATGATGGCTCCAGGAACACTCATGGCTGTTATCAAAGTTCTGAGGTATGATGTCATAAACAAACATTAGTTAACCATGTCATGGTATAATTCCCCAATCTGAACCTTAGAGTCCAAAAAATGGGGTACCAGCATGAATTCCTCTAAGCTTAATTACCAGCTTAGATCTGATAAGCTGCCACCACCCAAAAAATTATAGTGTTTTGGGGCACTCTGGTCCCCCCAAAAACCTTCCCTGGGGACCCCAAGACCCAAATTCCTTGAGTCTTACAACAAAGGGGAATAAACCATTTCCCCTCCTTCTCCTTTCTTCCTCCCAGATCTTTCCCGCCCTGGGAACACAAGGAGATCACCATGATTCAACTCCTTGAATCACAACACAGAGAAATCAGGTTTGTTTCCCCCCCTTCTCTCCCCCTCCCAGGCGTTCCCTCCCTGGGCTATCCTGGAGAGATAGACAGATTCAAGCTCCGTGAATCTAAACAAAGGGATTCCACCTTTTCCCCCTCCCTGTCTCTCACCAATTTCCTGGTAAGTACAAACTCAATTCCCTTGAGCCTCAACAAGGGGAAAAAATCAGACAGGTCTTAAAAGCAAAACTTTTAATAAAAAGAAAAAAAAGTAAAAGTTGTCTCTGTAATTTAGATGGTAAAAGTTACAGGGTCTTTCAGCTTATAGACACTAGAGAGAAGCCTCCCCCCAGCAAAATACAATTTAAAATACTTCCAGCAAACTACACATTTGCAAATACAGAAAACAATCAAAAGACTATAACCGCCTTTCTACTTAATACTCACTATTCTGAATATATAAGAGACGGTAGCAGGGAGATTGGCAAGAAACCTGGTTGCACGTCTAGTCCCTTTCAGAACCCAGAGAGAACAATGCAAAACCCAAAAAACACAAACAAAGGCTTCCCTCCACAGAGATTTGAAAGTATCTTGTTTCCTGATTGGTCTTCTGGTCAGGTGTTTTTGGGTTCCCTGTTTGTTAACGCTTTACAGGTAAAATAGACATTAACCCTTAACTATCCATTTATGACATATGAGGGCAAAATATGTACATAAAACAGCTCATGCTCAACAGAGGATTTCTCTTGCAATATGATCTAATGTGTAGTGTAAGGCGGCATTCAGGAATACTCTTTGTCCTCATCACCAAAGGTGAAATCTGGCCCCAGTAAAGTCAATGTCAAAACTCTCATTGACTTTAGTGGGGCCACAATTTCATTCTATATTCCCTCACCCCCCAACTCCCATAGTCAGCAATCTATTGTGGGCTAAATAACAGTTCTGTTTAGCTGTCTGACGGACTTCCTACCAGTGAGGAGGAACTATATTTGACTACTATTGCATCTACATTATTGCCAATAAGGTACTGTACAATGAATTTCTTTTCCTCTGTAATATCTTCAACCTGTTTTTTAGAAGTGTTGTTTTACTATTTAAGAATTCTATTTTTATATCTTATGACAGGCATTCTGCTTCCCCTCACTAGCTATTTTGTTCAGTCCTTGAGAGCAAGAGAAAACATTGCATTTACTGCTAAATACATGTTATAATATATACTAAATATTTTCCTTGGTGAAGCTATTGAATGAAAAATCTTGCTAATTAACATTTACCATGAGTTTCAATCCTTCTGTTATCAGTCAATACATGCTTATGCTTTCTCTTTATTCTTGCTAATATTTCAGGAATGAGGCTATTTGTGGGAGACTGAATAGGAGAATTAAAAGAACTTAAAGAATGATGAAGCAGCAAGTAGTTCATAGAATGCCAGTGTTAGAAAGGACCTCAGGAGGTCATCTAGTCCAACCTCCTGCTCAAAGTAGGACCAATCTCCTGACAGATTTTGGCCCCTGATCCCTAAATTGCCCCCCCCCTTGAACTCATAACCCTGGATTTAGCAGGCCAATGCTCAAACCACTGAGCTATCTCACCCAAGAAGAAAAGAGTTTTTCACCCCAGATGGCACATGAAACCACAATCTCTGGCTTAGGATGTCCTTAGACAAGGGGTAATAATTTTAAAGAACCTAATGTACTTAGGGGCATGCCACTTTTAAGCACCTAAATCCCTTTGTGACTCTTGCCCAAAGTCCCTTTTGAAAATGACTCAGATGCCTAAGTCAATTAGGCACTTGAAAAAAATGCATCATAGGACTACAAAAATTGTTTCCCCTAATCAAAAAACATTTCAGTAGTATGCTGGCATTCATACAAAGAACAGTTCCAACAGTAGAATTTTGGCATCTAGACTCTTTGGAAAGTTATGTTTCCAAGTGGGACAGGATTTCTGGTTTCTAGCTAATCCAAGGCTTTGAAGAGGCCTTCAAGGTAGGCACCACAAATAATTTCAGGAGGAGAAAGGGCCAACCAGCCTTCTGAAGCCCACAAAGAGGCAAGCTCTAGGGAGAACTGCCACCCACACCTATTCATTCAGATTTCATCTGTAGAGCCAAAACCCTCCACACTGCACAAATGAAAAATACATAACATCTGTCTCATTCCCTGATCACACTACACAAAGATTCTGTGTGTCTGAAGACTTAAGTATATTATAGGAGAAAAGTATGTGAGAGAGCTGGCATTGTGCTTTAGCGAACAGGAATCAGGGCGTATTCTGAATATCCAATCACAACTAGCAACATGGCTGTCTCTTCTGATCATGTGAAATTGGCTTAGCCAATCAGGGACCCAGAAAATCTTCTCTGCACCTTTTACACCATAGGAACTTGTGTAACAAACCTAAAACAAACTGGGGATAAATCAGTGAAATGTGATGCTTAAGATGAAAGGGACACAGAGCCAAGAAATGTTCATAGTAAACAGCAATACTTTAATGTTTCCATACAAACCCAAAGTTAGGTAAGGTTCATGAAATGTTAGGCTTACTTTGCAAACATATCATTCCTCACAGGTTGGCCCTAGGGCTCATATTGCAGAATTGGGGCCCTAGTCATTATTATTTAAATCTATAGTCAGGGCTGAACAGAGAAGGGGAAATAGCTGCATAGCAACTAAGACTGCAGCCAGCAAAGTATTTCTCATTCAAAGCATCAGGTGGTTCAGCAATAGTTTTGACAAAGACTAGGTAGTGAATTTGCTGTCTGAACCCAGGTGGACACTACACAGTGGAAAGGAGAACGTTATTGCTCACTGGGTGTCAGACAGACCTCTGTTTCTAAGAGCATTTGAGGAGAGTACCAGGAAATTCATCATGGACTGCAAAACATTGGAGGGAAGGTGAGAGCTATTTCACTGATCGATTTTAAAAGTAAAAAGGTTATTTAAAATAATGGTTCTGTACTTTAACAGAGCTGCAGTGAGCTTGCAATTCAAACAGGCCTCACTAAGCTTGTAACTAGAGCTGGTCAGGAATTTTTCCAATGAAACTTTTTTTGTGAACCATACCAGTTCAGCAAAAACTAAAACTATTTGTGAGACAAGGTCAGTTACAAACCCCCCAACTTGAAAAAAATTGGAGAAGCATTTCAGAAGTGCCAAAATATTTCATCATGATATTTCTAAATACAATTTCTGGTTCAAAATGACTTTTCTGTTGAGAAAAGTAAGCTAATCACAATTTAAATTTAAAAAAGGGAGGGGGGTAGAAAGGGTTGAAGTCAAAATGAAATGTTTCAAAGTTACAAGAAGCAAAACATTTCAATTGACCCAAATTGAAATTTTTTTCAATTTTTTAGTCCATAAACACATTCAAGTTTTTGACTTTATTTATTTTACAGATTTTTCCCTAAAAACTAAAAATCTCAATTTTCAATGGGAAAAGTGTTCAAACTCAAAAACAGTCATAGGACAATGTATCCAGGTGCTGTCCTGTAGTGCCCCATTGTGGACTAGGGTGCCCAGTTTCCATCTGAGGTTTCCAGAAATTATCCACTCGCAGCAAGTCTTGAAAATCATACTTCCCTTCTCTTGAGATCTAATTTAGTCAATATAATCCACCTCTCTAAAGTGAACCCCCCTTTCACCAAACTCCAGGTTCAGTGTTTCCATAAGCCTCCTTCTGATACTATATGGTTCAATTCCTGGCCTCCCTGGCTTGCATGTTGGCTCCTTTAGTTCAGGGTTTCCACAGCCCTGCTCCTGGCACTGTGTTTTATGAGTCCTGCTTCCCCAGACCATGAACTCACCCCTTCAGATCAGGGTTTCACAATCCTCCTTCTAGGAACTGTATGCTGAGTTCCTCCCCTCAGTAATTCCTCATTCAGAAGGCTTGGAGCCTTCTTTTTTAAGATTCACCCACCCAGTCATCTGACCAGGCCCTTAATCCATCCTAGGTGCGTCCAATAACTTCAAACACCTTTCTGGGCCAGCAAGGAAAGAGGGGAAGCTTGTCCTGTCCAGTCTGTGAGGCTCCTAGTTCCAGACCCTTAAACGAGCAATAGCCTGAGTTTTCCCTATATCTTTACATTCCCAGGAACCATCATCCCCTCAACCAATGTCCATTTTAGTTATTCTGGACACTTGGAATGGGATAACTGCACTGGTTCCACATTACTGCCTCTAGTCTTAAAGGTCCAGTAACCTATTACAGACAGGAAAACTGTTTCCTACCCAAATCTACTCATAACCTCATCGAGACTCACTAAAACACAAGAGCGAGGGTCACAAATCAACCACCAAGTCCTCTTAAATCTCCATCCATTTAAATTGGAAGTTCCAATGGAAAAGAGAGAAGCAACCCTCCAAACAAGCAACATAGTTCATGATCTCATCCAGGAGCCAGTCTGACAGCAGCCTTTGCAGCCACAGAGGACTTCATGGAACTGTTGTGTCGAGGGCAAGATTTGGGGATTCCACATAGGTGGTCTGTGCCAGCTCCATGGTGTTTGTGCTGTGACCCCTTCAGCAGTGTTTGGAAGAGGAATGGACTGGAACAAGCAGTCTGTGCTCCCTTGTAGGTTGTCTCATTTCAAGTGGCAAAGGTTACAGCAGCCACAGGAGAGATGAAATCAATGAGAGTTAGCCAACTAAGCCCATTTCCTCTCCATTTCATTCCTAGCTAGTTTAGGCAGCTTCTTGCTCAAATTGCTGGCTTCTGAGCATCTCTTTCTTAGGTGCCTAACTCATACCTTAAGTCAGAATTCTACTAGGCAGCAGGGCACCTAGCGGTTAGGTGTTGCAAGGCTGAGTGTAGCTATGCCCAAGTATCTTTGTGAAGCTAGTTCTTAGAAGCCTAAGTCCCACTGACAGTCACTGGAGCTTACGTTCCTAAGGGCCAGAATTTTAAAGCAATTTTAGCATCTAGTGGAAATTTCAAAAACTTCTAGGCACCTAACTCCTTTCAATGGGTGTTAGATGCCTAGGTGCTTTTGAAAATCCACTAGAAGACTAAACACCTTTAAAACGATGGCCATCAGTGGCTAATCACTTTAGAAAATAGGATTTAGCTTTCTAAGTCACTTACGCCTTGTAACTCTGAGCAGAACAACGTCTTTAAAAACCTAGGCCTAAGGCTTGGGACACACTAGGAACGTATGTTGGTATAACTACGCCACTCAGGGGTGTGGAAAACCCAGTGTAGACAGTGCTATGTCACTGGGAAGGCTTCTCCTATTGACATAGTTACCACCTCTCGGGGAGGTGGTGGAGTACCTGCACGGATGGAGGAAGCTGTCCCATTGACATAGGTAGAGTGCTGCTACAGCACTATGAGAGTAGAGAAGCCAAAATGCCGTTCTCTCTTATGCAGACACAGCTTTTCTCCCATTTTATTTTTTCTACTGACCTTTATTAACCTGAGCCTGAGCTTGCAAGCATTAGAAACATCACAGGAGTTTGGTTTCCAAGCCCTCGCCACTTTTAGCATATAAATTGCTTGGTAGGTAGTACTATTAATTCACTTTGGAGCATAACAAATTCAATTTGCACTTGCTGCCCTCAGTGCAAATGGCATGTAGGCTGTATGACACATTGGGAAGTTAAGTTCACTTTGTTGCAAAGTTATTTAATGACTTTTGCTTCCAGAACTTAAATCAGAGCTTACAGCTGGACAAATCTGGGACATGGCTCTTTGAAATGTGTAGCAAAGAGGAATGCAGCACCAATGAAAGAAAGAGGAAGCCTGGCATCACTCTGTGCTCCAACTCAACAATTTGGATTGCTTCGATTTCAGGATTCAGCATTTCTGATTTCAATAATTTACAACAATAAAGATGAAAATAAATGGCTTGTCTGGGCTGACACTCAAAAGAAGTGACATGCCTCGTAAGTCAACTTCACTGAGCTAAATGCTCCCAATTAATAAGGTACACGAATATATGTTTTCCTATTGTGGCACCACATCTGCTCACAATGAGCAGTTTATAAAATATTACAGGCAGGATTTTCAGAACTGCCTAAGTGGCTAAGGAGAATAAGTCCCATCGGAAATCAGTGGGACTTGTGCACCTAAGTTCTTCTTCTTCAACCCTTAGCCAGACAGTCAGCTGTAGAGATCGTTTGCTATTTGGTCCGTTCCTGCACAACCACAGAGGCTTACAGCCTGAGTCCAACATCGGAATAGACTCGACAAACTCATGTAAGAGGGGGTCTGACTCTGGGCCGCCTACACCCCTCAGTTGGTGGAATTTTATCCCGGACTTTACAAGCCACCCAAAAAATAGTGTTCGCTGGAACGTCTTGTGGCACCTTTGCGACATGTCTGAAAAGCGTAAGGTGCTGCCTGCGAACAATGGCTCCAGTAATCTGTAGACCTGAACAACCACAAACATCTGCATTACAGATGAAGTCATTCCACTCTATGCCCAAAATACAATGGTGACATTTTGTGTGGAAAGCCTCCAGCTTTGTCCAGTCTGTGTGGCGTAGCGTCCATGTTTCACAGCCATACGACAGTATGGGAAGGATACAGCTTGAATAAATCCTGAACTTGGTTGTCTTACAAAGATGATGTTGATTCCATATCTGTTGTATATGGCCCTGGCAGATGCTATGATGCCAATCCAATAGAGAACCTCCGTGTGAGAATTGGAGGAGCTGGTAAGTATAGAACCCAGGTAGCAAAAGCTGGAAACTGATTCAACGGTTTCGTTGTTCAAAGAGATTGGAGTCGCGGGTGCACCTGGTCCTAGATTTTGCAGTTTTGTCTTTTACCAAGAAACATGGAGACCAATCTTAGCTGACTCCTCCTCCATATGCTGGAGTGCCTCACAAAACCTGTCGGGGCTCTGTACTAAGAGAACAACGTCAACAGAGTAGTCAAGGTCTGTGAGCGAGAGATCACCGATCTCAGTGCCTATAGACAAAAGGCGCTAGCATCCCCAGATGATCACGGGCAGAAGTTCCATTATGAAGCTCTCTAATCAAGTCCAGAAGAGTGGTAGGAATACCTATGCCCATTAAGACCTTCCAGAACGTGACACAGTCTACTGAATCAGATGCAGTCTTAAGATCAACATATGCTACGTGCAGGGGCTTCCTGAACTCATGATGTATCTATGACAACAAGTGAAGGGCCAAAATGGCATCTAATGTGGACCTGTTCCTCGTAAAGCCTGACTGTTGGGGACAACGATTCTGATGTAGCAAAGGCTCCAGGTGTACCAGCAAAATATGTCCACACACCTTCCCTCAAACTGAGAGCAAGGTGATCGGCCTGTAGCTCTTACATTCACTGTATGGTCCCTTGCCCTTATAGAGTGAGATTACAATACCGTCCTTCCAGGCGGTTGGCAGGGTTCCAGTTCTCCACACCAGATGAAATATGGCCAGAAGTGATTCTGCTACAGGATCAATAGAACATTTTAATAGCCTTGAGGGGAGGCCATCAGCACTGACTGCGTGACCATTTTTCAGTTTAGTGAGGGCACACTTCAATTCATCCAGTGTTGGTGCATCAGTGCAAATGTCTGGATCCGGAACTGCAGTGACTGCCAGATCATCCAGTTCTGAAACAAGCGGCAGCTGGAGGATGGTTCAGGACACTGTGATAATGTTCCACCCATCGTGAGATAATGTCATCATCCAATTTACATGGATGGCCTTGGCTGTTGTTCAGGATGCCATTTGTAGTGACTACCTCTTGACCGCTGAGGTTGCGAATGGCGTGGAATGCTGGCTTCAAGTCACCCCAGGCTAAGCCAAATTCGACATCATCTGCCATTTGGTTATAATATACCTCGCAATCGCAGAGTGCTAGGTGTTAAATTTTCACTTCTGCTGATTTCAAGTGCATTTATCACTGTGCTAGCAGGCTGCAACCTTCAATTTAATTATCTGGAAGACCTCCTCCGATAGCCATGGTCGGCATGCTGGATGCCTATAGACAATTGTCTGCTCAGCAGATTGGTTGAGGGTAGAAGTGAACAGGGACCATGCAACCTCTACGTCATCTGGCAGATCAGCTAGAGCCAAGAATCTGTTGCTGACGTCAATACAAAACCTGTTGGCTAAACCTTGCACATGGAGTGTCTTGATGTCAAACTTCGTCGTCGCAGAGGGCTTACCTATTTGTTGGAGCATCAACACTATACGGGCGACCACTAGATGTGATCTGTGTTTGCAGCACATTCCGACCAACAATATACTCTTCAGGAGGCAAAGAGACGCCTATCATGTGTAATGATGCAGTCCAACTCCTTCTGAATGATGCCAACATGAGAGATCCATACAACCTGATGATTATGCTTGTGAAGAGTTGCAACATTCCAAGTTGCAATTTTGGTGGACTGTTGGAGATCCCAGATACAACTGGATGCATTGTCACAATGTACTGCAGACATGCCTGCCAACATCAGAGGATGTGCGTCCCTAGGAGGGCTCTGACACAAACCTGTCATGTTTGCATTGAGGGCACTTCCAGCTGAAAGTAAGGCAGGGGCTTTAACCCTGGTGCTGAGTACTAGGTTATTCATGGTCAAAAAACCCAAGAGCGAACGATTATCCCGGGAAATACCTCATCCCACTGGGATGAGCTGGAGGAGCAGTAACACGACCCTTTTCCTGGTCTACCAGTACTGGCTTCACGCTGTGTGACCTGAGCCATTGAGTCTTTCTCAGTGACTTCCTTCACCTTGGGTAGCTAGGTGCAGCTGCTGCCCTGCATCTTCGTCATCTGCCTTAACCATCATTTTCAGTGTTCACGTTGGATCTGTCCACCTCACATAATGCCCAAGGCGATATTTCGGACAAGCCTTCATCACTGATGGTGTAGCTCCAACGAGCAATTCCCTCCTCCACAATGAGGTACAGGTCAGACTTGGTTACTTAGGTGCTTTTGAAAATCATCCTAACTGGGTCACTTGTTATTGTAGGGCATTTTCACACTACAGAACAGCAGGATTCAACACTTCAAAATGTATCATTAGGGTAGCATCTGAACTCTCTAAGCAGCTCAATATCAATATATTTGTCTACAAGTTAGAATGGAGAATCCAGGGCAAAAATTCACAAGCTGTCTTACTTACTATAAAATAGCAATTTTGAGTTCTGCAGAATTAAAACAGAGAAGGGGTCAGCTATTTTTAAAACTTCAGATATATACCTGCCCGTACAAAATGCACACATAATTATATTTGCATATGCAAATGGATGAATGGAGAAAGATGCCCAATTAGCCATTTGTGCATGCTGATGCCTGATGTGTGCATGCTACCATGGTATATATAAGCAAACTAGCACACACTTAACACACCCATTGTGCACATTCAATTGCACAGCCAAGCCATTTTTGAAAATCTGAGCCAAGGTTGGTTTGCAAGCCAGGACGGAGAGAGAATCAACAGAGACAGAACAAGCAGGGCTCAGTATCAGCATGAAAGGAGCACAGGAGCCTCTTGTATCAGTTCAGAATGTACACATGCATTGAGTTTGTAGGCTGTTTCTGAGGCTCCTCTGAAAATTTGGTTCAGAATGTCAATACTGGCAGAAAATGGTTACATTTTTAATAACAATGGCTAACTTTTCATCAGCAGATCTCCAAAGGCATCACAACCAACATCAATATCATTATGCCTATTTTACAGATGAGGAAACTAAGTTTCTTGCCCGAGGTCACCCAACAGCCAGTTGCAGAGGCAGAAATTGAACACAGGTTTCCTAAGTCCCAATCCAGTGCTCCAGCCACTAGGCAATACTGCCTCAGCCTCTGACATTGTGTAAACTGCAGTATATGTGGTAAGGATGTTTATTTTTCGTTTTGCGACATCTAAAGGCCAAGACTCAGACTGTGATCCCAATATGATAGGCATTGTAAAAACATACAGACAAGAGACAGCTGCTTCCCCAAATAGTTTAATAACCTAAACAGAGACAAAGGATGGTAGAAAAGAAGTATTATTATCCCCGTATTCCAGTAGGGAAAATGAAGCCTAGAAAGACAGAGCAGCTAGTCCAAGGTCACACAGGATGTCTATGGCAGAACAGGCAATTAGACCCAAATCTGTTGTGTCCCAGTCTGGTGCTTTCATGACCAGGCCATCTGTCCTCTCTAAAATCAGTAACTATTGGGCCAAAATCCGTTCTTGGTTATTATGCAGAAGTTACTGGCATTGCACTGGCATGACTCAGAACAGAACAAACAAGAAACTAGCAAGATGGTGCAAACAAATACCAAGAGAGTCTGATAAAAAGAAGACGAAACAAGAAACATAATGGCTAGCTTCTTTGACAGTTAGACGGAAGTATTTCTGAAATGAAACTAGAAGCGTGCGTGCAGTTACTGAGAGTCTTTCATCAATCAATTTATTTAGATACTTTCTGCTATTTTTCCATGGTAATACTAATAGGAAACAAAACATGAGAGATACTTCTCAAGTGAGAAAAAAATCTTATACTAAAAAATTAGTGAAAGCAAAAGGCACATGTGCATGTATAATTTGAGTGTAGCCATTATATGAAATTAAAAACATGGAGGGATCATTAGAATGTGCATTAGCGTTTCAATGGTAAGTCAGAATTACTAGGGCTTAAAAACCCTTTGGGCCAGCTGGACAGGAAAGCTAGATGAATACAAATGGTTTGTGTTGCGCTTCAGTGGCAAAGAATATGAAATATCACTACATAGTATTATAGCATAAAAGAAAATGAAAGAAATAGACTTCAGTTCTTTCTCATTAGTTTTATTTAACTATAACCTGAGTCATAAGTATCTGCCCCAGACTCCTCTTTTGGCTCAGGGTAAAACACTGAAATGATCTTAGGTGAACACATCTGAAAATTTTTATCCAGTCAATCTGAATACATCAGGCCAGTTTCACCCCGGTTTATGCTGTTTTCTCCCAGTGTAAATCCAGGTTCCTAGATTCATAGATTCTAAGGCCAAAAGGGACCATTGTAATCAGCTAGGGAGGTGAATTAACTATGCTGACTGGAGAACCCCTCCCGCTGTTGTCATGAATGGCTACACTGATTAGCACTACAGTGGTGCAGCTACACCAGTGCTGCTATGCCACTGTAATGTTTTAAGAGTAGACCAGCCCTGAGATATTCAATGATACAGACCTATCATAAGATCAACCAGAATTCCTAAGCTGCACACAGATTCCCCAAATCATCACACTAATACTGGGTGTGGGGGCACTGTTAGGCCCCCACTGCCGGGCCAGGAACTGTTCAGCCACTTGCTGGTACGGTGTATAAAATACCCTCTGCTATATCTGGCAGAGCATTAAAAGATCTTATTAGAATCACATCTGATGTGGCTAGGCAAGCTCAGTGACCAGTCTACAGATGATACAGAGGAACTAGACACCCAAAGCACCCAGCACAGCCTGCAACTCCTCCTTCCCCCATTAGAAAACAGCTAGGTTAGAAGCCTGCTCCCTCATGGCTTGCAGGCACAGCAACATCCAGTCCCACTCCTCCAGAACAGTGCCCCGGCAAGGTCTGGGGGCCACACCTGAGGACACAAGGGTCTGGGGGGGCTTGGGAGCCTCACAATATTGGGTTGGATAGAGGCAGTTGGTATGGGATTGGTGTCTCTGGGATAGGCTCCTTAATACACCCTCAGCACCTCTGGGTGCCTTTTTCTCAGGTGGAACCAGAAGACACTGGTTCCAGACTCCCTCTCCATGTGGGTCTCATTCACAGTAGGGACAAGTAGCCATATTTGGCTGTCCTACCACTATTGCAAGGTGCTCCCATATCCTGGAGCAACACCTCTGGGAGCAGCAAATGGCTCCCCCACCCGCTATCCTCTCACTCCCACTGAGCCTCTGTTTTGCAGCCGGTTCTATACTTTAAAAGGAAAACAGATTATATCTCTGATCTGCAGAGGGCACCAAATAGTTTCACATCTGACTAAAGAGGACTTTTCCGTGGGGATGCTGTACCTGGTGTTTGTAGCTGTCAATCAGGAAGGAGCTTGCTCTCTAATGGCCATTGTGCTCTACAGGAGACTAAGTAGGAGTTGTTTTTCCTTTCAAGAATGTATAAATTCCATGATTTTCTTTTTTTCCCCCCCTTCTTGCACTTGAACAGCAAGAGGTATTTCACTGTGCTGCAACATGATTTCCAACCAGGATGCCCTGCAGTAGTCCCAGCTCATGGTAACAGATAAGAAAGCTATTCACTTTTAATCAACAGGAGAACTAGAAAGAGAGTAAAAGTGCTGCTGATTTATTTTTTTTCTCCCCAGATGGATGACTGCGAAATTTGCTATTCACTTTGATTTCAGGGAGAAACATAGAGTCTTTGAATGTTTAACAAAAAACTCACTTTAAAACAAAAGACTTTATACATTTATATTTTTAACAACAAAAACAAAGCCCTATCTGATCCCATTTGATAAACCCAGAGACAGTTTGGAAGGATTTTTTTTTCAAACTGAGCTGATGCCAGTTCTGTAATCGCATGTGAAATCAAGTCCGTATTGATAATGAATACTACACTCTGTGCACTTACATTTCAGCCTGTGCTGGTTAATACCACTGAGGACTTCAATGACTCAATCCTCTTCAGCAACAGGAGCAGCAGTGGATTTTGTGAGCAAGTCTTCATTAAAGCCGAGGTCTTCTTGACGTTAGGAATCATCAGCCTGCTGGAAAACATCCTCGTAATCCTTGCGGTGCTGAAGAACGGAAACCTACATTCCCCCATGTACTTTTTCCTGTGCAGCTTGGCAGCGGCAGATATGTTAGTGAGCATGTCAAATGCCCTGGAGACTATCATGATTGCGATCCTGAACAATGGCTACTTGATCATTGATGACCACTTTATCCAGCATATGGACAATGTCTTTGACTCAATGATCTGTATCTCTTTGGTAGCCTCAATTTGCAACCTCTTGGTTATAGCTATTGACAGGTACATTACTATTTTCTACGCTCTTCGTTATCACAGCATCATGACTGTAAAGAAAGCCTTAGCTCTAATTGTGGTTATCTGGATTGCTTGCATAATCTGCGGCATCATGTTCATTGTCTACTCAGAAAGCAAAACTGTTATTGT
This sequence comes from Gopherus evgoodei, assembly GCF_007399415.2. Classification (NCBI taxonomy): domain Eukaryota; kingdom Metazoa; phylum Chordata; order Testudines; family Testudinidae; genus Gopherus; species Gopherus evgoodei. The sequence continues at coordinate 13,463,133 of NC_044335.1, read as the reverse complement.
CTGTCTCATCACCATGTTCTTTACCATGCTTCTTCTCATGGCCTCCCTTTATGTTCACATGTTCTTGTTTGCACGCCTGCATGTTAAACGGATCGCAGCCCTCCCAGTGGATGGTGTTCCTCATCAGCGGACCTGTATGAAGGGGGCTGTGACAATCACTATATTACTTGGGGTCTTCATTGTTTGTTGGGCGCCTTTCTTCCTTCATCTCATTCTCATCATTTCTTGCCCCACAAACCCACACTGTGTTTGCTACACCTCACACTTCAACACGTATCTGGTCCTGATTATGTGCAATTCGGTCATCGACCCCCTAATTTATGCTTTCCGGAGTCTGGAAATGAGAATGACGTTCAAAGAGTTAGTATGTTGCTGTTATGGCTTGAGTGTGGGACGGTGCATTCTGTAAATGTCCAGTTTTGTACTTGGTATGGAAAGGGTTTACACACACTGGGTATATGTATCTAAACTGAATCAGCAGCTCCACATTACAGTCTGTGAAGGAAGGAAGGGCACAGAAAAAATAAAAACAATAGAGAGATTTTACATGATGTCTTTAGAAAGTTTTTCAAAAGGAAAAAGGGGAGGCAATTTATCATTTACTGTTGCTTACACGGTGATAACAGAAGTGAAGCCAGAGCATTTTGCAAAATAGCTCAGAGTTCAATCACTCTGAAAAAATGATTCTATTAAATAAATGCTATATCAGACAGACAAATGTAATATTCTCTTTACCCTAATGTTTTATTTTTATGCCATTGTCAACCAAGTCAGTATAATCCAAAGGGGCTATCTTGAGTGATAGCTACTTAAAGCTGTTAATTTCTAAGAGGAATCAGAACACTGACAAGTAACAACATGTTGTAGGTACCTTCACAAACATCTGAAAAATGCAAAGGAAGGACTACATTGACACTTGTGCTACTGCCTGTAAAGCAACTTAAGAGAATCTTTAACTGATAAAAGCAAACATTTCACCTGAGATGCTGAAATATTCCTTTAAGAAAACCAATGCAATTACGTATTGTTTAAGCAACAGTGTGAACTAATCAGCTCACTGCTAAGTTAAAGTGTGATTTAACTAGGCATTTATACTCTTATCTGTGGTACATGGACATCATATCACTGAAATAACTTTGTAATTATAATATGCTGAGAAATGTATTGTTAGACAGATCAATAAAGAAAATCACAGAAAGTCACCTTTTGATGAGAAGATACCAATTAGATCTATCACTAGACAGTTTCAAAGAAAGCTTGGAATGAAACCTAGAAAACAGCTAAAATACATTGCTCTTTGAACTAAGCTTTTGTCTTATGCTGAGAAGTAAATGGAAACAGACTTTTTATAGACGGCAATTTGACTGGGAAAAACATTTGTCAAAAATAAAATGTGTAGGTAAAATACAATATTATTGAGGTGAGGGATATGGACAGTGGGCCTGCTTTGCTTTGTACTTAGACTGGCTGTACATTGGTGTAAATGCACTGACTTCAGTGGAATGACTCCTGATTTACCCTGCTGATACGGAAGGAAAATCAAATCCACTGTTTGCATATCTTTTTCGAACACTCTATGTGCAAGCTGGCAGCCTTTAAAAATGTGTAGCATGCTTTGAACTACAATATTTAAAAGTGGCCTGTGTTTTTCATAGAAGCAAAACATATAAGTGACCTTCAAATAGTGTATGTCATTGAATGTACATTGTAAGTGTATTCTATATACTATGATGGACACACAATATGGACAGACAATTCTAGATGTGAAAACACTTAATCATGCTGAAATTTTATACTACCTTTGGTTCCTTTCAAATACTTTCTTACTGTATAAATCAAGAACTATAGGCAAACAGAAGCTGTATACAAGGTATATGCAAATAAACTCTGTTATATATTCTCTTCGAACATTTCAAAATCTATTGATTTGCCTCTTAGGAACCAATTTGTTTTAGTCTCAAGACACTTCATTAGTTTGTTTGCTGTTTCCTGGGACACTTTGCTGTCATTTATAGTGCTCTTGTCTAGGTTATTTATTTGATCGCCATAGCCACTCAGCATCCAATGACCTCTGAAATATTATGATCTTTGTAAGTGTTTTCTTAGTTTAACTTTGTCTTATCTTTGCAATGGCTGCTGTGTCATACTGAGACCAGCTAGCACAACTCAAACTAAACTTTCTCAGAAAATGGGAATGTTGTTAATATTCCTAACAATAGCCTATTCTGTGTAACTTTATGTTCTATAGCTTGATTCGTTATGATATTCTGCCTCAGGTTAGTGTGTGTTAAGCTCTTATTGTACCTGATGTACCTTTTCCTTTTAAATGATTGTTGGTGACACTCATTTAATTTGTACTGTGCTTTGCCTCTGATGGTCTGAATAAAGGCCTTTTTGAATTTGCTGACCAAAAAACTTACCTGTTGAATGAAATAATCTGAAGAAAACCCAGCTGAGAATTCTGCACTTTATATGTTACTGGATAGTAAGCTCACTGTTTGGCAAGCAACTCTGGATCCTAGACTGCCTCCACTGAGCTGTGTGAAAATAAAGAAAAATATCTATTAGGCTTTTGCATCCAAGTTGCATCAAAGTTGCATCCACAGGGGCTCATAAAGAGTGGAGAAGAGACAGTTTACCCCCATTGCTTCTGTAAACCACTGGTGACTGTGTAGTACAGGGCTTCATGCCCCTCATATGCTTCACACACAGGTGATATGGGGCTGTGTCACAAGTAGGAATCTTTAGTTCAAACCACAGCAGCTTATGCTTTTGCTCTGGAAGTCCAGAGTTCAATCCCCAATGTCAGCTGAAATGGTGGCCATCACACATCCACTTGCCTGCTTGGGGAAAAGGGGTGAAGCCCAGAAACAGGTGGGAGAATCCTCTATGTTGCATTTTTCCCAGCCATCACAGGCTAACAGGCAGGCTAAAATTCCAACTAGCTACTCTGTGACCCCCACCACAGAGGTCCACGAATGCAGGCCAGGACCAGGAGCACATGCAGACTAGGAACCAGCCTTGCTCTGCACAGCTAGCTGCAGTTAGCATTTCCAGCAGCTGCCCAGCCATGACAGCTTTTTCATCCCCTGCTCTTCTGGCTCCTCCAAATCTTTCCAGTTACATAGACTAGGAGTAGGGTAAGGGATAGAATGCGAGCTAACTGCCATAGCTCAAAAATCCATTGAGGGAAGTAGACTATTTTACCCACAGAACCACAGGCGCCGACTTTCCAAAGTGCTGAGGAGTGCTCAACCCCTGGCTCTGCCCCGGCTCCACCCCCACTCCATCCCTTCCCCAAAACCCTACCCCCATCCAGCCTCTTCCCACCCCTGCTCCATTTCCGCCACACCTCTTTCCACCCAGTTCCGCCCCCGCAAGTGTGCCCTATCCTTGCCCCCCAACCCTCCCACACACACCGTGAAACAGCTGATCACAGCAGGGAGGTGGCGCTGGGAGTGGGGGGAGGCACTGATCCAGAATGCCCGCTGGCGGGCGAGAGGCCCTGGGGGGGTTGCGGGGGGGGGGCTGAAAGTAGGGCTGCCAATGGGTACTCAGTATCTACCATTTTTTCCCCATGGATGCTCCAGGCCCAGAGCACCCACGGAGTCAGTGCCTATGCATAGAACCCTCTGTGACAGGCACTAAAAATCAAAAGCTTTGGGACAGATCCACAGACCAGCCCTTCGCTACTTGGTGCATCTCAGAAGAAAGAAGTCATGAAAGTGGCTTTCAGCCCCTATACACCTCTCCAGTCCTTAGGCCAGTGCTAAGCTGCACCCTAGGACTGCTCTGACAGCAGCCAAGGAATCAGGAATGAAAAGCTCTCCAGCAACATGCCCTATATCGGGGTCAAGCAGAGGAAATGGCATAGAAGTCACTGGTCTGAGGGCAATCCCCAGTTAAGCCAGCTTTGTGGCTGCTCCGGGCTAGCAGATGTGAAAAGTGGCTGAAGCAAGGGCCCAGATGATCTAGTTCTTTCAATGGAATGTGGGACAAATGGAACTTTGGGTGAATCCTGCTCATTTCCTTCCCCATTGTCTTCACCAGTAACACACCTAAGCCCACTGCCCTCAACAGAACTGCTCCCGTAAGTGACTGGAGCAGGGCGTGGCCCTTTAGCTTCTTTTAAAAAATAAAGTTCATGCAGCACAGAAGTCACAGCCCAGGAGAGAAGGCAAGGACAAAAATAGCGTTATGCCACCTCTGTCCTTAGTTCTGGCCTTGTCTAAATGGGTGCAACTCTGTTTAAATGAACTGAGTTGGGCCTCCTTATCCCAGGGCTGAATATGGTCCTTCGTATATTTTTAAAAGTGCCATTCTTCTAGGCCCTTATGCAATATACTTAGTAAGAAGCATTTTAAGTGATGAGATAACGTTTCACACCATTTTATTCTAAAGCAGGGGGTCTCAAACTTTTTCTTTCTGAGCCCTCCATCCCCCAACATGCTATAAAATCTCCACTGCCCACCTGCGCCACAACAACTGTTTTTCTGCATATAAAAGCCAGAAACAGCATTAGGGGGTAGCCAGCAGGGCAACTGCCCAAGGCCCCATGCCACAGGGGGCCTCATGAAGCTAAATTGCTCAGGCTTTGGCTACAGCACTGGATGGTGGGGCTCAGGCCCTGGGTTTTAACCCCATGTGGTGGGGTTTTGGCATTCTGCCCTGTGCCCCAGCAAATCTAATGCCAGCCCTGCTTGGCGGACCCCCTGAAAGTTGCTTGTGGCCTCCCGGGGGGCCCCAAATCCCTGGTTGAGAACCACTGTTCTAAAGCACCGAATAATGTTACTTGTCCACACAATCCCACAAGAATATGTTTCATCATTTCAGCAATGGTAGTCTCACGGCCTCTGCTGTCTTTCCTCCATCAGTGTTGGTTGAGGGTCTGCTGGAGTCTCAACTCAGCTGGTTTCTGTGTCCTGCAGCTCTGGCAGTTTCCCAGCAGGTGCCTGCAACCCACACCTATTCTCAGCAGTGGCCAGCCCAGATTGAGATGAGCTATTCTCTTTTATACTCTGGTCTCAGTTGGACCATGCACAGCAGCGGTGGGTGTGTGATTTCCTCAGCCTGCAGTGCGTGGTTAACCCCTGCTGATGTGGTGCAGAGTAGGTACACCCTGTGACAGGGTGATAACCATGTGGGGATATCTAGAGGTGTCCCAGGGCATGAAGGGTGTGCTCATACCACTCAATGCTATGGGAAACCTAGTTTGCTCTGGATTGCAATACAGCCCACAGGAAAGCTTGGCAAGGCTGACATGAAATAGAGCAGCCCCAAAAGCTGCTCTAATTTATTCAGTCCCTAGCCAGGCATAAAGGTGGCTTTGCCTATCTTCCCCTGGGCTACTCTTTATGTGTGCCTTTTATTATGAGGCGCAGCACAGAATCTTTCTGTCCTAGAGTTTTTCTAATCTGAAGTGTTGGGCACAGGGTAAGAACATAGATAATTTCTTCTCTCTGGAGACCAGATCTCTATGGTCCTGGATCTTCTGAATAAATACCTGCAGAGGAGTTAGTTAATGTATTTAACTTTTCCTTGAAAGAAACCTATTAAACTCATATAATGAAAAGCAATTTTAAAAAAGAGTATGGGTCACATAATTCATACCTGGAAGGGAACAAAAACACGTTTAGTACAGCTTGTTTTGATAACATTATGAAAGTTCCTTTGTGTTCTTAGCTGAAGAACATTATTAGATCAGTCATACGCTGAAATTTACTGATGCTCAATCTCTCTGTTGTAAACCCTTTATCATCATTGCTGTTTTCTCTTTTCTTTCTGGCCTGGAGTGATTGGTGGATCAAGGCACTTCAAGGTAACCTGAATGGCAACATATTATAGAATAATGAGTCTTCAATACAATTTGTGTGAGCAGCTTTATCTGTCACAAGCAGCTGGAGAGGTCCAGTTTTAAAGCAAGATCTGGTAAAACACAATATTCTTTTTTTGGTGTTTGAGTGAGCTATGTGATATGTCTGACGGGTGAGACCTTGAGCAGAAATGTGTAAGCTTTCAGAAAGCAAGATTTTCAGGGAGGCAGAGACAATGCAGAAAAATACATCCTTGACCATCAGAATTGTCACAACATTTTGAATGGATTAATGAAAAAGCATTTGATCACTTATTTTATCTCCACACATGAATTCATGCTGAGAACTGGAATTGAGTAGGCATGAACTGATCACCACCTTATGTCAAGAAGAAACATTGGCCCCACCTCCCTCTATGTGTCTGTGCTACACCTCGCACAACAAGAATCTGATCTCTTTTGGGGCAGAGACTACAATTCACTGTGTGTCTATGAATTGCCCAGCAAAACAGTGACAAATATACAGTATTTTAAAAAGCGTGACCATGCATAGGCAGTTGGAGAGCTGAGACCAAAACCCATCATGCTGACCAGCATGGTCTCATTGTTTCCTTGTGCTTGCCTGTCTGTATTCACCTGCTGTCTCTTGGCTCATGTATACATTGTAAGATGTTTGGAGCAGGGACCATTTTTCTGCTCTGTGTTTGTACAGCACCTAACACAGCAAGGCCATGACTGGGCCCTCCTAGGTGCTACAGCAATACAAATAATAAATAAGTGGCATTGCATAAATAGATACATCATTTGGATTTTCCATCTTCATCTGAAATCCCTGCTAGAGAGATAGCTCAGTGGTTTGAGCATTGGCCTGCTAAACCCAGGGTTGTGAATTCAATCCTTCAGGGGGCCACTCAGGGATCTGGGGCAAAAATTGGTCCTGCTAGTGAAGGCAGGGGGCTGGACTTGATGACCTTTCAAGGTCCCTTCCAGTTCTAGGAGATTGGTATATCTCCTATTATTATAACCCCAGTTGGAGCAAAATGAGTAGATTAGATGATTCATTGGCATGTTCTGGTATGGTAATGGATCATTTAAGCCAGTGGTTCCCGAACTTGTTCTGCCATTTGTGCAGGGAAAGCCCTTGGCAGGCCAGGCTGGTTTATTTACCTTCCATGTCCATAGGTTCAGCTGATTACAGCTCCCAGTGGCCGCGGTTCGCTGCTCCAGGCCAATGGGAGCTGCTGGAAATGGCGGCCAGTACGTCCCTCAGTTTATGTAGCTGATGAAAGAGAACAGCTTCTGATCAACTTACTGCTTGTGTTTTTTCAAAAGGTACATCGGCGTTAAACAGCCGAAGATACTCATGAATCACATTAGGGACCCCCAAAAGTCTCCCGCCAGAATTTATGCACTGTTTCTTTTAAACAAGTTTATTTAAGAAATGCAGTGAGTCAAAATGAATAAGCCCAACCACCCACAAGTCCAGAAAATCCCAAAGCTCCCTGCTACCTTTAAAATATTCATCAGATGTATGAGGCACAGTGTAGCATGCTATGAAGAAACTTCAGATTCCTCCACAAATGTCAAGTATACTCTCAGTATCCATATATGAGCATAATTATTGCTGGTACCTCTTTATTATATAGCCAACCATTAGTGCACTATTCTGGTTGAGAAATCAATCACTCAGAAGTCAAGAGCAGCACAGTCATTTCTCTGTGCTCACAACAGATATAATGGGAATCATCACGGCACTCTTTCAACACACTACAGATGTAACAATCTTACCTGCAAGAATGTGCACTGGGAGTAAATCATAATTGAACTACAAAGACAGAAGACAAATGTGACAGATTTGGAGCTATTTTGTAATGATTTCTGGATAATGGATATTGACCTGATTATTGGACTACATTGGTTTAATTTTACAGGAGTCTGTCTGGAAGAAAAGACAGGAAGGAAAAGAATGGCTCAAGGTAAGCCTCCTCTCAGCAAACACTTAAGAGTTGTTAAGGGACAATGGGAGAACTATTAGGTGTGATGATTTGCCTCCTCTCCAGCTATCCCACAAAACTAGTTATGGATAGGACAGGAAAAAGACCCATGAACACAGAAGGACAAAGGAACTATAGGAAGATAAAAAAAGGTTCCTCGCTCAAGAGAGGGGATTGGTTGTTTGAGGGAATCAGACTGAGATACCACCACTTGGTGGTATCTGAAGAAGTTAGGCCTGTGTTGCCATCAGAGATGGTAAGACTTTAGGTAAGAATGATATGTGTGTGTTGTTTTAAAATCCTTTGTCTATAAATGCTTTCTATAAAATAAACAGAATGTTGGCTTTCAGAAGGCTGTCTGATCACTGAATGCCACTGGTCACAGACTCCCAAAGGGAAGAACCACAGGGACCAAACTCATGGACTTGCTGGATAAGTATGGTTGATACACAGGGCATTGTAGCCCAGGGCCTAAGGACTGGTCTACATTACACAGTTAGATCAACATAAGGCAGCTTATTTCAACCAATTTACGTCGGTGTCTATACTACAGCCTTCCTCCTGCCTAAGCGCCCTACTACACCGACATAATAAATCCACCTCCAGGAGAGGCAAAAAGCTTATGTCGGTAGCATTAAGGCAAGGCTGTGTCTGAGTAGACACTGTATTACTTACATCTGCTGTTGGCTGTCTTGTCAATTTCGTGGCAGGAGCCCAGCTGCCCCCCTGCTCCCTTGCAGAGCTGGCAACTGGACCCCTCTCCCAGTTGGGAGACGGGGCAACAAGACCAGGCAGCGCCCCCTCCCGCCCCCCGCAATAAGGCTGCCCAGCTCCTGGAGGGGAGTGGGGGGAAAGAAACTCTGGGCAACTTCCTTCCTTACCCCCACATCCCACTCCTGTCAGGGAACGGGGAGATGAGAAGCCCTGGGTGGCTTCCTCCCCACTCCAGTCAGGGAACGGGGACTGGAAGGGGAGGAGCAGCCTGCCGGAAGCCCAGGAGCCTGTGGGGCAGTCGGGCTCCCAGCAGGGAGCTGCCAGTGGAGTTTAGAGACTGGGCTCTCAGCTCCCCACACTGACCCTCTCAGGCCAGTGGAAGCACTCCTGGTGAGGACATGCACCACTGACCCAAGGAGGGTAGTGTGGACATGCACCACCTCAGTAATTACTGCATGTCAATATACGATGACTTACCTTTCTAGTGTAGACATACTCTAAGAGTGGGAGAATTGTGGAATTCCACTTCAGAATAGTGAAAGATACAAAGCTGACACATGCGGGGGTGCACCAGAGAGACCAAGAGGGGACAGAAGTGCAGCTAGCCCTGAAACTATGACAACAAGATTTGAACCTTATCTATTTGTCTACCCAGATACTTAAAAGGCCTCCCAGTGGTATCAGAGCACTGAATACTGCTAACAAGCCGCCTGTGTACCACTGGAAGCAGGTTAGAAATCACAGACAGTGAGGATTGTGGAACAGAGGAACGCAGGAACTGCTGTATTGGATCAGATTTGGAGTTTTGCAGATCCATACCAAGATGTGGCATAGGTGCCACAATCTAAACTCATATGTTTTAGGTGGGGTCTGGGGGCTTTGTCCATCAGTCTGGCTTTAACATGTGTGGCAACAGACTTATTTTGACACGATACTTTGGCATGTGCCTAACTGTAACTATGTGGCTAGTCCCATTGATTTCAAGATTGTTCTGGATCTGTGCTAGTTGTCACTGTTCAAAGTGGTCTACCTTTAATGACAGGAATAGCACCAATGACTCCACTAGGACAACTGTTCACACATTCACTTCAGCATGTGCTTAAATATCTTGCTGATTCATGATTTATAAGCACAATAGTGCCTCTACTGCTTTGCTGACCAGCTAATCTTTTTGTGTAAGATCCACAGCCTTTTAAGTATCTATCAGGCTGTGTTACAAGCTTGTGCTTTTCATTCCAATAACTCGCAGGGAACCAGAGAAATCCTTTGTGTCTGTAATCCTCTGCCTAAAACAGGACCCCTACTATGCTACTCTAGTTTGAGCCCTCCTGAAGGACTAATTTTTTTTAGGCTGCTCAGTAAAACAGAAGTAAAGAAACACCTACCTGGAGCTATGCAGAATGACAGCTGTTCTGTTGATCACATGCCCCTGCTATCACATGATTTCTTGTGTGAGTTTGCTTACTGAACACATCGCTCTTAGGAGCAGACAGCCTGGGTATTTAAGTGCATGTCCATCTTTAGAAGCTGCCACATTGGAGCAGCATAACCCAAAGAAGCCATCACAAAAAATGAGCTGATAACTGAGACAGTGAAAAGGTGCCTAGGAAGAAGTCAGTCCAGCTGACTCTGCATGAGTTATTGTGGTTATGAGAAGGAAAAATGGCTAATTAGCATGCATATCATCCAGGCTTTGTATTATGCCTGGTTAGGATTCTGCATGAATGTCAGCGTGTATGGAATAAAGCTGCATACCAAGAAAAGCATCCAGTCAGGATTCAGAATTAGCTGATTAGGAAATAAAGTCCTTCCTCAGTTATTAACAAACAGCTGTGGATGACCCTGTAGGGCTGTTCTAACTGCAAACACACTTAACACTTTAAACACTTTTTCAATACAGATTCAAGCACAGCACTGTTTTCTCCATAATAATAATGAGAAAAACAGATGAAACAAGTACCTTGCATTTGGCTTTTGAAAGGATAGCAGGTATTTGGAATAACATTTTGCCCTTCCATAGCAACTTTCATTCAAGGATCTCAATATGCTTTTACAACATAATTAATGAAACTATTTAAATTAATTATCTCAGATTTATAGATAAATAAACTGAGGCACAGTAAGGTCACATGACTTGCTGAAGACCAACCACTGACTGTCAAAACCAGGATTGGAACCCTACAGTCCTGGCTCCATGTCCCTTGCTCTCACCACTATACCCTACTTCCTAAACATCTTTATTAATTGTTGTCTGTCTACTTCTGTTCCAGCTTCCTATGTTTGTACAGTGCCTAGCACAGTGGATCCCCACCTCCTGGTCAAAGCCCTGAATACAAATAAATAATATTCTTTATGGCATATCATTTCATGAGCCATTTACAGCACCTTCAGTCGGCAATCTGCAACTACACCTTTCCCTGGGCAAACTCACTAAGACATGACAGAATTATATGGGAAAATGCCATGCTCCCTAGCATATTTCCATAGAACAATGTTGCCATATGTGATCACCATACACACATTTTATAACTAATAAAAAGTGACAAAGGAGATCACTCATGCTTGGGCCAGAATTTTCACTGTCATCTGCTACAATAGCACAAAAAAGTATTTGTAGGGGGGGACTGTAATTTGTAACTTGAATAGCTTCATATTACAGACAGGGCTGGTCTATCATTACGGTTGCCTGACACTTCATGTTATGAGACCTTGTTTCCAGTTCTGTATTACTTTGCCAAGCTAGAACTATGTGGACTGAAATTTTCCGTATTGGGTGTCTCCCTCAGGCTGAATTTTATTTTCTTCTTCTTTTTTTAAGTCAAAATGATTCCACCATTACCAAGACAGGGTAAACTACATTGTTTAGCCATGTTAAAAGAAAATTCTTGAGCTCTTTTCTTTCAATTGCTCTAGTGCTTCCATGCTCTGAACAGAGATTTGAAATGTGGCTGGGAAAGGAGGCAGGCTTTGCGTAGGAATTTGCCTTTAGCAGTTTAGCTGTCCCCATGAAAATCTGTCCAAATTTGATCAAGTTATAAGCCCTTGACATACTGCAGTTTGCACATGCTCAACAGAGCCTTGCTAGATCTTAACAGCTAAAATCTCCCAAGCATCCTCACTTAGCATGTTCAGGCCTCTCATAGCTCCTAGTGCTCACTAGACTGCACATGAATCATCCCCACAAGTGAGCACACTCCATCCCTCCACAGCTCCTAGCAGGTGCCCAGACTGCAGATGTGCAAACCCCACAGAACAACTGAGTATGCTCCAGCCCAGGGCTGCAGTGGTGGGCTCTGAAGGACTTTCTCTGTCATTGCTGCTCCAGGTTGGCGTAGGGCCAGATGCGCGAGTCAAACTGAGAGCAAGGAGCCTGTCTCGCCTGTGATCTCACTGGCACTCAGAGAGCGTGGAGAAAAAAGCTGTCTGATTCAAATACAGTGGGCACAAAAGCAGGAATGGGAGCGGGAGGGAGAAACAGATTGGGACCAGGAGTCCAGTGAAACTGAGCCTGGAGTGTAGAACCTATGCTGAGAGGGCCAGGAGACGGAGCCACGGGGAATTTTGAATTAGATGCTTTTCTTGGTATGCAGTATGCAGCTTTTCTCCAGGCATGCTGATGCTCATGTAGAATCCTAACCAGCCTAGATGAGATGAATGCTAATGGGCTGGGACTGGGCTGGCAAGAAAACGAGGATTGGGAGCCTGAGACTAGCTGGGCAGCGATTCTGGGACTGGTGGTGTAAAGAGATTGAGAGCCTTGTGGGGGAAAGACTGGGATTAGGAGCGAGGGAAGCAGGATGAATTGGGAGCCATTTGGCTGGTAGTAGGGAACACTGAAATTGGACAAGGAGCTGGGTGGAGACTTGTACTGACTGAACAAAGAAAGTGGAACTATGAATGAGTGGGAGGGACAGGGAGAAGGAGAGACAAATCTGGCAGTGCTGGGGTACTAGGGGGAGAAGTAGGACTAGCTTGGGGAAAAGCCTAGGACAAGAAGCTAGGGGCGAGGTGGGGGACAATGAGATTGGACTGAAGAGCCTGGAGAGAGAGACTAGGACTGAGAGCCAGTTAAGGGGAAGAGGAGAGACAGATCAGATAAGGATTGGGAGGGGTGACTATAACTGGCGGGTCAGAGAGACTGGGACTCAGACAGCAATCCTTGAGGGGGAGATTAGGACTGGCTGAGCAAGGAGACTGGGACGAGAAGCCGCAGGAGTAGAATCTGGACTGGTGGGTTGAGGAGAATGGGCCTGGGACAAGAAACCAGAGGTGAAGATGAGCTAGGACTGGGACAGGGACTGGTTAGAGGGCACAGGGCAGAAAGAATCAAGCTAGGGAGGAACAAGCAGAAGAGTCTGTGGCAAGTCGGCAAGCTCCCCTCCAGAACCTGGAAAGGAACCCAAGATTCCTGTGTCGCCTCATCATTCCTTTGCTGTCAGCAAATACACCTCTACCCCGATATAACGCGACCCGATATAATACGAATTCGTATATAATGTGGTAAAGCAGCACTCCGGGGGGGCAGGGCTGCACACTCCAGTGGATCAAAGCAAGTTCAATATAACACAGTTTCAGCTATAATGCGGTAAGATTTTTTGGCTCCTGAGGACAGCATTATATCAGGGTAGGGGTGTATCTGTAAACCCAATGGCAAAGTGTATGTCCCATCCCCACTTCCACAGAGAGGATGAAAAACAACTACTGCTGTCAGTTATTCCATCAGCTCTAACGGCAGATGCTGTCTATGCAGTGGATGTAAAGGCTCCAACCCCGATTAACCATGTGGGTGTCAATATGATGCCATGTGATGGAATTTCTGTTTTTTCAGTTTGCTTTTTAAAAAAAAATAGGAAATTGTACACAAAAAAATACATGAAAAATATTTCTGTTTGAAATTTTAGCAGCAAAAAACTTGGAAATGCCAGAATGAAGGTGGACTACAAAATATGTCATGCTAAGAAGAACTGAATTTTCTGGCTTTTTACTAAGGCTATGGGGAAGTTACTAAAAAAAAAATCTGGTCCCGTTCTAACTCATAAAGTGTCTCTATGATGAATACTAGAGTTGTACAATCTTTGTAAATGTCACATTACATCCAAAACACTACATTAAAAAGAACATTAAGGTTGAAAATTTCAGCACTCCAAAGTTAGTAAAGGCCAGAATTAAGGTTGCCCAGACAACCTTAATTTGGTCCTGTTATGCATTTAAGTAAATTTGCTGTAAGTGCCGGCTTTTCTTACTTTTCCTTACTTCTAACATAGGTACACAATAGGTTTTGAGCTCCCAAGGTTTGCCTTTAAGTAGATATTATGGCTAAAGAATTGTAGAAAAGTTGATCAGAAATATCCTTGTTTAGTGCCGGTATGCTGATGAATAGCCTTAAATTATAAACTCTTTGTTTGAAGTGTTTTGCTAGGCACATGCTGCACAATGTGAAAACCAAGGCTTTACCAGCTAATAATCAGCAACTAATGAGAACATTAAACATTGAGAATGTTTAATTACATGATCACATGCTGCTTTTTCCAGAGGACTCTCTGCCTCATTCAGTGCGGAGAATGTACCTGCTTTGGGATAAGTTAGGGTTGTCTAGTCTGGGCAGCAGTTGTAAAGGAAGCACGGTTTGACACATTAAAATGATATCACAGCCAAAGGAAAAGGAACCTACAACGCATCCTCCCCTTCCTCTCATGTGAGACAGCAAGACAATGTTTTGCTGTGCTCAAGAGCTTGAACATTTTACTGTTGAAAAGAAAGCATCCACAGAGTTGCTGCAGAAGCTGGAAGGTGTATAGTGAAAGACAGGTGATCGCAGGAAGAGAAAGGAGGTTTCCATGGTTAAGGCAGTTGAATGCTCCCTTGGAGAATTGGATTCTATCCCTGCCTCTTCCACAGGGTTCTGCTGTGATGCTTACTAAGGCCACGTCCAGACTAGATATTAAAATCGATTTTAGATACGCAACTTCAGCTACGGGAATAACGTAGCTGAAGTCGAATTTCTAAAATCGAGGTACTCACCCGTCTGGATGGCGCTGCATCGATGTCCGCGGGTCTCTGTGTCGATTCCGGAACTCCGTTCGGGTTGATGGAGTTCCGGAATCGATGTAAGCGCGCTCGGGGATCGATACATCGCGTCCAGACTAGACGCGATATATCGATCCCCGAGCAATCGATTTTAACCCGCCGATGCCACGGGTTAGTCTGGACGAGGGCTAAGTCACTTAAACCAAACCTTTCAAACGCGGTCACTACTTCTGTGGTTCTCCTTTTACGGGTGCCCAACTTGCGACTTTGGCGCCTGATTTGCTGAGCACTCACATTGCAACTAAAATCAATGGGAGCTTGCGTGAATATATAAAGTACTATATTGTGCTAACTACTCTGAAAAAATCTGGTCTTTGATGTCTCACATTCAGCATCCAAGATTAGAGGATATTTTTTACTTTAATCTCTCTTTGTGCCTCTGCTCCACATCTGTAAAATGGAGATATTAGAGCTTGTAAAAAAAAAATGTTGAAACAGTTTGCTGTCAGAAAGTACTGTTTGGATTAAACTCTTTTTTAAAATAATGATTTCCATAAAATTTCCCAAGAAAACAAATATTTAAGAGAAAAAATTTATTTTGGGAAATTTCATTTCAGAAAAAGTTCATTTCAAAATGAAATTTATGTTTTAAAATATATTTTATTGTGCTTTCCCCCTATTTTATATTGTTTTTATCATTTTTACATTATTTCTTTACATGTCAATGTAGTAGCACATCATATGGCATGTTATATCATGTCAAGTGAATGTCATTTGTAGCAGGGTGCTGGTGCAAAAGCACCTAATTAGCCCTTGCTCAGTCAACTCCAATCGGGGAAACAGATTGGGGCTGATGGAAAAGTCCTGATGCTGGCCTGAGGATTGGCAACACCTGTTGGCCTGACAAGCCAAGGGCTATAAAGGTTGGGAGGGAGCCAGAAGATGGGGGCAGTTAGGGAGAAGTCAGTCAGGGAGGCCTCCTAGTTGAAGGCCGACGCTGCCTGTAAAGGAGGTGACTAGTTCTGCAAGTCTTGTATATAGATAGACACTGGTGGTGGGAGAACCTTATATAAATAAAGTCATGGGTGTTTCACAACCCTGAAGCCTCTCTGAGCCTTATTGAGGGCAGCGAGCGGGCCCCAGGAAGAGGGGTGGGGCGTGAACCCTGTTACATATTGTATGGCATGATATGTTATTGAATGGAAGAGGGAGAGAGAGTTCAAACAACCTTTCATAAAAGCTACTCAAGAATGTTTAGTTGGCCAGGAAGGTGGATGAGGTGCAGACAGCATGCTATGTGGTACCCAGCCACAATAAATGAAACTCTTGAATGCTGACAACAAAAAGTCAGAAACTAATTGACATGGGATAAGTCTGAAGCCATTTAAAATAGGTGTATCCATCTTTCTTCACAATCCCTGTCAACTGCTTGTGTAATTTTCTTGCACATTTCTGAGAACAAGAGCAATGATGTGTAAATAGCTCTTCTTTCAGACAGAAACTGGTAATGATCATTGTACTGGCAAAGGACCAGAACAATCCCTGTAAACTGTTATTCAGTCATTAGTTGCTGATTATTAGCTGGTAAAGCCTTGGTTTTCACATTGTGCAGCATGTGCCTAGCAAAACACTTCAAACAAAGAGTTTATAATTTAAGGCTATTCATCAGCATACCGGCACTAAACAAGGATATTTCTGATCAACTTTTCTACAATTCTTTAGCCATAATATCTACTTAAAGGCAAACCTTGGGAGCTCAAAACCTATTGTGTACCTATGTTAGAAGTAAGGAAAAGTAAGAAAAGCCGGCACTTACAGCAAATTTACTTAAATGCATGCACAAGTCAGGGTTTTCACTCAAGTGTCAGAATTTATTGAACTTGAACTTTTGAAAATCATTAAAAACATTTTTTAAATCCTTCTGTATTCTACAGTAATCAACCAAAGGATTATCACTACTGTAAGGTGTATTGCATTAGACCATTACAATACATTTTTATAATGTGATGTGGCCAAATATTTAAACAGATAAAGTGTGTCATTCAGCATAGCAAGAGGATGCAAATGATGCTCTTAAATTTAGGCAATGTATTTCCACATTTACTCCCTGTTCTTATATTTTCAGGTTGGCAATTCGACATAGCTAAATCACAAAAATTCTATGAGCCAGAGTTGCTCAATTGTGATTGCACAACTACACGTTTGTGTACACATGCTGTGGATGCAATTACAGTGATAATGCATGAAATTATGATAATCACATGTACAAGTAACCAGTTTGACATTTAACTGGTCATTTGAATGGCCAACTACTACCACTTTTAATACAATCATGGCAAACGAACACAACAATTATAGTACACTGTGAAACTCCAGTCTTTAAACTTCCTGCAAAGTGTTTTTACAATTCAGTTTTTTCTTCTAGCTTTTAGAAATGCTCAAATAGGCATTTTTCAACAATTGGAGAATAATCTGCATTATCTCTTTGATTTGTAGACAAAAATTGTGTCTGTGTAACACCAACAGACCCGAGTCATTGGTGAGCGGGATTGAACCTGGGACCTCTAGAACTTAGTTTATGAGCCTCTACTGCATAAGCTAAAACCCACATGGCTCCTAGCTAAGGCTGTAGCAGACTCAGCAATCTCGAAGTGGTCTTGAAACAGGCACCGACTTTTCCAAAGTGCTGGGGGAGTACTCAACCCCCAGCACTGCTCCAGGCCCCACCCCCACTCTACCCTTTCCCTTCCTGCCTCCGCTGCAACCCCACCCCACCTCTTCCCACCCAGTTCTGCCCCCTGCCCCGAGCACACCACATCCTTGCTTCTCCTCTCTCCACGCCACCCCCGCCCTGCCCCACCCCGAGCCTGCATGCTATGAAACAGCTAATCATGGTGGTCGGGAGGTGTGGGAAGGGAGAGAGAGGTGCTGATCTGCAGGGCCCTGCAGGAGGCAGTGGCGGGGGGAGGGGGGAGCTTATGGGGGGGCTACCAGTGGGTGCTGAGCACCAACCATTTTTTCCCTGTGGGTGCTCTAGCCCCAGAGCATCCACGGAGTCAGTGCCTATAGGTCTTGGTGCCACTAGAGGGAACAGAGCACCAAACCCAGGAGGTGTGTGGGTTACATCTGTTCTGCTGAGGGAAGAAAGACTGGTTTGAAGATCCAGTTTGGTTTCTTATAGGGGAGACTAGATGATTCAGGAGAGTTGTACCAGGGTAGGGATCCTTTCATCTAGTTTGCTAGTTCGGTTAATGACTGAAAGCTGCTATCATGTGACAACTCTTCAGCAGGTCATGTAAAATAAGCTTAGTGGTTTCGCTCCAGTTCCAGCTGCCAAAGTTGCAATGTGAATGATAAAGGAGAACAATCTGAGGTGCACAGAAGCATACAGATAAAGAAAACAAAAGTGATGCTCACAAGTAAAGCCCATAACTAACAAAAGGGTTTGCCCCATGACAACAGGTAATGGACAAAAGAAAAGGAACCTATGACACAGCCTTCCCTCCCTCTCATATGGCACTGTTTTGCTGTGCTCAAGAGCTCAAACGTATGCATTTTGCCCTGTGCTGAAGGGCTAATGTCCTTAGAGTTACTGGAAGAAGCTGGATATCATGGTGGTACTAGGTGCAAAAGGAAGTAAGGGTGTAACCTACCAGAGGAAGAAGAGGAGACCTCAATGGGAGCAGAGCTTTCATAAGCAGATACCAAACTAGTCTCTCTGAGTATGTCTTCACTGCAGAGTTAACTTGAGTTTTTCCTCTCGAGTCAGCCTAGCTCAAGTTGCTTTGTTCACACTGGGGCTATATTCACTCATGTGAGGCACTAAGATTTCTGGCGGCAAGTACCATGACTCTTGGCGCTGCAGTAAGGGCTGAGCTGCTCTATGAATTCTTTTGCACTGTATTGTGGGAGAATTTGTCTGTCCTTCCTGGGCACACAGGGAGAAATGTGGGAAGGTGTAGGAGGACGAGAAACACCTGTGACAGATTTATGTTACCAGTTTGCCTGGGGCTTCAGGTGATTAGGCTGAGGCCGCAGGATTTTTAGGTGAGGAGATGAAGGAGCACACTAACTGACTAAGTTTAAAGCTTTATTAACCAAATAACAGTAGTGAGTGCTGGGTGCGCCCCACGTTACTTAAAGGAAGGAGGAAAGCATTAGAGCCCGAGCCCTAACCCACTTTTATAATTACACAAGCACAACCCAAGACTGGCCAAGCTTGGGTGTAATGTTAGAAGAAGAGGGGGAAGGGTAGACGAGATTTTTGCCTTGAGCACAGGTTGTTTAGGGTTTGCTATAAATTTTTGACTTGCTTTAGCTTTTGGGAGGGTTTTAAGCCCTGAGTTTTTCTGGGAGCGTTTTTGTCCAGGGACCCTTGTCCCCTGTGCTCTCAGTACCAGTTCGAACCAGCCTTTCAGATCCCTTAGTTTTCCCAAAGCACACTGGTCTCGGGGTCGCAAGACTGTTGTTTTTTAACTTACTGACTGAAGGGTTAAAATCCATGTGCATTTTATATAACAACCACTCCATTGGTATATGGATTGTGCCAGCTCTTTCTCAGACTCAAAGTCCAGAGTTTGGTCAAGAGACCAGAGGCCTAGCAAATAGTGATTAGCTAAGAGAAAGCTGCGGTAAACAGATAATCTTGTTTTGCTAAAAAAGGCCTGATCAGCAAATTGCCAGGTGTTGGAGCTAAGAACTAAATAATTGTGTCTTATTCAGAGTTACAAATTGAACAAAGGATCCCTGTTCCTATTGTGTCAGTCTCTTCTGTAGGGAACGTTCTTCCCACAGATCCAACCTTGAGTTTATGAAAAGTTGGCACGTCAGTATAAGATATGGCATCCTTCCACCTCCCTTCCCAGGGACCAGTGCCTGCCTTAAGACATAAAGAAGACAATCGTTATTGTCATATACTTTCACTATTTCTTCGCTTTAACCCCTAGGAATGTACCTGTTGGACAATCAAAGAAGTTGCTCTATTCCTATGGACCCCAAATCAGAATTCAACATATATATTTTATACTAATAATATTTTATCAAAGTATTAATTAAATGTTAACTTCCTAACTTGAGACCACGGGCAGAGACATTATGTGACCTTTTAACCATTGGCTAATGTGCTATCTTGTCTTGCTGCACAACCTATCCCGGGGTGTGGAATTACCTACCCCATCACTTTCCCCTGCACATGGACAATTTATATATTCTATTGTAATCAATTGATTGACAGTGTCTCTGAGCCTGATAAGCCAAGTGACACTCCACCAGCACTGTGTGTAATAAACTCTTATGCTTGACCTCTACACAGTGTGGATTTATGTCCTTCACTGACCTTTGCAGTCTTACAAGTTTTGCACCCCTTCTGTTCTGTCTGGCTTAGTTTTTCTTTTTCATGGCTGGCTGGGATTGAGACACAGATTTTTGGCTGTTTGGCAGCAGAGAGCTTGTTTGTGTGCACTGGCCTTGGGCTGCAGTTTTGTCCCTTATCTTTGAGCCTAGCTGGATTGTTGAGTTAACCCATTCCTTTCTCCTTTCCTCCCTCTTCGGCCTCTTGTAACCTGCAAAGGAATCTTTCGCTTCACACTCACACCTTCAACTGTTCCCCAGATACTTTCCAATGCATATAAAAGCGTTAGCAATATACAACACTGGTGGTTACCCTGGGGACCCTAAGGGGGAAAAGGGAGTTTTTTTATTGTGACACACTCAGGTGACACCAGCCTGAGTCCACATGTCAGAGTGGTTATGTTAGCACCTGCCGAGTTGTTTTGAGTTTGCTTGAGTTTTAGCCTATGCCCCTTCTCAGGCCAGCCAACTCGAGTTAAAAACACCACCACACTTGAGTTAAAGCATTTTATATGTATGGATCAGATGCATCCTTTTAAATGCACAAGGTGTGGTCTTTCAGCTAAGAGCCATACTTCCTTGTGCCCAGGGAAACTTTCACACTGCTCATTAGGATGGTCAAGCATAAATAGCTCATCCAATTTTCTGAATATCATTTGACAGCTCTTCCCCTTTCTGTGCTTTTGTAGGCCAAATGGGAAGATTTCTCCCTGTAATTTCAAAGTTAAAAATTAAGATGCACATATTCAAAAATCCATGCGCAAAATTGTAAGTGCAATAGCTCAAACTGTTACCACTATTGCACCTGCGATTTCTGTAAATGACCACACAAAGATCCAGCTAGACTTATCAATTAATGGCCATTCAGATGCTCATTTGATATGACTGCATATGCAAATTAAGTATGCACTTTTGCACACCCGTGTAGTTTTGAAAAACTAATCCAAGCTCATTAGACTATTTTAGAAATGTGCACAAGTGAATGATTTCCAATAATTTTTATCTAAATTGATTGTAAACAAAATAGATTATAGCCCATGAAAAAAAATCAATAAAATGCCAAATCAAAGGACCAAATCCTGCCATTAGTTAAGTCGAAGCTAAAATATCCATGGACTTAAATTAAGTAGAACTTGTCTTATAGAAAGCAGAAACTTATAATAGGGGAAGAAGCAGTGTTGAACATTTTAAAATTGACGGGGGGTTAGTGAGTGAGTGCACATAAGGGTATATGTGTGTGAGTGTTTTAAATTTCAACTATTAAAATGTTCTGCTCTTTTATTAATGAACAATTCATCTGTATGGTTGATAGTGCAGATATTATAAAACAGACATTTCTTTTACCCTTTAAGAAATCCCATGCTATAAGTAACACCCGTCATAAACAAATAGTTAAGGGTTAATAGAACAGGAGTACTTCAAGTCTCTTTTGCCTGTAAAGGGTTAACAAGTTCAGTGAGCCTGGCTGTCACCTGACCAGAGGACCAATCAGGGGACAGGATACTTTCAAATCTTGAGGGAGGGAAGTTTTTGTGTGTGCTGTTAGTTTTTGGTTGTTCTCTCTGGGTTCTGAGAGTGACCAGATGTGCAACCAGGTTTCTCTCCAATCTCTTCGATACAGGCTCTTATAAGTTCAGAATAATAAGTACTAGGTAGATAAGGTGAGTTAGGCTTATGTTTGTTTTCTTTATTTGCAAATGTGTATTTGGCTGGAAGGAGTTCAAATTTGTATTTGGCTGGAAGGATTTTAATTTGTACTTGTATACTTAGGCTGGGAGGGTAGTCCCAGTGTCTATAGCTGAAAGACCCTGTACCTATTCCATCTTAAATTTACAAAGATAATTTTTACCTTTGTTCTTTCTTTAATTAAAATTTTTTCTTGTTTAAGAACCTGATTGTTTTTTTTTTATTCTGGTGTGAGACCCCAGGCGACGGGGTCTGGATTCACCAGGGAATTGGTGGGGAGAAAGGAGGGAAGGGGGAGAGAAAGGGTAATTTCTCTCTGTGTTATGATTACTTTCTCTCTCAGGGAGAATCTGGGAGGGGGAGAGAGAAGGAGGGGGGAAGGTGAAATTTCCTCTCTGTTTAAAAATTCAAGGAGTTTGAATCACAGTGATCTTCCAGAGTAACCCAGGGAGGGGAAGCCTGGGAGAGGCAACAGTGGGGGAAAAGGTTTACTTTCCTTGTGTTAAGATCCAGAGGGTCTGGGTCTTGGGGGTCCCCGGGCAAGGTTTTGAGGGGACCAGAGTGTACCAGGCACTGTAATTCCTGGTTGGTGGCAGCGCTACAGGTTCTAAGCTGGTAATTAAGCTTAGAGGAATTCATGCTGGTACCCCATCTTTTGGACGCTAAGGTTCAGAGTGGGGATTTATGCCATGACAACGCCATATGCATATAAAAAACCCGTGAGTATAATATTAATGCAAACAATCTCTGAAGCACCAAGTCATGTAATTTGGTCTTATTAGGAGTTACATTGCATGCATATGATAAAGCTACTGCACTGTTTGATATTATTTCCTAAAGTGCATATAACCCTTTTGTTTTTCAAAAACAGCTTTTAAGTTAAAACTATAAAATAGGTGAGTAGAAAGACAAAATAAAACATCAGACTGTAAAGTTCAAATCTCTCCAAAAAAAAAAAAGGTAAATCCTGAGTCAAATGGTTAGAGAAATGGAAACTACACTGGACAGAGTAATATTTTACAGCTCACAATCAACATGATTTTTTTTACATAGGCACTAGGCTGGGTTTGAATTTCTGTGGCTAGGTAGTAATTAATTATGATATCTGTTGAAAGAAAATCAACCAAATGTGGAAGTAAAAATGATAATTATAGCATAAAACATGATGCATACATTTAAACAATGATATATCCTTGACCAAAGGAAAGGTCAGAACTCTTCAAACTAAAATATAGACTCATCCATCCTTCAACCAGTACAATTTTGGCATTTCATACAATACTCACTAAAATTGTAATGGCCTCAACTTTCTCTGCCTCCGCTTAAGTTCTGTATGATGTCTCTATTAAGTGAAGTGTCAGAGTGACTTCTTGACTTCAAAAGGACAAAGAAATGTTCTTTGCTACCGGTTGAAAATAAATATGTCAGATGCACTTAACAGGATCTGAAGTTGTGTGTGTATGTCCAAGGACATCCATATAAATGAGAGATTTAAGAGACCTGTCAAGTTATTTAGTCCACTCTTTCTCACACATACCTCCTCAGACAATTGATTGTAATATACTGTCCAGGGATGGACATTTCAGAAATGTGTATTTGAGTTAGGGCCCTGTCATAAACATACAGCTAAGGGTAGCATAAAATCCTTCTTTACCCTGTATAGGGTTAATTCCTCTTTTACCTGTAAAGGGTTAAGAAGCTCAGGTAACCTGGTTGGCACCTGACCAAAAGAATCAATAAGGGGAGAAGATACATTCAAATCTGTGGGGGAAGGTTTTTGTTTGTGTCTTCATTTTGTTCTCTTTGAGAGAGCAAGGAACCAGGGCAGGAAAAATACATCTCCTTAAGCATACCTGGACTAAGCATCTAGTATTGCAGAAATAGTAAGTAATAGCAAAGAAATGTGTTAGATTATCTTTTGTTTTAGCATGTAAATTTTCCCTGTGCCAAGACGGAGGTTTAGCCCTGTTTTTGTAACTTTAAAGTAGAGTATTCTCAAGCCTCCCCAGGAAAGGGGGTGAAGGGCTTGGGGGATATTTTGGGGAAATAGAAACTCCAAGTGGACCTTTTCCTGAATCTCTGTCTAACTTACTTGGTGGTGGCAGCATACTGTTCAAGAACAAGGTGGAATTTGTGCCTTGGGAAAGTTTTTAACCTAGGCTGGTAAAAATAAGCTTAGGGGGTCTTTCATGCAGGTCCCCATATCTGTACCCTAGAGTTTAGAGTGGGGAAGGAATCCTGACAGGTCCAAACTCCCATTGACTTTAAATAGGGTTTTGGTGCCCATCTCCCTCAGGCATTTTCGAAAATCCCATCCTAGTGTTTTATTCTGTCAATTGAAGTATCCTCAAGCAGTGAGACCTTCACTATCACTTTGTGCAAGAAATAGGCTCAAATCTTGGTGGGGTTCACAGAACAACTAAGCTGAAAATGTCCTCAAACTTATGTCAGAAAATGGGAACTTTAAGTCATTTAAAGTAGCAACAAAAACTTAAATATTTAAATTCTAAATTGACAAAAGTCAAGTACACATAAATCTGTACCACTGAAAATTTGGCCTGAAATTACCTTCAACATATTCTATTGGTCTGGATAGGACTACATTAAACATATTCTGTTGGTTGGGATAGCTGTATAAGAACCCCATAAATTACTCCTACCAGCATACATTGGGTCCTGTGTTATACCTAGTGGGGTGGATAATTCTTTAGTGTCTCTCTGTCTGTTTGGCCAAGCAAAGCAAGGCCGTATGCTCAATTCAATGGCATTCTCTGTTTGTTTATCCATCTGTCTGTTGTGCAATAACTTTTGAATACCATAGCCCATCAATTCCAAGATTTCAGGCAACGTTCTAGGTCTCCATGGGCAGAACCCTACAGATTTTGGTGAATATTGGAAAACCCAAAAGCCTGATTTCCACAGGTGTAAGTGAGAAGAAAATCAGGCCCCTAGCATGCCTATTTGGTGTTGCAGATAATGAAATCTCTGCCACCCTCTGTTGATGCCTACACATATCAAAGGCAGCAGCTTAATATACTCCTCTCTCTCATTGCATGTATAGCTTGGCCTGTATAAGCAATGAAGTGTGTGACCCTCTAGTTTAGGGGTTCTCAACCTATGGTACATGTATGTGGGACATCTCGGTGGGGAAACATGCAGGAGAAATTGTGTAATGGTGAATTTTACTTATTAATTATTTTATTTATTGCATTTTCATAATAGGCTACTCAAACTAAGCTTTAAAACTCCGTGGGAATTTATTATATAAAACACAGTAGTTCATTTACATCAAGATGTACCAATGAGAACATAGATACACAGAGACACTGACCTGCAAAGCCCTCACCTCCAATCAACATCGCAGGTTCAGTTGCCCAGCAACTGTCCAGTCTAACTGAGCTCAGAACCTAGTTGTAGGAGGAGGGTTTCGGTTGTATATGTCTAGCTCTGACTACGTCTATATGTAACAGTGAAATATGGACAGATGGCTAAAGACACACAAAGTATCAGAGTTGAAGAACACACAAAGTATCAGTGATACTTTGATCACACAAAGTGCCAGTGTCTCCATAGGGAGACACTGGCAATGGGAAAATTGGAAGGGAGTACATGGGCAGCTTGTAAATCTGGAAGGTGCTATGCAATAAGAAAAATTTGGGAACCTCTGCTCTAGTTTATGTCCTCCAACATTCTGGTTAGAAATACGGAGGGCCAGTTCTTTGCTGCACATCTACCAATGTGATATATGCCATCATGTGCCAGCAATGCCCCTCTGCCATGTACATTGGCCAAACCAGACAATCTCTACGCAAAAGAATAAATGGACACAAATCAGACATCAAGAATTATAACATTCAAAAACCAGCTGGAGAACACTTCATCCTCCCTGTATACTCAATTACAGACCTAAAAGTTGCAATTCTTCAACAAAAAAACTTCAAAAACAGACTCCAACAAGAAACTGCAGAACTGGAATTAATTTGCAAACTGGAAACCATAAAATTAGGCTTGAATAAAGACTGGGAGTGGATGGGCGATTACACAAACTGAAAACTATTTCCCAATGCTAATTTTCCCCCTACTGTTACTCACACCTTCTTGTGAATTGTTTGAAATGGGCCATCCTGATTATCACTACAGAAGTTTTTTTCTCCTGCTGACGATAGCCCACCTTAATTGATTAGTCCTGTTAGAGTTGGTATGGCAATCCCCTTTTTTCCATGTTCTCTGTATATAGATCTCTTCCTACTGTATTTTCCACTGCATGCATCTGATGAAGTGGGTTTTAGCCCACAAAACTCATGCCCAAATAAATGTGTTAGTCTCAAAGGTGCCACAAACACTCCTAGTTCTTTGCTGGTGTTACTCTATTAATGTAAATAGAGTTAAGGGGAAGAGAATTTGGCTCAGGGAACAGAACTTTCCAGATTATTACAGCCATATGATAGCTCCTTTTTATCCATTTCCCTCTGTAGCTACCCTTATTTAAAAATAGTTCTGATTAACTGAAGTAATACTTTCCTTCCAATGTGACAATTATTCCTAATTCATTACATAATGGCTCATTTAATAAAAAATAGAAAATAGCTTTCCTAAGTATATGCACAAATATTATCATTTAGAAAATAAAATCTGGCTGATATAATACCAGCACACATGTTTTAATGGAAGATTTGAAAACAAAACATACAATACAATGTTTAGAAAAATCATCAAAAAAAATACAAGACAACCATTTTACTATTTCCACCCTTATGTAACACTGCAATGCTGCTATAACAGAATGAAGTTAGAAAATAATCCTTCTTTTCTTGCATTTGCTTATATTATGGATCTTACATTATGGCAGCTCTTTGCTGATAGTTTCAATACCTGTGTAATCAGATAGTGCTTATGTGACGAACTGGGAAAGTTCTTAATGTTTTCTCTGAGTACTATGTTGGTGCCTCAGCGTCCCCATGGCAGTTCTTAAGTATCTGGCAAAGCCAAGGGCCAGTGCACCTAAATGCCTGACACTCTGTCTCCTAGCAACTGATGGCCTGGGCCCCTCCTCTGCAAAGGTGCCAGCTGAAGGTGTTGGAGACAAAGGGATCAGGTGACCTCCTGGCCCAGGAAAGGGGCTGAGCAGAGAGGAGGGACTGAGGGAGGGGTTGTTAGTCTGGAGCTGGCTGGGGTCGAGGGTGGAGGGCAGACCTGGGGGTCTGGCTCACTACCCCCCAGAATGGACCCAGCCGAGGGGGCCGGTTCGCTGTATCTACAAGCTCTGTTTTAGACCCTGTTCCTGTCATCGAATAAACCTCTGTTTTACTGGCTGGCTGAGAGTCACGTCTGACTGCAAAGTGGGGGTGAAGAACCCGGTGGCTTCCCCAGGACCCCGCTGGGGTGGACTCGCTGTGGGAAGCGCATGGAGGGGCAGAGGATGCTGAATGCTCCAAGGAGAGACCCAGGAGGTGAAGACGTGTGAGCTTCTTGCCCTGAACAAGTCTGCTCCGAGAGAGAGGAGGCTCCCCAAAGTCCTGCCTGGCTTGGTGGGGAGCAGTTCCAGAGCATCGCCCGGTGACTCCGTGACAGCTTAATCCAAAATCCATTGAAGATTCCCATTAACTACAATGGGCTTTGAATCAGGCTCTTAGTCAGTTTCTCCCTTGCTAAAAGATTTTGCATACACCAGTTGAAGAGCTGAATGACTAATCAAATATTTTCACAGAATCATTCTAAAAATTAAAGATGTACCAAAGGTGGCTGTATATGAAGGCAGCTGGTTCCATTCAGTAATGGATATTACTGCTAATCAGTCAATTTCAAAACATTCAAGTTGACAGTGTCCTAACTGTGTCTTTTCATTTATTTTGATTAAATGAAGATAATCCATTCCCAAGGCTAAAGTAAATATGAAGAAAGTGGTGCTACTTTCAGTGTGGTTTCTCTCCTTTAAATCTATACATTCATAGTCACATCAATATTTTCTTTCAATATTAATAGTCTTTCCTTTATGGCAAAACAGTCATTCACCATTTGTGGCTATACGCTGCTGTAAAATTAAAGACCACATTTTAAAAAGTACCTGCGTCATTGGCATGCAACCACTGTGCCTGTAATTCCTACATTTGCATGAGTGTATCAGGTAATTCTGCATATTACTTCCAGCTTATAATTAAGATCAGTTTATTAATTAAAAATTTTGTTCTCATCATACGTTCTGTGGACAAACATCTGTATTCTAGGTGGCTTCAGGAGCTTATTTTAGTCCAGTCCCTGAGGACTCAGAGAAATGCTGGAAATTAATTGACTGTCTATCTACCCCATCCACTCATCTGTTTTGTCCTGTTCATTGTATGTAGGGAAGCTTGTTTTCCTGCAAGGAATTTAAATATAGTTCATTCTTATACCATCAGGTACCACAAGTCTGACCTTTCTCAGTGAGCTGGGTTGTTATTCCTACAACAAAAGTCAACCTGAGAGGAAGTGCAAGCCAGCCTGCTGCATAGGATTAATCAGCAAAAGAGGCTTAGAGATTCATGAAATGCGGCACTAACCATTCTATAGAAGAGACTGAAGACTGACAAAGTTCATCAACGGTACAGACCTTATACAAAGCTGCCCACTCTGCCTGATCAGAAACATTCACAGGCAAAACAAAACAAAAAAGAAACAAAAAACCAATGAGCTGGTGGTGCTGTAAGACTTTTATTAACCAACTTTGGAGGGAAAGGTCCATTAGGAAGCAAAACAATATATAACTTCTGGCTATTTTGCAATACTGATCTGCAGCAATTTGTTTGTGCCTCAAATGAAAAATTACATTTATTCTGCATTCATTTACCATCCTCTCTCTCAGAGGCTATTCTAATTCATATTCCTACTCCACAGATTGGGGATAAAATGGTTAGTGCACAGCAGTGTGCATGTTGACATAATGGCTAATGAAGTCTGTGGGTGTTCGATTACTATTGCCCCTTTCAACTGCACATGGGAGTCACTTTCCCAGCATGTAAGTGGCCAGTATCCAACTTCCACAGTCATCATAAACTGAAAGTTGGCCAAGGCTTCACAATTAATTCTTTCAAGACCCCTAATTCAAATCCGCTCTCCTCATTAGACAGAGGACGGAACTGAACTTGGGTCTCCCACATCCATGTAAGTAGACTAACCACTGACCTAAAAGTTACAAGCAAAGTCACTGCTGCAGCTGATGCCTCTTCCTTCACCCTTCTCCCACCCACCAGCCACTTTGGGTGAAGGTAAACATGCTCTGACCACACATACTGGATTGGGCCCTACAGACAAGCTAGCAAGGGAACACCTATCTTCACCTGGCTTGTGCATCAAGCTGGGGCTTAGATGTGAGGTTTTTCGTCTTCCTCTGCAGCTTGGGACACAGGTCACTTGCTGGAGGATGCTCTGCACCTTGAGGTATTTGAACCACAATTTGAGGACTTCAGTGACTCCGACATAGGTTAGGGGTTTGTTGCAGGAGTAGGTGGGTGAGATTCTGTGGCCTGTGTTGTGCAGGAGGTCAGACTAGATGATCACGGTGGTCCCTTCTGACCTTAAAGACTATGAGTCTATGTGAGACAGCACCCAAAAGCCTGCCTGAGCCAGCAGAGCACATGCCCAGAGGTGGAAACTTAGATGCCATGGGAACATTTACAATGAAAATTTTGACACCAAGTGAGTTTAGATCCCTACAGGGTTAGGCAGAAAGTTTTTGGGAATGCAGTAGCACCTAAACTTGGGGTTTGGGCACTTAAGTCTACCGATGGATCTGGGCCTTTGCTACTAAATACTCTTCTAGACCTTCTCTGAGCAGAGCTAGATGACATGGCAGTAACAAGACCTGCACCTGCCTATCACCGGCGGAGCTACACTAGTGTTAATCCAATGAGTTAGACTTCCATGGAGCAAACTAACTGCAACAGAAAAGGATCTGTTTGTTTAAAAAAAAAACACTTTGGATGACACTGAGTAGTCAATGATTTCTTCTAAAAGAGCAAATACATAGCAGTGATTTCAGCAACAGAAATCATGAAAGTAAAGAATGTCTTTACTCTCAACTCCCCACTACCAGATGTAGTAAGAGGAGTCCCTGAGATATAAACCTTGGTATCAGACGCCTGGTATGAGGCCTAAGGCCTGAACTAAAGTAATGATCAAGACTTTTCTAACATAAAGCAGGCCCTGCTCACAGAAGATGGCAAGGAAAGGGCTGATGCTGCAGAAAGAGACATAGCTAAAAGGTACTGGACACCAGATATCAGAACATTCGCATATTTGTACACTCCACACAGATAACAAGGAACAGGCTAACCCAGCCCAATGACAGGGGCAAAAGGGTAATATGATGGATAGAGTTGTTTTGTTCGAACCAACATGTACAAGGTGAGAGACGGCACCTTACTACGTAGAGGGGTTGTACCTTGCTGCATAGAGGGGTTGCACCTCATACGTCAGGAGTGATGTGTAACTTGTTTGTACCTGTGTATAAGAATGCATCCCTGAGGCGGTGTGTTTGTCCAGCCGAGGGGGCAGTGGAAAGTCCCACCATTGACTGAGCTGAGTCCATTGACCGGGGGGCACATATTTGTAGTATGCCCTGCGCTAGAGTAAAAATCTACAGGGAACTATTATTGTGCTCAATACGGCAATAAACCTGGCCGACGTGCCTTCGTACCTTACTAGACTCTGTGGTCATTGGGGGTTCTCTTCGGGTCTGCTGTGTCAGCTATCTTCGAAGAGCTGGGACAGCACACAGAGAGAACACACACATGCAGCCGAGTGATATCAACATTGAAGAGAGCAGAGCACCACACCAGCAGGCATCTGACAACACCAGACTGAGACATTCATAGATTTATTTTTCTGTGAAGTATCAAAACTGCCTCAGGCCATGACTCATAACAGTGTTCTGCGTCAGAACTATGCAAAAGCTCAACACTTCAACAATGCGTTAGGAATGGACTGCAGCCTCTCCTCTCTCCCATAATTCTCATAAACAAACTAGGGAAATGCAACCTAGACAGAGCACCTATAAAGTGGGTGCAAAACTAGTTAGAAAACCGTTCCCAGAGAGTAGTTATCAGTGGTTCACAGTGATGCTGGAAGGGCATAATGAGTGGGGTTCTGCAGGGATCAGTTCTGGATCCAGTTCTGTTCAATATCTTCATCAATGATTTAGATAATGGCATAAAGAGTAGACATAAAGTTTTAGGACAATAACAAGCTGGGAGGGGTTGCAAGTGCTTTGGAGAATAGGATAAAAATTCAAAATGATCTGCACAAACGGGAGAAATGCTCTGAAGTAAACAGCATGAAATTCAATAAGGACAAAAGCAAAGTACTCCATTTGGGAAGGAACAATCAGTTGCACACATACAAAATGGTAATGACTGCCTAGGAAGGAGTACTGCAGAAAGGAATCTGGGGATCATAGTGGACCACAAGCTAAATATGAGTCAACAGTGTAACACTGTTGCAAAAAAAGCAAACATCATTCTGGGATGTATTAGCAGGAGCGTTGTAAGCAAGACACGAGAAGTAATTCTTCCGCTCTACTCCGCACTGATTAGGCCTCAACTGGAGTATTGTGTCCAGTTCTGGGCACCACATTTCAGGAAACATGTGGACAAATTGGAGAAAGTCCAGAGAAGAGCAACAAAAATGATTAAAGGGCTAGAAAACATGACCTATGAGGGAAGATTGAAAAAATTGGGTTTGTTTAGTCTGGAAAAGAGAAATCTGAGAGGGGGCATGATAACACTTTTCAAGTACATAAAAGGTTGTTACAAGGAGGAGGGAGAAGAATTGTTCTTCTTAATCTCTGAGGATAGGACAAGAAGCAATGGGCTTAAATTGCAGCAAGGGAGGTTTAGGTTGGACATTAGGAAAAATTTCCTAATTGACAGGGTGGTTAAGCACTGGAATAAATTGCCTAGGGAGGATGTGGAATCTCCATCACTGGAGATTTTTAAGAACCGGTTAGACAAACACCTGTCAGGAATGGTCTAGATCAGTGGTGGGCAAACTATGACTCACAGGACCCTTCTGCCCAGCAGGGCCGGCTCTAGCCATTTTGCCGTCCCAAGCATGGTGGCACGCCGCGGGGGGCGCTCTGTCGCTCGCCGGTCCTGCGGCTCCGGTGGATCTCCCACAGGCATCCTTGTGGAGGGTCCGCCAGTCCCGCGGCTCCGGTGGACCTCCCGCAGGCGTGCCTGCGGATGCTCCACCGAAGCCACGGGACCACGCCTGCGGGAGGTCCACCGGAGCCACCTATCGCCCTCTCGGCAACCAGCAGAGTGCCCCCTGCAGCGTGCCACCCCAAGCACGTGCTTGGCGCACTGGAGCCTGGAGCCGGCCCTGCTGCCCAGCCCCCGAGCTCCTGACCCAGGAGGCTAGCCCCCAGCCCCTCCCCTGCTGTTCTTCCCCTCTCCCACAGCCTCAGCTCACTGCGTCGCTGGCACAATGCTCTGGGCGGCGGGGCTGCGAGCTCTTGCTGGGCAGTACAGCTGCAAAGCCCGGCCTGATCTAGTGCTCTGTGCTGTGCGGTGGTGTGGCTGGTTCCAGTCAGGCGGCACGGCTGCCTATCCTGGTGCTCTGGGCAGTGCGGCTGTAGCGCCACCAACCATTGGTGCTCCAGGCAGTGCACTAAGGGGGCAGGGAGCAGAGGGGGTTGGATAGAGGGCAGGGGAGTTTGGGGTAGTGGTTGGGGGTGGGGATGTGGATAGGAGTCGGGACAGTCAGAGGGCGGGGAACAGGGAGGTTGAATGGGGCGGGCTGTCAGGAAGGGGGGGGGTTGGATGGGGCGACGGGGAGCAGTCGGGGCAGGGGTTCTGGGGGTGGTCAGGGGACAGAGAGAAGGGGTGGTTGGATGGGGCAGGGGTCCCAGGGAGGCAGTCAGGAGACAGGGAGAAGGGGTGGTTGGATGGGGCATGGGTCCCGGGGGGAGGGGCAGTCAGGAATGAGAGGAGGGGTTGGATTGGGTAGTAGGGGGCAGGAGTCCCGGGAGGGCCATCAGGGGACAGGGAATGGGGGCATTGGATGGGGTAGGAGTCCCGGAGGGGTTATCAGGGGGCAAGAAGCAGAGGGGGCGTCAGATAGACGGCAGGGGCCGGGCCACGCCTGGCTGTTTGAGGAGGCACAGCCCTCCCTAACTGGCCCTCCATACAATTTCAGAAACCCGATGTGGTCCTCAGGCCAAAAAGTTTGCCCATCCCTGCTCTAGATCAGTGGTTCCCAAACTTGTTCCATCGCTTGTTCAGGGAAAGCCCCTGAAGGGCTGGGCCAGTTTGTTCACCTGCCACATCCACAGGTTCAGCCGATTGCAGCTCCCAGTGGCCGCAGTTCACTGCTCCAGGCCAATGGGAGCTGCTGAAAGTGGCAGCCAGTATATCTCTTGGCCCGCACCGCTTCCAGCAGCTCCCATTGGCCTGGAGCAGCGGAACCCTGGCCACTGGGAGCCGTGATCAGCTGAACCTGCGGATGCGGGAGGTAAACAAACTGGCCTGGCCCACCAGGGTCTTTCCCTGCACAAGCAGCGGAACAAGTTTGGGAACCATTGCTTTAGATAATACATAGTCCTGCCATGAGTGCAGAGGACTGGAGTAGATTACCTCTCAAGGTCCCTTCCAGTCCTATGATTCTATGATTAGGAAGGGCTGTGGATAGGGAAAAAAATATTTGTGATCTAGGCCCCCTTCCTGAAAAACTATCATCACGGGCAGACCTTTAAGCCTGTACTGAGTCTCATTGATCTTGAAGGTCTACTTGCCTGATTTGTTCAATGAGAACTGAATTTTTATTTGTTAATACTGACGGGCTAAAGGTAATGAGATCAGAAATAAGTTGCTTGTGTCCAAAGAAAGGCAGGACTACAGCGCAGACAAATAGAGCTGTAGTTTAAAATTACCAAGTACCTTGCAGATTAATGCTTATTTACTACTAGTCTTGCATTACTGAAGGCCTCCTTTGTGCCCGAAAAGAAAAACAGCTGTTTCTAACCTTGAGCCTGTCAAATAAAGGGTTTACTCAACAACCTTTAGAAACACATGAAACTGTGAACCAAGGACCTGAACTGCTACCATTGCAGTCTTTGGGAGGCTTATCACTGACTTCAGTGGGCCAGATTTTCAATAGAGCTCAGCAACTCCCTCTTAGGTACACAAGTACAGGCCGGATTTTCAAAAGAGTACAGCACCCAGAAGCATCCACTCTGACACTAATGGCCAGATTTTCAAAAGAGCTCTAAGCCCAACATGCTGGACTCTTCTGAAAATTTGGCCCAAATGTGGGTGTCAAACCCATCTGAAAATTCTGGCCAGTAGAAGTAGGATCAGGTCCCAAAAGAAGCTGCAATAGGCACCTCATTTCCCATAGGGCTCCCTAACCCTTTCAGGATCAAGAAGGCAGCAATACAGGCATATGGTTGGCTGATTTTAGCACTTGTTGAAGTGTGTGAGGAATGGATGATGTCAAGGACATCACAGTACATGATATATCTCCTTAGGGCAATGTTTCTTATGGCAAGTGGCAATTTTTTTCTCTACATCAGGTTTTTTTCTTTTCCTCTGAGTTGATGCCTCAAACCTCTACCCTCTGCGTGTTTGTCAGCAGATTGCCGGCTTCCCGGAAGCCAGGGGGTACTGAGTGCACAGGACAAAAGATAGAGCAGTGTATGTTCAAATTTTAACTAGTTGCTTCCCAGCAGCTGATTTTCCGCAAGAAGGAATGAGAGAGATGTTGGGCCAGATCAGCGGGTGTAAACCAACATAAAGCGATTGAAATCAATGGATTGAAATCAGTGGAGTTAAGCCAGATGACACCAGATGAATATCTGGCCCATTTCCACAAACCAAAGGAAGCAAAACACTTTTATCAAGTGTAACCTTCTTTAAAATGCATTGTAATGTTCATAAGTCACATCAAATATTGCCTTGTTAGGCCTCCCATAAGAGCTTGCTCTGACTGCCTATTGTCTCTGCTTTGCCATCATTTCCAACACATCCCAGGGATTCCAGAATTTGTTCTTAATATTACTGAACAATTAGAAAGAAAATCATCCATTGTTATAAGATCATTCTCCTTCTCTCTAGGATGCATCTGCAAAAGCAGATTCAGTGAAACATGTTGTTTTATTTCTGAACGTTAGGAGCCTTCATCTATATTTACTCCAATGTACTTAAAGTGTGCCAAGCTGCACCACTGCTCATCTCAGTCTTGTTTCTTTTTTTTCCCCCGGAAGATTAAAAGACAAAACACTGCTGGCATGATGGGAGCTGAGAGCCCAGTTTCTAGAGACAAAGATAGACTCCTACAACTGTTTCCCAAATTACTACTTGGGAGAAGGGTAATGAAATTTTCTTAAATTACACTAAAAGATTTCAGAAATTCCTAGCAGTACGAAGAATACTGAATGGGGGGGGGGGGCCAGGGCCAGCTCTAGCAATTTTGCCATCCCAAGCATGGCGGCACACTGCGGGGAGTGCTCTGATGCTCACCAGTCCCGTGGCTCCAGTGGACCTCCCGCAGGCGTTTCTGCGGATGGTCAGCTGGTCCCATGGCTCCAGTGGAGCTGCCGCAGGCGTTTCTGCAGAGGGTCTGATGGTCCCGCGGCTCCGGTGGAGCTGCCGCAGCCATGCCTGCGGCAGCTCCACCACAGCCGCCTGCCGCTCTCCCAGCAACCAGCAGAGCGCCCCCCACGGCGTGCTGCCCCAAGGATGAGCTTGGCGCGCTGTGGCCTGGAGCCGGCCCGGGGGGGGGGGGCGGAGTTTGAGGGAATCAGGTGACTGGCAACAAGATGTGCAGATTCTGGCCTCTACGGTCATCAGTATCAGTCCAGCTCAAATCAGAGACCAATAGTTGTTCAGCTGTCTATGTGCAATTAGCAGCAAAGAGTCCTGTGGCACCTTATAGACTAACAGACGTTTTGGAGCATGAGCTTTCGTGGGTGAATATTAGTATGTGCAATTAGTGTGGTGGTCTCATTCCAGGGCAGCAGTAGAGAGGCCAAAGATTCAATGACCCATGAAGACTGAAGACATGAAGTGGCCCTCTATGAAGATGTGAGTGAAAGCCTTGGGATGTCCCTTTCACCCTGGCTAACTTACCAGGTAGTCATTACCTGGAAAAGGAGAGGGACTCTTGCTGTGAGGGTTTGATAAGACAAGCAAAAAGCCATTCTGGAATGGCTCTAGGGCGAGGTGAATGTTTAGAATGTATTTAGAATAGGCAAGAAACTCCTGCCTGGATTTTTTGCCTGGTGACAGTGTAAACTCTGATTAATTGTCAGGATTTGCCAGAAATCCCATAGTCCCTGGGAATAATTCACCAGCAACCATTTTTCAGTTGTAGCAGTCCCTTAGTGTCTAGCCAGTGTCAAATTAGACGACTTGTCGTTAATTCCCTAATTCCACAAGAGCTCTGCCCTGCATAAATAGAAGCAAAGAAAATTGCCCATGCAAGTAGTTTTCCCCCTCTCCTGACAACACACTTCCTCAGCGTAGCTCCATCTCACTAAACATGAAGAATTAAAAGGTACATTAAAGTCTTAGCAATTTTGTTTTGTTACAAGACACAGGGAAATTAACCTCCATAATAAATAAGCCAGATGGATGTGCATAACCACGAACTCAAGCAAACTTGCTTAGTCTATCCAGCCTTACCAGCGTTGACTGACTGTTCAAGCTGAGTTGGAGCCTGATTTTGGTGTCTACCTGGTGTGTGCTGGGACTTATTTTGTAGACTGCATCCTGTGAATGAGTGCATCACTCTTTACCAGGGTTAAACTAAAAGCAGAGAAAGCCCTTCCCTTTCCTATCTGTTTCCTGGCTAGGAAGAACCTTGCTAATGAAGGTTTCCAGCTCCTCCTGCCTCTTTACTGGCTGGCGAAAGTGAAGATTCATCAGGCAGGTGAATCTGAAGTATATGGACAGAAGTAGCTGGTGCGTGGCTGGGTATCTAATAGGAATCCAAACCTTCCCACCAGTAGGCGGAGCAGCAGCAGCAGTAATACCTGATGAGAGAAGACCTGTCTGAGCTGGGAATACCCTATCGAGTTGTTCCCTAACAGTGGCCCATGGAGATTCAACTGACCACATGGGGCTGGTTCTCCTTGTGCCCAGCCACTACGCTGACAACCATGACATACATCATAAACATGCGTAATATTAGGTTAAGCAATTCCTCTGGCTGACAAGAGATTGTGAATGGGAGGGAAGGTGAAGTTTGCAGTAGGGGAGATGTAGGTGTCCACACGACAGTCTTCTTATTAAGATGTGATCCACACTATGAAAAGATTTCAGAGCCTTTGCATATCTGGATCCACTCCTCGACCACAAAACTTATCAGTCCCCCTACTGGTTCCCCTCTCCCTTGGGGGAGGTGGAGAGAAGGAGCACTGATTCTTGCTCTCTCTCCCCTCCACTCTCAGCCAGACTCCCAGGGCAACAAATGTCCTTGCCAGTTCGTTGTCCCCTCCTGGCATTCCACAACTGTCTGTGTGATGGAGGTGGTGGGAAAAGGGATAGGGAGAACATGGAATGTTCCCCTACTCATCTCCACACACTGTGCATACAATTTTGCTTGACAGGCTACAGCTGTTTTTGGAAACACAGACTCCTTTAACACCAATTTATTTTCTTTTCCCCATTCTCTTCCCATTGACCCCCACAAGATGATGCAATACCACTCCATCACATGACATGCAGACCCCAGATGAAAGCCCACAAAACTGATGAGTGCCACCTATTTGGATCTGATCTAAGCACTGATCTTTACTCACCTACACATCAGCCTCTCTTCAGCAGCAGCTTGATGTGCTCTCCTTGGTACATACCACTCTGGTAAATTCTAAAAAATCCACCATTTGGAGGCGGGAGGAAAAGTAGGGAGTATGAGGCATCCACAGATAAAATATCTGTGAAATGAAAAACATATGTCAGATCTCCCAGGCGTCTCTTCCCCAAGAAGTCCAAATTCCAGGCGGTAATGCTTTTCATTTCCTGTGATCACCATGTGCAACATGGCACAACGTCAGTCTGCAATCAAAGTCATTTCCAATAATTACTTACTGCAGGAAAGCTTGTTTGTTCCATTGTATACATTTAGAATAAATAATTCTGTCCCCCCCCAAAAAAAGATGATAAACCTAATTATAAAGTAAGTGCTACTGACTACAAGCTTAACAATTAGCTCAGAAAGTAGCAAGTACAAGTGGCATAGAATAATGGGTTTGGGTTTTCTAGCTCTCTACTATAGGACTGTGGGAAAGCAAGTACTGTACTTTGCTCCAGTTATATTATTCATGCTATGCATAAAAACATCCTCAAAATTCCACTTTTTTCTCAAGACCCTCGGATGGTCTACACCTAAAATTTAGATTGACCTAGCTACATCGCTGAGGGCTGTGAAAATTTTTGCATCCTGTTAGGTCAACCTAACCCCCTCGTACATGCCACTAGGTAGACAGAAGAATTCTTCTGTCAACCTAGCTATCGCCTCTTGGAGCGGTGGATTAATTACTGTGATGGTGCACCCCATAAGGCTTCATGGAAATTTTGCTTATGAATGTATATATATGACATAACTGGAATATGTTTTATGCTATATATTCCATGTAACATATCTCTGTAAAGGTTATAATCTACTGAATCTATTCATCCTATTTGTATGCATGTGTCATTGTTGTATTCAAAGTTATGAATATTGGCCGCGTACTTGATTGATTTCTAAGTAACCTTAGTAAAGCATTTGGTTAGCTTCTTGAGAAAGGAATGTGCAAATTAAGTGCCCAATCAAGAAACACTTAAAGGACAATGAATCTTGGAAAACTCCAATCCACATAAGAAGTCTACCTGAGGACGTTCAGGGTAGCATGTAAACAATGGCTGCTGCTTGTAAAAACTGAGTCATGCATGGACATGTGACTTGCCTATGTGGCTCCAAAACTCCATCTTGAAGCTGGACTTTGCATAGGAGAGAGGAGGGGGTCTCCACCCACAAGAGAAAGTCTACTTAAACCCCTGGGAGACCCCTCCATTTTGTCTTCAGCTGGCTAAACAGCCAGCCTCTCAACCCCTAAGAATGCCTGAAAGAAACTGGAACATAGGACAGTAATTAAAGCGAGTGTGAGTGATTGCTGGACCCAGACTAGAAGAAGACTAAACGGAAAAGGAAGCTACAGACCAGTCAGTAAAAGAGATTCTTCTAACGGTGAGGTTTTTATCTGTATTCAGTTTTCTTATGGGATTAGACATAGATTTGCATGTTCTATTTTATTTTGCTTGGTAATTCATTTTGTTCTGTCTGCTATTATCTGGAACCACTTAAATCCTACTTTCTGTATTTATTAAAATCACTTTTTACTTATTAATTAACCTAGAGTATATATTAATACCTGGGGGGGGAGGCAAAAAGCTGTGCATACCTCTCTATCAGTGTTATAGAGGGCAAACAATTTATGCGTTTACCCTGTATAAGCTTTATACAATGTAAAACAGATTTATTTGGGGTTTAGACCCCCTTGGGAGTTGGGCATCTCAATGTTAAAGTCAAGAACACTTCTTAAGTTGCTTTCAGTTAAGTCTGCAGCTTTGGGGCATGTGGTTCAGACCCTGGGTCTGTGTTGGAGTAGACTCGTGTGTCTGGCTGAACAAGACAGGGTGCTGGAGTCCCAAGCTGGCAGGGAAAGCAGGGGCAGAAGTAGTCTTGGCACATCAGTTGTTTCTGTGATCCAACCCATCACAATTATGTCAATGGAAAAATTCCTTCCATTGATACAGGAAGTGTCTACACTATAATAGTTCAATACTCTTCCCCCCACCCCCCCAAAAAGCATTGCTCCTTTCAGTTACATGAGAAAAGAAAAGCAATATTTGGTTGGTGAAACAGGCTGATGTTCTCCTAATTAACCCACTGCATGAGAGCATTGTCCTTGATGGCTTCATTCCCATTATCAGAGAGTATGTCTGTTTTCTTCCGCTCGGGAAATGAGTGACATTGAAGCTGTTCCCAAGCAACGCAGCAAACTAATTCAACATATGAAACAAGAGAGACACCTTGAGCTTGTTCTAATGTATTTTAAAACCCTCTCTCAACTCTTTGAGCTTTCTTCCCTCAGTCAGGCCCCAGTCTTACAACTGGATCTGCTAGTGTAGACAACTACACCTCTGCAGAGCCCAAATGATATCAAAGGGGCTCTCTATGGGTCCCTGCTAGTGAACCTTATTCTAAGATTAAGGTCTTAGGGATGCAAATCAGCAGTAACTGCTGAAGTAAAGAGAGTTACATTAGTGTAAAACCAGTTTGAAAGGCTAATACTTACATAGGTATACTTTTCGGTTCTGTGATAAACTGGGGACATCATGGATGCTAGTAAAATTTGTATGTGATGGATTTGGTCATAGAGACCCCCTTGGTCACTTGATGTGCTGAAATTATCTCTGAGCTCATTTTCCCTGCCATCTTGGGACTCCAGAACCCTGCCTTCTTGAGTCAGGCATGCTAGTCTGCTGCAGTCCAGACCCAGGTCTGGTCCATGCCCTCAGAGCTGCAGACTTTAACTAAAAACTGCTCAGCAGGTTACCTGCCTCCATTATCCAGACACCCAGCTCCCTATGGGATCCAAACCCCAAATAAATCAGTTTTGCTCTGTATAAAACTTATACAGGGTAAATT
This sequence comes from Gopherus evgoodei, assembly GCF_007399415.2. Classification (NCBI taxonomy): domain Eukaryota; kingdom Metazoa; phylum Chordata; order Testudines; family Testudinidae; genus Gopherus; species Gopherus evgoodei. The sequence goes on along the minus strand of NC_044335.1, from coordinate 13,422,885 downwards.
CGTAAATTGCTTGCCGTCTGTAACACTGATAGAGAGATATACACAGCTGTTTGCTCCCCCCGGGTATTAATCATTTACTCTGGTTTTATTAATAAACAAAAGTGATTTTATTAAGTATAAAAAGTAGGATTTAAGTGGTTTCAAGTAATAACAGACAGAACAAAGTAAGTCACCAAGCAAAATAAAGCAAAAACACGCAAGTCTAAGCCTAATACATTAAGAAACTGATTACAGGTAATATCTCACCCTCAGAGATGTTCCAATAAGCTTCTTTCACAGACCAGACTCCTTCCTAGTCTGGGCCAAATCCTTTCCTCTGGTACAGTCTTTGTTAGATCCAACAGACATCTCAGGTGGTAAGCAGAGATTTTCTTGTGACTAGCAGCTCCCTTTGTCCTGCTCCACCCCCTTTTATAGCTTTGGCACAAGGCAGGAATCTTTTGTCTCTCTGGGTCTCCACCTCTCCTCCTAAATGGAAAAGTACCAGATTTAAGATGGATTTTATTATCAGGTGACATGGTCACATGTCACTGTAAAACCCCTAGTCTCTACTTTTCTTGGGCTGGCGCACATGTACACAGGAAGGCTTTTAAGTAACTGAGGTCATTTACAACTGGTTGTTTCTGGAACACTGTTAATGGCATCCATTTAATATGTTTACATCAGTGATACAAGTTTATATCTTAGGATGAACACACTTAGCAGATTATAAGCTTTCTAATAACACCATACAAGGGGTATTTAGCATAAAGCATATTCCAGTTATGTCATATTCATAAGCATATGAAGTCTAATGTCACACTGTACACTCCAAAAACCCATAGGGTTTCTATTCACCAATGGGTGAAATAGTATTTCTCTTCCCCAAGCTACAAACTGAGCTCAGTAAAGAGTGGAGATGACTGTTGATATTTTATTTGAAGATTTTCCCAAAACTCTTTGACCATTGACCATTTTGACCATTTTTAAATGCAAAAATTCATCAGATATATTATTCAATGAAGGTTATTTCACTAACTGTAGCTACCAGCTAGGGATGTTAGTTACACTACAGGGCTAATTTTGGCTATGTGTCTGCATTTTATTTTGTGAATGATTACCTACAGGTTAGGACCCCAGTTCTAGGAGCTACAAAGTGCCTCCTGCAAATTGCTGAATACTCAACTCCCACTGAAATTCATCTGATTTTGCACTCACGCAATGTACTGCAGCCCAGCAACTCGGAAGTTACAGTTCTATGTTATTACATCACTTTGTGACTGAGTAGAAGAAGAAAAATCCAAATTGTATGCTTGATTTAAAATATTGTTCAAAAGGGGTAGTTTGAGTCAACGTCTCTGTATACAAAACACATACCCTGCCTTTTACTACGTTCCCAAACTCATTCCCACGCAATAGGAAAAAAATAATGTTCGATAGCCACTGTATGAAGGAGAATTATTTAGAAGGTGAATCCACAAAGTAGAATGTGATCCATAGTCCAAGTGGGATGAAGCACTCTACTGAACAGCACAGGCTGTACAAGCATGCCAGGGCCCCCTCAGTATGTACTTGAGTTGCTAACCCAGGCTGAAATCTGTGCTACCATATCTCTGTTATTTTTCACTGTGCTAACTAGATTAAAGCTAATGCAAATATGTCTACCTGTGCTGCAAACATACCTCCAATTGCAGTGTCGATATGCCGTAAGAAATCCAATCAAGCAAATTCAATGAAATGCTGCTGAAACTACCGAGTTTCTTTTAGTTTCTACTTAGCCAAAACCATTGATTTTCTTCTGCTTTCCACCCAAAAACATAAACTGAATAGTGAGTAACGATAATTCAGCTAGTAAAATTCATCTATAGCTTTGCAAACATCATGAACATTTCAGCTCTCCAACTATGGACCCAATCCTGCCTCCACTGGCAAAACTCCTATTGTGTAGGATCAGGCCTTAAACCAGACGTGTTGCAGATAATCTGACATTTCTCTCGATAAGTCTGGCACAGATCTATAGTGTTAAACTTTTTCATGAAGATTACAGTAAACTTGTGTGGACGTACCAGTTTTTTTGGTGCGTTTTCTGAATTTGGGTGTCTCTATCTTTAGTTCTGAAGAAGAGCTCCGTGTAAGCTCAAAAGCTTGTCTCTCTTACCGACAGAAGTTGGTCAAATACAAAAATATTACCTTGCCCACGTTGTCTCTCTAAGTCTATAAAAGACCATTATCATTTTCAGTCTCTAATAACCTGGTTCAGATTATAATAAGTGGCCAAGAAAAGAAAGCCCTGTGTGTCAATCTGCTGTGTACCCCCAAATAACAGCTTATGTACAAGTATTATCAAGTACACAGATAGGAGATGGTATGCAAACAAATAACTGAGTGAGCAATAAAGCTCAGTCATATGCCCTGTGATTCCTTATTTGGGGTTTTGCTGTTGCATTTTCATTATTTTTTTCACCATCACTTTTGAAAGGGATTAATAGGCCCTGTAGAAGCAGCAAGTTTTAAGGATAGATCTGAAAAAGGAGAGGTTGAGGAATTATTTCCCTGTCTGAGAGAAATGCTTCTATCCCACATTAAGAGCTCACAGAGGAGTTCTCATGGCAGTCTGGATTATTCATTCATTTCTACAATTATGAAAAATTAGATTCAAGTGATTGGTAAGAGAATAAGAACTACCATGAGTGCCTTTGCAGCCCGGCCATCCCCTGATCAAGAGTGTAGAGCTAAATGTCCTGTTTAATCCTAAAATAATATCTTCAATCTGTTCCATTATTTAAGTAATGGCCTAGCAAATGTCAGGTGCATCCTTTGTAGGAGATAGCAAGGCTGAAATTCCAGCCTAGATGCCAGAGTGATGTTAGAGTCCCTGCCCGCTTTCTCTTTGGAAGTATTCGGCTTTTACCAGTAATGTATCTGTAAAAGTCTTTTTTTATTTTTCTTATTACCCAGAGCCACTTCAATTACCTTTAACTCACAGCATGGTTATTTCTGACCTGAACTTCCCCTACAGGCTGCAATTTACTCATGATCCTTGTTTGACAGTCTCTCTCTATTTCTAGTGCAAGTTTCTCTCCAATAATACTGAGCTCTTATCAGTAGATCTCAAAGTGCTTTATAGAGGAAATCAGTATAATTATCCTCATTGTATAGATGGGGAAACTGAGGCACAGAGATGAAGTGATTTACTCAAGGTCACCCACCAGGTGAGTGGTAGAATTGGAAATAGAACCCAGGCCTCTAGAACCCAGTGCCAGGCATTATTCAGTAGGGCACACTGTCTCCTACAAATCTTTGAGTAATCTCCCCTGAAAACCACATTGACCATTTCTATTTGCTTTCATTCTTCTTTTGCAAAGGAAATGTGGACTGCTGCACCTTTATCATAAGGCCTCTTAGAAGTCTAATATTTAAATGCAGTAAATATCAACATTTTAAAAGCTACCATATGTAATGGAGCAAAATGACAGAGATAAATATGAATGAACTGATCAACATAACTGAAATAACAATTTAGCAACCTTACAGCTGGTGAGAAATAAAACCAAATATATATGGGTACATGTAATTAAAGATACTTTCAAATAATATTGATTTTTCTAAGAGTACTGTTAACACAACTCTGCAATCAAGGACATTAGCACATTTAATGGCCATTTAATTCCTCTTAATGAATTTTGAAAGTAAATTACAAAATACTTTAAAGATAATGATGACAGGCTAAGCTAAAATATTTGGTTCTGCCTGCTCTCACACCAGTGTAAATCAGAAGTAACATGAATGTAATTACACCCGTTCAAGTGAGATCAGAGTTAGGCTTTATATATTTAAAACTTTGGAAGCTTTGGACCTGATTCTGAACTGAGGGAAGGCAATGGGAATTTTGCAATTAGTTTCCCTGGATGCAGAGTATATACCTGGGGTGTAACTTGAGCCACATTGACAACCATGGCAGCATTCCAATTGACTTCAGTAAAGCAGCAAGCCAGGATTTCACCCATGGGGCCTGATCCTGCACCATTTACCTCAATGGAGTTTTGCCATTGATTTCAATGGCAGTAGAATCATGCCTAGTATATAAAGTTTGCAAGATATTTATTATTCTAAATTGGGCATATTCAATGAGAGGTATAAGAAATTACGTATCACTTATATACGTTGTCGGGGGTGGGGGCAGCTAGAAATCCTAACTCACTCTGACCAACTGATCAATATTTGAGACAAAAGACAAAGGTCTAACAAAGATGTAAAATAAATTAACCACATAAAAGGGAAGCCTACATAATAATCAGCAGAATGTGATCAAACATTTTTTATTTATGTCAGTGCACATATCATTACACCTTGAATCTGCGGCAATTTTGTTAGACCCAGCCCAGAATTGAAATGCTCGTATTTTTCTATAACAAGAGGTTGCTTTTTTTGCAATGGAAATGAAATAACATAGTCATTAAAAATAATACATTTTAATATCATCATAGCAAAACACACTGTGAATCCAAAGGAGTTTCTTAGGAAAAGAATAAAACTGAAGATATGTGTAGAACAGAGGTGGGCAAACAAAGGTCCGTGGGCCACATCTGGCCCACAGGACCCTCCTTCCAGCCCCTAACTCCTGCCCTGGGAGGCTCACCCCCGGCCCCTCCCCTGCTGTTCCCCCTCCCCTGCAGCATCAGCTCACCCCGCTGCTGGCGCAATGCTCTGGGCTGTAGGGCTGCAAGCTCCTGGGGCAGTGCAGCTGCAGAGCCACGACCTGATCCGATGCTCTGTGCTGCATGGTGGCATGGCCCGGCTCCAGCCACGTGGCGCGTGTAAGGGGTGGGAGCGGAGGAGTTGTATAGAGGGCAGGGGTTGGGGTGGTCAGAGGGCAGGGAACATGGCAGTTGAAGGGGACAGAGATTCCCAGGGGGGCAGTCAGGAAGGAGAGAGGGGGTTGGATGGGGTGGCGGGAGGCAGTCAGGGGCAGGGAGAAGGGGTGGTTGGATGGGGCAGGGGTCCTGGTGGGGCAGTCAGGAAGGGGGGACTGGGGGGGGGGCAGCAAGAGTCCGGGGGCTGTCAGGGGACAGGGAACGGGGGAGTTGGATGGGGTAGGAGTCCTGAGGGAGGGCCATCAGGGGGCAAGAAGCAGGGGGGAGTCAGATAGGGGGCGGGGGCTGGGCCGTACCTGGCTGTTTTGAGGAGGCACAGCCTCCCCTAAGTGGCCCGCCATACAATTTTGGAAACTGGATGCGGCCCTCCAGCCAAAAAGTTTACCCACTCCTGGTCTAGAAGCTAGATAGATGCCAACATTCTAAAACAGAAGTTTACTTGCAAAACATTTTTCCTTGGTGCTTTAGAAAGGCCCAGTTTTAGCTAGAGCACCTAATTACTATGATAAATTACATACATATATTTGGCGGGAGCATAAATGGAAATAAAACATTTTTAATTTTCTGATAAGTACACCTTGGCCTTCTTTGAGGGACTGTGTTAAGTGGTATATCGCATCCTACTGCAAGTCTGCCCTCTAACGCAGCATGACACATCACAGTGTTATGTCTTATTTATCACAAAATTTTGCAGTAAATCTCTTGATAACTCCAGCAATGATGATGCAGTTAGTTGTGTGTCACCATGGTGATGCTTCCAAAAACAGTTTTGATTTAGGGTCAGGAAAGATCACGTTTTTTAAGAACAGACTCAATGCCTACATTTCATCTTGATCCCAACTTAGAAGCTACTATCTACCCATAGCCTGAGAGTTAGGCAAGAGACAATGTTTGCTTTAAAAAATATTAGCAAGTTTGACTCCCGAGCCCAGAGGCATTGGTTGATGGGCTACACCAATAAAGCATGAAGTGGGAAAGAGGTAAAGTTGTTCAAGGATTGGTAGTAGTGTGTTACACTATTATCTTGTACTTCTTTATTGCCTTTCACATGAAGATCTCATCTCATTTTACGTACATTATCTAATCCTCAGACTATCCCAGTGAAGAATATTCAGGCTATAAACCCACATTTTGAAAAGGCGCTGAGTCTCCTTTGCTGAGTACAATTTCTGGCCACAACACACACCGTGAGTGCAAATCCGTGTACCTGTGTCGCTACATGATTGTGGGTTCAAATCAGACAACTAGAATCAAGGACTCTAATTTGTGCACATAAATTGTGTTTCAAATCACTACAATGTGTGCAGTGCAATTGTCGTGTCCTTTCTCATTTCAGAGTTTTCTTATGGTAGATATTGTTTCCTGTTTTTGATCCCTGCAGCATGTCAACATTTGGGCCCTAGGGACATTTCAATTAGGAGGAGAAGTTGGCCATAGCCTGGCATTTTCTTTCTGCAATATTGTTTATTTACAAGGCACGTACAAACTCCTGCTCCTCCAAACGCAGGGGAAACCAAGAATAAGAAAAACAACAAGAGTCCGGTGGCACCTTAAAGCCTAACGGATTTATTTGGGCATAAGCTTTCATGGGTAAAAAACCCACTTTGGGGTTGCATCTGAAGATGTGGGTTTTTATCCACGAAAGCTTATGCCCAAATAAATCTGTTATTCTTTAAAGTGCCACTGGACTCCTCGTTGTTTTTGTGGATACAGACTAACATGGCTACCCCTCTGATACCAAGAACAAGAAAAACAGTTTCTTAGTATATAGCCCCAAGCCTCTTCAGCCCACAGACCCAAAAGCCTTTTTTTCCCTCTGCCTCTCTGCTCTATCTGTTCTCAGTTTCTGGATGTTCTGCTCTCTTCTCTCTCATACACAAAATATTCAGCAAAAGATTCCTTCCACTCGGTTCAAACTCCTGAGATGGGGGTAAGAACCCACTTTTGTCTTATGTTGGGGGGGGGCCTTCTAATTAACTCATCCTGATAATTATGTTAATTGAAGGTTGCATTCACACCCAATCTCAATGAGGTTTTAACTTAACCCATAACAAAGTTTCACCAGCTCAGAACAGTAGTCCAGAAGTCAGGGTACTAGATTAGAAGTCAGGTGACCTGGATTCTGTTCCCAACTCTGCCATTGACTTGCTGAGATAATTTGGGCAAGATGTTTAACCTTCCTCTGTGCCTCCATTTCTCCATCTATACAATGGGGATAAAGATTTTTTAGATTTATACAAGGAAAATACTATACCATTCAGAAATGGTCTGAATTAAATAGATGAAATTCAATAAGGACAAAAGCAAAGTACTGCACTTAAGAAGGAATAATCAACTGGGAAATGCTTGCCTAGGAAGGAGCACTGGAGAAAAGAATCTGGGGGTTATAGTGGATAATAAACTAAATATGAGTCAACAATATAATACTGCTGCAAAAAAAGCAAACATTATTCTGGGATGTATTAACTGGAATGTTGTAAGCAAGACACAAGAAGTAATTCTTCCACTCTACTTAGCACTGATAAGGCCTCAACTGGGCACCACACTTCAGGAAAGATATAGACAAATTGGAGAAGCAGAAGAGAGCAACAAACATGATTAAAGGCCTAAAAAACTTGACCTATGAGGAAGATTGAAAAAAATGGGTTTGTTTAGTCTGGAAAAGAGAAGATTGAGGAGGAACATAATAACAGTATTTATGTACATAAAGGGTTGCTACAAAGAGGAGAGTGCTAAATTGTTCTCTTTAACCACAGGGGACAGGACAAGAAGTAATGCGCCTAAATTGCAAAAAAGAAGATTTTGACATTAGCAAAAACTTCCTAACTGTAAGGGTAGGTAAGCACTGGAACAAATTACCTAGAGAAGTTGTGGAATCTCCATTACTGGAGGTTTTTAAGAATAGGGAGATGTGAGAGGCTTTCCTTCCAGGTTCAGCTGTGTGTGCGATTTCAAGATGGCCAGTGATGGAAGAGAGGTGGTGACCTGCAACAGATGTGCCTTGTTGTCTTCCTGTGCATGAAGTGCAATTTGGTGGCTATGCTGGAGGAAAAGACCCTTGAATTGAGGAGGCAACTAAAGATGCTACTGAGAGTCAGAGAAGCTGAGAAGTTCCTAGACAGTCAGGTTTGGGAAACACTAGTACCCCAGGCTCAAGGAAGAAAGGTGCTGGCACCAAGGAGTTGGAGAAACAGGAAGTCAGAGAGGAGGTCTGGCAGTTTGTAACCACTAGAGGCAAGAGATCACATTGACATTCTTCACAACTGCAGACAGATGAGGATGGGAAGGCTCTGGAACCAGAGAGGAGAGGACCAGAAGGAATTCCATGCACCTAGAAGTCTCCAATCAGTAACAGGTACTCAGTGTGGAAACTGTGGATAATACCTGTCAAGATCTAGCTGGTCCAAGGGAATGGAGAGATGTATAGGACACACCTATGGATGGCAGCTCAGCGCAACCTGTAAGAAAAGCAAGCTTGTCCACAAAGAATTCTCCAACAACCTACGCAAGACAGATGATCCCTGCTGGTGATTCAATACTAGGACGGATCCAAAGAGCACTCTGCAAGGGACAAGGGACAAGTGCTGCCTGCCTGGAGCCAAGGCAAAAGAAGATGCCACTCTAAGATTGGATAGGGTTCTGACACTGTTGGGCAAGGATCCATTAGCGATGTTTTATATCAGCAGTAATGACACTGCATCTTATGATATCTTACAGATGAGAGAGGACTTCAGGAAACTCGGAAGTGTGCTAAAGAAGAAGAATGTCCACACAATCTTCTCTGAGATCTTTCCTGGTCCATGAACAAAGATTGTGGATGTGAACCACTGGCTAGGTAAGTGGTGTAGAGTGTAGGGTTGTGGTTCTGTGGAACACTAGTCCACATTCTATGGGAAGATGGGCTATATAGTTTGAATGGTCTCTAAATCAGTAGAATGGGAACTAATTTCCTCAGGGACTGGCTGGCTAGAGTAGTCAGAATGGCATTAAACTAATAACAAAAGAGGATGATAAAAAGAGGGAAGATATGAACAGTCATTTAGCACAGAATCAAGATGCTGAGAAAAAATAAATCAAGGAACCAAAGCACATGAAGAGAAGAAATTCTTGCCTTTACATCAATGCTAAGAGCCTGTGTAAGGAACTGGATTTACTCATTTATGAGCATAAATGTGATCCAGCTGGTTTTACTAAATGATACGCACAATTGGAATATTAAAATCAATGGTTATAATCTATTTAAGAAGGAATGCGTGGACAAAATGGGAGGAGTTGGCACTCTATGTCAAAAATGACATTACCTGTTTCTAAATCACGGGATAATCTGGAAGAAAATGATCTTCATGCTTATGGATTCATCATCCTAACAGATCAAGCACAAATTGGGATATTATTTGGTGTCTGCTACAGACCACCAAATCACACTAGAGAACAGGGTGAGCAGCTCCTTAGGCACCTGTCTATAATGTATAAGGGGGAAACTGTGTGATCACGGGGAACTTCGGTTTGAGTGACATATGCTGGAGGCCTCATGCTGTCAGTACTAAAACATCAAAACCAACTTGGAGCAAAACCAAATTTTAAAATATCAACGTTGCCCTTGAATCAGAAATCCAGTTTCAGCCAGCTCTGTTCATAAATACAAACAACTCTACATTATTGAAATGTAGGCTGAGAACCATCCTCTGCTGATGTGGAAGGCTAATAAATACAAGCCTTTTTAAGAGCCCTTTTCAGAAAAAACTCCCATCCAGCAATACATCAGATTAGACATCTCACACACTCATCCATTAATAACAGGGTCTGCAAAGTGCAAAGATGGCTTGTTGGTGACATCTTCATCAAGAATCTATGGCTGATGGAGTTTTCCTGTGAAGAGAGCTACAGGATCAGGTCCTGAACTATTTCCTCCTTGAGGATATCATGTGTGCAGAAAAACAATAAATAACCCACTTCCTCGGCTTGCAGATCCTATTATAAATGTTTTATGTTTGACAGGATGTAAAGGCTGACAATTCCATTAAATAAAATATCCTTATCCAAAACGAAAAAGGAAGTCAGAAGACGACTATCAAGAAATCCTTGAAAATAAATAGGTGTACTTGTGGCACCTTAGAGACTAACAAATTTATTTGAGCATAAGCTTTCGTGGGCTACAGTCCACTTCATTAGATACCCAGAATGGAACATATAGTAAGAAGATATATATACATACAGAGAACATGAAAAAGTGGAAGTAACCATACTAGCTGTTAGCTCATCTTAATTAATTAGCCTCTATTATCAGCAGGAGAAAATTTGTAGTGATAATCAAGATGGTCCATTTTAGATAGTTGACAAGAAGGTGTGAGGATACTTAACAAGGGGAAATAGATTCAACATGTGTAATGACCCAACCACTCCCAGTCGCTATTCAAACCCAAGTTAATGGTATCTAGTTTGCATATTAATTCAAGCTCAGCAGTTTCTCACTGGAGTCTGTTTTTGAAGCTTTTTTGGTGCAAAATTGCCACCTTTAAGTCTCAGAGTAGCAGCCGTGTTAGTCTGTATCCACAAAAAAGAACAGGAGTACTTGTGGCACCTTAGAGACTAACAAATTTATTTGAGCATAAGCTTTCACAGGTTACAGGCCACTTCATCGGCTGCATAGACTGGAACATACAGCAAGAAGATATTTATACATACAGAGAACATGAAAAGGTGGAAGTAGCCATACCAACTGTAAGAGGCCAATCAATTAAGATGAGTTATCATCAGCAAGAGAAAAAAAACTTTTGACGTGATAATCGAGATGACCCATAGAAGGTGTGAGGATACTTAACATGGATAGATTAAATTAGTGTAATGGCCCAATTATTCCCAGTCTCTGTTCAAACCTAAGTTAATTGTATCTAATTTGCATATTAGTTCAAGTTCAGCGGTCTCTCTTTGGAGTCTGTTTCTGATGTTTCTTTTTTTGTTGTTGTAAAATTGCCACCTTTAAGTCTGTCATTGAGTGGTTAGAGAGGATGAAGTGCTTATTTTATGCTGAAATAAATTTGTTAGTCTCTAAGGTTCCACAAGTACTCCTGTTCTTTTTTGCGGATACAGACTAACAAGGCTGCTACTCTGAAACTTGAAAATAAATGCCAGGGTCATGAGCTATTTAAATCTTAGTTATTTCCAATTAAATTCATTGTAGGTCCACAGCTTGTGCTATCCACTTTCAGGATGCTCAGGTCTTCATGGTTTATTTAATTTTAAAACTCGTTATCTATCTCAGATCTTAAATTCTAACCTGTACATCTGAAGCAGACTCTCAGAAATACCAGCAACTTGGAACATTCCACCTATTCAATATCCAGCTGGTGAAACAGAACACTCACGTATAACCCAGAACTTTTAAAATTAGTTTTAGGGGACAAATCATCAGAGGAAGTCAATGAAGGTACATCAATTCACATAAGATGAGAAACTGCTCCTATTTTTTTCAAGAATACTTTATTAAATAAGTCCATATGAAATGCACTCCAAAGGATGCATCTCTGGTCAGAGGTACCTTTATCTATAACATCTTCATTGTGCTGTGCAAAGCCGTATATTTTGTGTTGAAGAAAATACACTTATAAGCTTTTCTATAAGGCTCATTACAGTACTGTCTAATCACCTCACAAATGTGAATTGACAAATGCCCCTGTGAGGTAGGAAACTATTTACTGTTGTATTTGTACAGCACCTAGCATAATGGGTCATGGTCCATGTCTGAGGCTTCTAAGCATTACTGAAATATAAATAATAATCTTCATTTTACATTTAGACAGAGGGAGATTACAATCAGCCTTCTCCAAAGCAGCCTCTGATTTTCAGTGTCCACCTTGAAATAACTTCAATCTAGGGTTTATAGTCCACATGCTACAACAGTACAGCAAAAATTATTTGCTGCATCTTCTGTCTATGTTATGTAAGCTCCAACATCCTGTCAATAGACAACATCCCGGGGAGCAGTGCTCTACCAGATTTTGATCTACACACCCAGTTACCAAAATATTCTTTTTAATAATCCATCTAGAAAAATCACAACAATTGGTGTCATTTGTTTCTGAGAAACTAGAGCAACCATTGTGCCAAGTATGTCTGTCATCTCTAGTCAGAAAATATTAAAAGTATCAAATTAATTACAAAATAATCTTTTTCTTCCAAAGTTCTATGTCTTCTGGGAGACTGATTTTTGTCTTCAACTCCACAATGTTCAAAGAGAGAAACAGAGCAGATAGCAGATTATCTGAGAAAGGATGAATAACCATAATGGTCCTTTGCAACCACAACTGTTTTTCAAATGTTTGCATCACAGTCTTGCTGGATGTTAAAGGAACAGAATATTTTTCTGATTCTGATGCTTCCTTCCTAGTGATATGCACTCTGTTAGGAACCCAGGCATATAGAATGAACCCTGGAATGGACCCAGGTAAAGATCTGCTCATAAGCAGAACCTGAGACAAACAGCTGGGTTTAATACAGAATTAAAATCAGCTGCATGCAGGCATAGCCAGGATTGCTTCTCAGGGTCAATCATGATATAAGTTGAAATACATGAGCCTCACTCTCCAGAAGCTGGCAAACAAGGACCTGCACTACATTTCAATGTAAAAGCAACAGCTAGAAGGCAGCATTCAAATCCTGTGTTGTATGCTGTCTACATAATCACATGCTATTTTTCTACATCACCTCTGTCTCGTTCAGTGCAATTATTCAATATCTCTTTATCTTTCTCATTCAATGTGTGGCCCAGCCCTTAGTTAATCTATACATCCAATCCCTGCTCCAAATACACAATTATTACTTTCCTCCTGAGTGTTTCTGTGGCATTCTCATCATAATTTCTGAATGCTTCATAAACATGAATTAATCTTCACCACCAGTGAGATTAAGTGGCAGTATTATTTCCATTTTACACGTGGGGAACTCAGGCTCAGAGAGATGGAGGCCAAAATTGTCAAAAAAAAATCCACTAATTTTGGGTACCCAATTTAAGACACCTAGGGCCTACTCTTGATTTTCCAGAGTACTTAGCATTTTGATAGCACGTTATATATTCAAGCACAACTCTCACTGACTTCAGTTACAGTTGTGAGTGCTCAGCACTCCTGCAATTCTAGCCTCAAGTGTCTCTGGGTACCCAGAAATGAGGAACAGACAATTAGCAAACACCTGCAAAAGTTTGGTTTAAGTCAACTGCCCAGTATCATGCAGGCATTCTTTGGAAGAGGCAGGGGTAGAATTCAGTTCTCCGGGGCAGCATTCAACCACCTTAATCATGAGACCATCTCTTTTCCTCCTTTGGTCCTCTGCCCCATTTACTGCACACTTTCCTCCTTCTACTACAAATGAAGCAGGGGTCCTACGGACAACAGCCTCTTTCACTACACAGCCCTGATTTATCCCGAGAGCAAATCCATCCTGTGAACTGAATAAAGCAGCAGTCCTGTAGAAAAAATAGTATGCTATCACGTAATTAACCAATGTATCATAATGCATATGCACAAAGGGACTGAATTAAGGTTTTAAGGCAACCTCAGTTCTGGCATGTCCTAACTTCTGAGTGATGAAATTGCAACCTTAAGAGTCTTGTAATATAGATCATTTATTTATCTATGTTTATGTAATTTTACATTTACAGAATGTTCACAACTCTAGTATTCATTGTAATTACACTTCATTAGTTAGAATAGCCTGTCATAGCAACAGGTATATTGGAAACAACCTTCCAAAACAAGACACTCCATTGCATGCGCTTCTTTCTCTGGAGAAAGGATGAGAGAACAAACAACATGTGACAGATGTGAAGTCACGTTGCTTAAGGCACGACTGGTAGGCACTCAGATACTACACTGATAAGCGTGGTATAAAAAGCTACATGGAATAGAACAGAATAGAAACAAGAGCAGTTTGGGGGGGGGGGGGAATGGGGACTCCTTCTAACAATAGCATTTGCTTCATATGAGAGCATTTTTATAATTTAGAAATAAAAGCCTGCAAAGGGGTCCTAATTTGCAAGCACATGTGGTAATTGGTTCAGCAATGTAATTCAGATGTCAGTAATAGCACGTCAAACATACTGTGGATGATTGGGGGGAAATTATTCCTATTTTTTATCTTTAGTCAGTTCCATTTAGAAGATTTCAGAAAGGAATTTTTATGAATTTTTTAAGCTGTAGGTGCTATAGCCCAAACAACTGTTGTCAGTTTTAGATGGAAATCACTTTTCCAGCTAGCTTTATCTATGATCTTAAGAAATACTGCAGGGCATGAATTTACGGCACAGAATTTCAATGTCATTGGTAGTGTCTGTGACAGGTGCCCTGCGTGCCAAAATGGGTTGCCCCCGTTGGTCCCGTACGGGGTTGGTACACCCCATCATCACTCAGACATCGGGACTCCCTGTTAAGCGGGTGATTGTGGCCAAGTGGGTTCCATTCCCCTGACGGGGTCACAAACGAATGGTCTGTAGCCCCTGGGCAGGAAAAACAAACAAACAGTCTAAAGCAACAGCTCTCAAACTGTGGGTTGGGACCCCAAAGTGGGTCACAACTCTGTTCTAATGGGGTGGCAAGGCTCAGATTACAGGCCTCCTGCATGGGGCTGAAGCCCTTGGCCTTTGGTTTCCCCATCTGGGGCGGTGGGGTTCGGGCTTCGTCGGGGTTCAGGCAGGCTCAGGCTTCGGTCCTCCCTTCTGGGGTCATGTAGTAATTTTTGTTGTCAGAAGGGGGTCATGGTGCAATGAAGTTTGTGAAACCCTGATCTAGAGCCCTGCAGCCTCCTGGCTGGGGCAGGCAGTAACACTTGGGAAATCAGCCCTCCGGGCAAGGCAAAGCCCGAAATCAGGCTGCAGCCCTGGGCGGGGAAAAACAAACAGTCTGTAGTCCTGCAGCCTCCTGGCTGGGGCAAACAGTAGCACTTGGGATGTGGTAGGGAAACCTGGCCCTGCCCTCTCCACCGGCTTCTGACCCAGGGCCCTACGAGCTAGAGAACTCCTCATCAGGTTTCAGGTATCTGCTTCTACTACCTCCCCGGGTCACCTCCTACCACTAGTTGCATCCTAGGCGTCTCCACAGCTGGTGGCACGTCGGCTTTCCTGTCAGTCAGTGAGTTGTCCACAGCATAGTCTGTCTCTACCAGCTCTACCGCTTGGCGCGTCGCAGGTACTCCTACAGGAACCCGCAGTACACGTCCTGCTCCCTCCGCCGACCACCTCAACTGAGCTGGGCTGCCTGCTTTTATCTGGCTCTTCCACCTGGAGCATGTTCAGCAGGGGAAGGGGGCTTGGCCTCCTGGGCCCACAGGGATTGGTCCACCCCCACTGGGCCTGCATGAGCTTGGGCACCCCATCACAGACTGTGTCCACTAATGTATATTTTGTGAACTGATCAGCTTCTCATTTCCTCACAGCTAATTCAATTCTTTGCAAACTATGGGCCAGATCCTAAGAGGACCTATGAGATCCCAAGTTTCTCCTGCAATCGGAATTGTCAAGGGAGGGCTTTGAACGCCTTGCAAGAAGTACACCGGTCACCACAAGGTCAGGGCCTAGAGACTCAGTCCTACAGTCCTTCAGAGCAGAGACTCATTGATTCAATAGGAATTATGTCCAAGTATGGATGGTAAGACTGGGCTCAAAATATCCAGTAACAATACAGACTGCAAAATAATTCATGTGTGTTAAGCATCTGGTTATTGTATCTGCCCAATAAGAAAGGGCAAGATTCTGAAAGAAGCAATTTTTCATTGGTCCAATATCCAACCCGTTGGTTACCAATGCATAGAAGCAGTTTCCATAAGCAAATACTAAATTGCACACGAACATGTGGCTGGGCACAAACAAGCCAGGCAGACCAAACAGCTACCTTTGAAGCTGCGCAACCATGAAGAAGAGATGCTGTGCAGATCCTGTTACTTGGGAAACAGCCATAGGAGAACAGGATGCTGACAGCTCAAGGACTATTTCCCTCCAGTCTCACATGTATAAAGTCGTTTGTAGATGATGCAGAAAGTTATTAAGACTGGCAACCTGATCATTGTGTGTCTATAGCTTCCCAGGAGACAACGTCTGCCTGTGGCATGTGAGAAAACTCATTTCATTGTCTCAGTTGGATGGGAACATTACCACTGGTGAAAGACAGCTGCACTTGGTGTAATCCACACAGTATTATTTTATAATCAAGTTCCTGTTTTACATTCTGTTATTAGATTAGTTCTATCTAAACAAATGGGAACACCTCAGGCTTTCCAACCCTGGGATGAAGCTGGATTAGTGTAGAATGAAAATGATGAGGCATTTTTCAGAAATTATCAAATCCATCATTTCTGTTCTGTTATTAACTGCTATTTGCCAGCTTGCAACTAATATTTTTAATGTAGTTTTTCTCCCACACTGCCTTGCTGCTGCTTACTGTTAGCATAGGGTCACTCAAAAGGGCTGTGCAGGGAGGTTTGGTTTTGCTTGGTTGCTAATTGGTGCTGTGCATGCTGGTTTGTTATTGTAGGGCTGCTCCTGATTGCTAGACAGTGCACATTGGTTTGTTGTTGTAGAGGTGCTAACAGGTGCTGTGCTCTGCACACTGATTTATTATTACAGGGTGTTTTATGTGTTCTCAACTACTAGCTTTTAAGAAAGAAGCACAGAAGAATCTGTTTAAGACGTATCTTTAAAGTACAGAGACATGCCTGGATGAACACCCTGGATCAGCACTCTGAGACAAGTTTGGATCCAGATCAGAAATTCATGGTTGACTTGTATAGTACCCATTACAGGCAGCACCAAGGTTGCCAGATGTCCAGTTTTCGACCGGAGTGCCCAGTCGAAAAGGCACCCTCGTGGCTCTGGTTGGTGGTGCTGTTAAAAGTCCAGGCCCAGGGCTAAGGCAGGCTCCCTGCCTGCCCTAGCTCTGCGTGGCTCCCGAAAATGGCCATCAGGTCCCTGCAGCCCCTAGACGCATGGGTGGCCAGGGAGGCTCCATGCACTTCCGAGTGCCAGCTCTGCAGCTCCCATTGTCCGGGAACCATCGACACCAGCTCTAGGTTACCTTTGTCACACTAGCTCTGAACACTAGGCACTTTAGGGAAATCTAAATCCAAGCTTTCTACCTTGGGCCCCATCTCCTAAAGAATTACACCAGTGGTTCTCAAACTGTGGGTCAGGACCCCAAAATGGGTGGCAACTCCATTCTAATGGGGTCACCAGGGCTTGCATTAGACTTGCTCGGGCCCAGGGCCAAAGCCCAAGCCCCACCATCTGGGGCCTAATCCAAAGCCTGAGGGCTTCAGCCCTGGATGGCAGGGCTCAGGTTACAGGCCTCCTGCCTGGATCTGAAGCCATGGGGCTTTGGTCCACCAGCCCAGGGTGGTGGGGCTTGGGCTTTGGCAGGACTCGGGTAGGCTCAGGCTTCAATCTCCCCTTTTGGGGTTATGTAGTAATTTTTGTTGTCAGAAGGGGATTGTGGTGCAATGAAGTTTGAGAACCCCTGAATTACACTGATTTTGCAAAACTGATAAAGGAACAAAAGACACAAGGCAAATATTGTGCCTAATCAACTCTGCCTCCCTGGCCATTTGAAGAACAGAATGGGAAGAAGCAAGCCAGTGTTAACTCAGGCTGCCGGGATGTCTGGACCATGCTATCCATTTTAGGTAACTGCAACCCTTCTGCTGGTGTTGTCAGCTGCAACACAGGCGAGGGTCAAAGATCTAGCACAGGGGTCGGCAATCTTTCAGAAGTGCTGTGCCGAGTCTTCATTTGTTCCCTCTAATTTAAGGTTTTGCGTGCCAGTAATACATTTTAATGTTTTTAGAAGGTCTCCTTCTCTAAGTCTATAATATATAACTAAACTATCGTATGTAAAGTAAATAAGGTTTTTATAATGTTTAAGAAGCTTCATTTAAAATTAAATTAAAATGCAGAGCCTCCTGGACCAGTGGCCAGGATCCAGGCAGTGTGAGTACCACTGAAAATCAGTTCACGTGCCGCCTTCGGCACACGTGCCATAGGTTGCCTACCCCTGATCTAGCAGTTCTGCTAAAAACTAACCAACACCAGCAACTCGCGTCCCCGCCTATAAACCTGCGAATAACAAATTACCTTCCCAGGACATACTTCAGAGTCAATACTTCCCCACTTGCAAGGACTGAGTCTGCATAGGAAACAAGGAAAGACTGTTAGGGAACCATGGAACACAGCAACAATATAGCTATATAATTAAATCATAAAATAAAACATCCAGCCCCAAAGCATCTTTTAACTCAGATTCCCACCCACCAATAAGCATCCAATAAACAAATATCCCTTTATCACACTACTTCCCCCCTCCATTACACCCCACTCACAGTTTGGTGTCAATGGTTAGAATAATACCAGAGTTCAAGAGAGCAGTCAGGCAGCCCTGGCTCCAGCTCCAAGGGGAAGTGCTATCTGGTCTGATTCTGAGACTCCCCCACATAACCCTACTTTAGCAATTTCAGCTGTATTGGTACTGTGAAAGGGGACCCTCCTGGGAGTTCATTCAGCTCTGTTGCTGCCCTCTGCAGCGTCAGCAAAGAGCTACATCATCCCAGGTCACCTCTTCCCACAAAGTCAACTCTGCACAGTCTTTTCTTGTGAAGATGCCTGTATGTTGTGTCTTTGTGAAGTCTTTTCTGGAGCAAGATCAAAATAGCATATAGGACCACTGAGCAGAATCCTTGCCACAAGGCAGGCCTTTCCCATCCCTTCCCTCTCAGTTCAACTCAGAGTCTGTGTACGGTTCTGGTGTTTCCCCAGACCCTTAGTTGGAGGATTTCTGGGTAGAAAGCTTATTTAAATAGATCTCTTGGTTCACCACTAGATGGTGCAGAGAGCTCCTTCCCTGTGGAGCTTCTGTCTGCTTTTTCTCCAGTTCACCCACAGATGATAGTAGCCAGCTCCCTACCCCTAGAGCTCCAGCCACAGGGATTACATAGTATGCTAAAACCCTTAAATTCTCACTCACACACTTAATGAGCTCAGCGGGATGCAAATACCTCCTTTATTTGGTTGCCAGAGAAACAAAAGGATTGCAAAGAGGCATGGAACAGTTTTCTTTCAACATGGAAGGTTTTCTCTGCATTGAAGCAAGTAGTCAAGGTGCCCAACATTTTACACTCTGTTAAAGTCTTTATTACTGAGGGCTGGTCCACACTACGGGGGGGAAATCGATCTTAGATACGCAACTTCAGCTACGTGAATAACGTAGCTGAAGTCGAATATCTAAGATCGGATTACTCACCCGTCCACACCACGCGGGATCGATATTTGCGGCTCCGCATGTCGATTCCGCAACTCCGTTGGGGTTGATGGAGTTCCGGAATCGATATAAGCGCGCTCGTGGATCGATATATCGCGTCATTAGACGCGATATATCGATCCCCGAGCAATCGATTTTAACCCGCCGATACGGCAGGTAGTCTAGACGTAGCCTAAGAGTTGTTTAGCATGGTAAAGAAACAGAGGAAAGACTGCTTTGTCTTCCTGGCTGCTTCTTTTAGCTATACTTTATATAAAGGCTCCTAAATACCTTAGTTTTTGTCTCTTGTGCCAAATACTAGCTTTAATTACAAATATGGGCTAGAGAGAGCTAAACTAAACTAGATCTACAGCTTCCTGGTAACCAAATAATGGGTTTAAAGAAATCTGAATTGCTCTTTTGCAATCAAAACATCTTTCTCTCACTGAAGCACTTTGGAGGCCAGCTAGCACCCTTACAGGGCTGAGCTTGTGCTGAGAAAGGACTAAGACACACCACCCTAGGGGGGAGCTCTGGGAAACTCACTCTAGGGACCTTGGAGGATGAACCATGCTTTCCGCTCTGCATCCATCCAGTCCCTGCCACAAGAATGATTAAAGGTTTGGGCAGCATGCATTATTTGTGAGATCTGTTTAACAAGTTTAAGGAATGACTTGAGCAAAATCTATACATGGGGGGCAGAAACATGATAATAGAGGGTTCTTCAATCTAGCAGACACAGGTATAGCAGTGGCTGGACCCAATGGATGGAAGATGAAGCTAGACAAAAATCAGATTAGACGGAAGATGATTTTTTTAAACAGTGAAGGTAATTGACCATTAGAACAACTTAGCAAGAGTTGTGACGGATTCTACATCATTGGATGTTTTTCTGAGATATGCTCTAGTTCAACCACAGCTGTCTGACTTGAAGCAGGAATTAAATCATGGAAATTCTATGGCTTCTCAAGCAGAAGATCAAAACAGATAATCACAACAGTCCCTTCTGGCCTTAAAAATCTATGAATGTATGAGCCTCCCTGCCCAACCCCCACGCTCTTGGCACATAAGTAGCCAAAGTGCCTGCCTCCTATGCAGAAGTTCTGCCCAGACCAACAAAAGTGCATGGATCATCTTAGTCGATGCATGGCATGCAAGGATCAGTCATAAAAGGTGTAATGTAAAGACCTTACCTAGTTAAGAACACCTTTTCATATTCCATTTATGCACCTTATATCATGCATGTGTAACCCCCAGAATTCTACAATTTAGTCAGATTGGCCATAATTTCATCCATGGTTTGCCTTTAGGCCCTCTGCTCAATACCCTAACTGGCAGAGCATTTTGTTATGATCTTAGCAAAGTTCTTCCTACAATATTTAAAGGACTGCCTCTTGCAGTAACATTTTTCTTGCGGAAAAAAGTAGTCCAGCCACACACTAAACATGCAACAACTTTACTACTCTTCAAACCCTGAATGTCGTTACAAAAACAGGAGAAAAGGATTATTAACATCAAAGCTATGCTCTAGAATCTATGAGTCTATATTAAATGTTATTTCCGGCTTGTCTTCATTATGGAGTCTTTGCTGGTACAACTATTCCGGCAGAGCCCTCTAGTGGAGACATAATGTAAGCCTACAAAAGGAGTTCTGCCTGCATAGCTAAATCACCTTCCTGAACAATATTAGCTAAGCACAGTAACACTCTTCTGTTGGCATTGTTACCAACCAATACCCTATGTCAGGGATTTTAGTTAGGTGAAGGCTTGGGGTATGTTTATACTACAGTGTCACAATTAGGGTGCTACAGCTATGCCACTGTAGCATAGATTCTTCCTACAGCAACGGAAAAGGTTTTTCCATTGATGTAGGTAATAAACCTCTTCAAGAGGCAGTTGCTAGGTTGACGGAAGAATCCTTCCATTGACCTAGCCACGTCTACACAGGGGGTTAGGTTGACCTAACTATGGTGGAAAACATGTGAAATTTTTCACAGCCCTGAGTGACATAGCTAGGTTGATCTTAGTTTTAGATGGTAGACCAAGCCTCAGTTTTGGTTAATATTCTAGGATTCATACTGCTCCTTTCTAAATGAGCTTCAGATTTTGGTAGGGAGTGTTGGAAGATAGGCCAGGGCACGCTGTTCTTCTTTCCCTTAAGGCTTATCCCAGAAGACTGCTTCATTTACGGTTGTCTACACAGGGACTCTCAAAATAATAAATAATAATAATAATAATAATAATCTGAAATAACTAAAGGTGTGCATTCAAATCGGATTTGTTAAACTGCATTAAATCCATGTGTGGATACTCTCATTCAGAATTAGAATGGCCTTAATTAGGTTTACTTAATTCACTTCCAAAGCCATTGGCCAGGTCTACAATACAAAGTTTTGCAATCGTACCTATGTTGGTCAGGGATGTGAAAAAATCCACACCCTTAACCAACACAGCTCTGTTAGCAAAAAAAAACCTGAGTAGATGCAGCTATACCGGCAAAAGATTCTATAAGCAGCTTTTCCTCCAGGGGGGTAGAGGAAATCGAGGTTCATCAATGCATCTACTGAAGACAAGCAAAATCGACGGCAGAGAGCTCTCTAGTCGACCACGGTACTCCACCAGGAATGAGAGAAGATAAGTCAACCGGAGAGTGTCTCCTGTCAACTCAGTGTGGTGTAGACACCGCAGTAAGTCGACCTAAGCTACGTCAACTCCAGCTATGTTATTCGTGTAGCTGGAGTTGCATAACTTAGGTTTGACTTGCAGTGATAGTGTAGACATAGCCATTGACTTCTCTGTGAGTTGGACTGGGTCCTTGTTGGGTTGTGTCTAGAGCTCTAGCTCAAGTGTGGATTGCCCTACTTTATATTTTGCAGGAAATAGCCTATTCACAGGATAGCATGGTACAGATACTGTTTATGCTGTTCCAGAAAAACATGCATTATGCATACAGCCCTGTGTCTGCATTTCCTTCTCACTATGTCTTAGTGGTGGATGCTGAACTGGAGAGGGAAAACACTGAATCCCTCCTAAAGCAACAGCTGTGATTCAATGGAACTACAACTGGAAGGAAAGTCTCTCATTAAGTTAAGTGTGAGTTGAGGTAGCCAAACCCTAAAACATCACTCCCTTCACAATAAAATTTTAAAACACAATGGGAGACCATATGTAGAGACGTTATTTTCATTGACAATCACTCTTTCTTTCTCTCTCTCTCCAAGGAATTCCTACTAGGAGCTATTTTTTCTATTTATTTTAACTTATTCATTATCACCAGCTCATCACCCATTATAATGGAAGAATTAATCAAGTGTAAGCCTTATTGTATTACGATATATATTCCTTTTTGCCAATTATTGACATTAATAATTGTGAAAGCTACACAAGCGTTGTTGTTCTTCCCATCTTTCTGTAAATACTGTTTAATACACTCCCCAGGCAAACTGTGCTTACAACCCTTGTACATAATGTTCCCAGGGTCAGGCACTATGAAGTAAGATATCAAGAACATCTTTGAATCCACAGGCTGCATTTAAAAGCAGAACTCACATGGACTGTTTACCAGCACAGACATTTGTACCTGTGGCATGAGGTAGCACCCCATGGATCTGCTTAGCATAGTAAAGCTTACAGCAGACAATTTTCATTGCTAAGTCAGTTAAAATATCATCCTGTTTCCTGAAGATCTGAGTGGGAAACAATAGGGTTTGTTATCTGGCTGCTTTGACATATAAAAAGCCTGTGGTGTGGTACTGCTATGTAACAGGGAATAATGATTCTAACAGACTCAGCCTTGAATAAATGTTGAGGATCCCATCCCTGCCCACCAAAAATCCTCTGAATGTTCCTCCTTGGTACAAATGTTCCCTGGATAGATATTCAATTTACTGTTCCTGTTTTCAGAAGCAGAAGTCTGATGGCCTTGGTCAATATCTCAAAATAATTGTTTCTTTCTTTGAGTTCAAGCAGACACAATCATTTCAAACCCACCAGCAGTGATAGTTCCGTATCCCAAGGAGTGACAGGTCTGCCTGGATGA
Source organism: Gopherus evgoodei (assembly GCF_007399415.2). NCBI lineage: Eukaryota > Metazoa > Chordata > Testudines > Testudinidae > Gopherus > Gopherus evgoodei. The sequence goes on along the minus strand of NC_044335.1, from coordinate 13,399,723 downwards.
TGGCTCAGCAGGCTTAAACTTGATTAATTCTACTGTCATAATGGATGAAAAGTCTGTTAACAATTAACTAACCCTCAGTTGGGGCATACCCCCTCCAGACCCCTGCATGAGCACCCCCACGACCCCAGCCCACACCACCAGCCCCCTTCCCATCCTGACCACTTCACCCCCTCACATTCCCTGAGCCCCTTTCCCTGACTCCTGCACCCCCCCCACACACCCAGCTCCTTGCACCCCCTCACAGACATCCAGCCCCCTGTCCTGACCCCTGGATCCCCACCTCCCCAGCCCCAGCCCTGACTCCTGCAACCCCCCTAACACACACTCAGCCCCCTGCCCTGACTCCTGCACCCCTCCACATCCCCACCCCCATCCTGAGAACCAAACAGGAGCTGCCCCATGTAAATGCTCCACACCCCAACCTCCTGCCCCAACCCCGAGCCCCCTCCCTCGCCCTAGCTCCTGGCTAGACCCCGCACCTGAACATTTTTTTACAATATTTGGAAAGATCATTAAATGGTCCTTCGAGACCCTCTGTGATTTTCAAGTGGTCTGTGGAAAAATAAGTTAGACTACAAGAACAATCAAGGTACCTCACTTTATTTTCATTTACTTGCTATTACTTATAGGAGGAGGAGAAAGAAAAAAAGAATGAAAAATGGAGGCAGGGGGAGATAAGAGAGAATGTTCTTTTTCTTGGCTGGGTCCCAAAGAGGAATCCCCAAAATGAAGCTGAGCACAGGGCTGGGGGGCCCCACTAATTCTAAATCCACCACTGGCTGTCACGTCACCTGGGCTGGGGATACTATCAGGGCCAGTGTAACCACTAGGCAAACTAGGCGACTGCCTAGGGCTTCAAGATTTGGGGGTGCCAAAAAGCGATGCCCAAAAAAATTTTTTTACACTACAGTGGAATCACACCTTACACAAGGGTTAGGTTCTAAGTCACCACGTAAGAGGAAAATCGTATATAGTGAAAATGACCATAAAGTACAGTATACACTAGAACAGGAGTCCTCAACCTACGGCACATGTGCCAAAGGTGGCGCGCAAGCCGATTCTTTTTTAATGGCAGGCTATGGGTCCCAGCTGTCGCTGAGCCTGCTGCTGACCTGGGGTTCTGTTCACTCAGCCGGCAGCAGGCTGAGCAGGGCCAGCAGTGGGCCAGCTCTTGCCAGCCGGGATCCCGGCTGCTGGCCCTGCTCAGCCCACTGATGATCTGGGGTTCCAGCTGCTGGCCCCTTGCCAGCCAGGGTCTCAGCCACTGGCCCCGCTCAGCCTCCTGCCGGCCTGGGTAAACGGCAGGAGGCTGAACGGAATCGCTGGCTGGGACCCGGCTGGTAGCTGAGTGAACAGAACTCCAGGCCGGCAGCAGGCTCAGCAGTGACGGGGACCCATAGTCTGCCATTAAAAAAAAAAATCAGCTCACGTGCCACCTTTGGCACGCGTGCCGTAGGTTGAGGACCGCTTTTCTAGTGTATACTGTAGTTTATGGTAATTTTCACTATACACGATTTTCCTCTTACGCACTGACCTTAGAACCTAACCCCTGCGTAAGATGTGACTCTGCTGTATTCATTTTTGAAAATTTATAATAAGTGATGCTCCAGGGAGGGCAAAGTGGAAGCTTCACCTAAGGTGCAAAATATGCTTGCACCAGCCTTAGATTCTGTGTCAGCCGATCCCCACAACCTACCTGGGCAGTACAGCAGCCATGGCCCTGCCCACTAGCTCCTCTCCACTCCCTAGCCCACCCACCACTTGACCCCCCTTAAAGTTTAGCTCTCTTACTTTAAAAAATGATTGCTGGCCCCTCTCCCCTCCTCAGGCTTTTCTGGCAGCCCTGTTGCCAGGTATTCAGTTTTAGACTGGAAACTTCAGTAGAAAATGGGACCTGAGTGTCCGGTTAGCAGTGCTGACTGGAAACTAAATGTCCGATTATAGGAGTAACCACATTAGCCTCCGCTCCTCCCACTCCCAACACCCACCCCAGAGGGCTGGAAGAGAACCTGCCCTGCTGCTGCAGTGCAGAGAGACAAAGAGAATGGGCTAGAACCAGGTAGGTACCCGCACTATATGGGCAGGGGCGGCGGGATCCTGTTTACCCCCTCTCCAGCCCTGCTGCACTTGCAGTTTACCCCTGACCCCTCCCTTGCTCCAGAGACCAACCCCAGCTCCGACCCCACTGTGCTTTTGCCCCCGGCCCCTTTTACAATCATTCCCCTGGGGGGCCACAAATATGTTTGGCGCCGGGCCCACAAACAGTTAATCCAGCCCTGACCACGTGCTAGGTTCCAGCTTCTAGTCCCAGATGGGCTGAGGAGGGACTGGACTCCTCTTCCCCAGCACAGGCTTGGTCAGTCAGACCCACCTCAGGGAACCTCTCTCGGCTGCAGGAAGCTCTGCAGTTGCTGGCTGGGAGCCCAGCTCTGAAGGCAGCGCCACTGTCAGCAGCAGCACAGAAGTAAGGGTGCCAATACCATAACCTTCCTACACCCCCCCCCACACACACACACCCACACACAACTGCCTTTTGGGTGGGACCCCCAAGGTTACAACACCATGAAATTTCAGATTTAAATATCTGAAACCAGGAAATTTAAGATTTTTTAAATTCTTAAAATTGGACTGTGAATTTGGTAGGGCCCAACCTATACTATTTAAGCATATTAATGTTGTGAATTATGTTGAGATGTACAGATCTCTTGGTGCTGCTGGGAGGGATCCCCACAGCTTTTATGCACCCCAATCCAAAGGTGACCTTAGCAAGAGGTCCTGCAAAGCCAGACAGTGAGCTGGGATTTGGTGGAACAGATTTACAGTTCAGGGGCAGCTCAGGGAGGCAGCTCCAGCTGGGGAGCTCGTTAGACACAGCTGAGTCTCATTCAGCTCAGCACCTTAAAAGCCTAGGCCTACCTCCACAAAGGGAGTTGGCTGTTGTGACGCTGAGTGTCAGGGCATCTCACTTTTAGGTGCCTAGAAAATCACAGGAACAACACTGTGATCCACAAAGCCTCAGTTAGATGACTATGCTCCTACACAATGAATGGGGAGAGACAGCAAGTCACAAAGCCAGCATGCTATGCGAGGAGGCACTGAAGCTAGCCAATAGGAGAGGCTGCCAAGGGGAGGGGTGGTGTTAAGTCCCGCATTTCTCACAGAGTTCAGCACCTAAATTCCAGCTGCAAGAAGATTATAGGAAAATGTGACCAGATAGCAAATGTGAAAAATCAGGACAGGGGGTGGAGGGTAATAGGCGCCTATATAAGAAAAAGCCCTGAATAGCAGGACTGTCCCTATAAAATCAGGACATCTGGTCACCCTAGTGCCTACCGCTACTTGTGATTCACAAAAGAGGGGGGAAAAGGCATTCAGCTGCCTAAAATTGCACACAAGGCTCAATCAGCACGTGCTCTCAGAAGTCACCTATCAATCAGGCCCTGCACACAAGTTCACACAAAATAGCTGGGTTGGGTGGGAAGGAGAAGGATAACACCCTCTCTTTCAACCTTTAGCCAAGTGGCTAGGACACTTACCCAGGATGTGGAACACCCTAGAGTTCAAGTCCCCCTTCCGCCTGATGAAAAGCTATTGATATGATGATCTGCTATCACTCAGATGAGTGCCTTAACCACTAGGCTTAGTATCATTCTAATACTGTCTCTGGCCCAATTAATATTTAATTATTTAAATAAAGTAGAACAACTTCAGTAACTGAAAGTGAGGGAGCCCCATCTCAGAATATCTCATAAACTAGTGGCAGGGCCACTCACCTGAGCGGTGGCAGATCCCAGTTCAAATCCATGCTCAGTGAGTCTTCCAAATCCACTGGCAAGTTTCAGCCGTTGCTCTGTTTCATCAAACCATTAGCATCTCTCCCCATCCCCTGCTTACTTTACATTTGTTACTCCCATTCCAGAAACCATATAACGTGTGCAAGCTGTTGAGTAGTGGAAAGATCTAATTAAAAGTTCAGTTATAAACATGCTGTAGCTCACTAAAGGCTCCACTACAGATCAGAATAATTTTAACCAAAGAATGAAGGAAATGCTCTTGTCTGCGGGTCAGAGCGAGAGACAAGGGAGTCAAGAGTTCTAGGTTCTCTTCCTAGCTGTCTTGCTTACTCATCATGTGTCTCTGTCCAATTTACTTTGGCTTTGTCTACACTACAAGTGTTACAGCAGAACAGTCACTATAGCATGGATGCTACAGCATCAGAAGGGGTTTTTCCATCACTGTAGGAAAACCACCCCCTCAAGATGTGGTATCTAGGTCAATGGAAGAATTCTTCCATCAACCTCACAGTGTCTGCACCAGGGCTTAAGTTGGCTTAACTACATCTCTCAAGGTGTGAATTTTTCATACCCCAGAGTGGCAGAGCTGCCACTTTTACAAAGAGCTGCATGCCATACTTGGTGGAGAACCCACCACCACTCCACAGATACCTCCAAGAAGCCTCAGTTACAGGCTCCTGGTGTCAACAGCGAGGAGGAGGAGAAGAGGAAGAGGAGGAGGAGGAGGGACATCCAGCTCTGCTGCGAGCCAAGACCTGTTGGAGACTCCGCTGCAGTCCAGTCACTCCTGGCAGTCAAGCATGGGTGAGAGGAGGAGTTGTTACCTGCTTTTCATTCCCCTCTCAAGTTAGGCAGCAGGGAAGGTGGCATATGGAGCAGTTTGTTATGTATGCAGAGATGTCCCTTAAATCCTCCTGGGAGATCTGAATGAAACTTCCGTGGAGGTAATCTGCAATCCTCTCTCAAAGGTTTCCAGGGGTGACAGCCTTATTTCTTCCTTTGCAGTCAGACAGCTTCCCACGCCAGTCAGCTATAACTTCAGCAGATACCACTGCAGTACACAGGCTAGCAGCATACGGGCCCAGGCAGCTTCAGGACACCAGCAGCAGCTGTGTTTTCTGTGTCTTTGTTACCCTTAGGAGTGAGATATCAGCTAAAATCATCATTGCCTGGGGAAAATGGTGCCAGTATTCAGTGCCACTGCCTATACTCATGCAACCGAGCAATTCCCTCATTTCCCTCACTCCTGGCAGGCCAGGCTCACCATAGCTGGTCCTGTGACTGGCACCATGAACAAGTATGTTGATGCAGACGTGTCAATAAGTATGTCTTGTTTAAAACTTTAGGGGAGCAAGCGAAGAGAGTTCTGAATCTTTTGTTTTCTGTTCTGACTATACTCACAATGGTACCTCTCTGTGTTTTCTCTGTAGCTACTGCTGTTGCAGCCTTGAGAGGTTCCCTCTCCACACCCAAGCAATGCCTAAGGTAGATGAAGAGAAAAAAGAGGACTCTGGATGACATGTTCAGCAAGATCCTGCAAGCTGGTGCTGCATCAGACTGTGAATTGAGAGCCTGGAGGATGAATATTAGAGACTGTATGGAGAAGGAAAGAGCGGACAGGAAAAAGGCCCAAGACTCCCAGCAGGAAAAGGAGAGGGAGATGCACTAGGACATAATGGAGCTGGATAGCTCTACACTGAGCTCTTCTAACACGATTGTGTCTGGCTGTTCAAACGCAGCAGACAGCCATTCCACCTCCCAGTGGCAACTTTTCTCTTTTTGTTTCACAAATATTTTGCAGGACACAGCAAGCAGTCATAGGTGCTGGAACAAGAGGTGCTGGGGGTGTGGCAGCACCCTCTGGTTTGAAGAGCTTTGCATCAAATACATGGTTTACAGTTTTGTTCAATGGCTTTACACACCCTGACTAAAAAATGCAGGCAGGTATAACCATTGGATTTCAGTGAGAAAAATATCCCAATCTTTTGAGTAAACACCAGCACCCCTTCAATCTATCAAATGTGCATTCAGTTCTGCATGTGCTGAGCCAGTAGTTGAATCTTTCTTTAGTGCTGTAAAGGTGACCAGTGTACAGCTTCATGAGCCAGGGGAGCAAAGGGTAGGCTGGATCCCCCAAGATCACCACTGACATTTCAACATTCCCAATAGTAATCTGCCACTCAGGAAAGAAAGTCCCTGCTTGTAGCTTTCTGAATAGTCTTGTGTTCTTAAAGATTCAAGTGTTGTACACCGTTCCTGACCAGCCAATACTGATGTCAGCGAAGCATACTTGGTGATTCACTAATGCTAGCATACTCACAGAAAAGTAGCCCTTTCTGTCGATGTACTCTGTGGCAATCAAAATAGGGATACGCATGCCATCTACTATTCCACCACAGTTCAAGATCCCCATTGCTGCAAATCCATCAATTATGTCCCGTACGTTGCCAAGAGTCACATCCTGCCTTGAAGGAGACAATCAGTGACCCTGCACACTTACATGTTAAGTATTAGCATAATCGCACCTTCAACTTCTCAAAAATGTTAATATAGTCTCTCTGCACCAGTTTTCATAACTATAAAATTAGCACAGCAATACTTATCTCACAGGGAGTTGTAAGACTCGGTTAATGTTTGTAGCACACTTTGATCCTTGGATGGAATGTGGCAGAAGAGCAAAGTTTTACTAGTAATAATGGCTTTGTGCCAGTGCGGCTGTGATTCCCAGGTCTCTCAGTGTGTGGGATTGTACCTCTGAGGGACAATTTGCACCATTTAACTCAAAGGGGGAGCTAGCAACAGCTAGTGAACACCAGTCTATACAAGCATGGCAAATTTTATTTACAGAAGGGAATGCTGAAAAGTAAACACATATATATCCCCCTCCAGGAAAGAGACTGCAGGATATAACTCGTACTATTCACTTTGGAATAGATCATGGCCTGCAGAGAGAGAGATCTTCCAAAACCTATAATTTCTGACACAAAACATTTCAAAAGTTGGCACTGTGCATAATTTTTTTTTTAAGGCTAAATTCTGCCTTTCCCTCCACCCAAAAGCAGTATAAAGGTCTATATAAGTAATATAAGTCTGAGTCTACATTAACTTGTGTGAAGAGAAATGGATATTTGACTACAAATGAAGATGTTTACTTAACATGGGAAGCATTGTGTTAATTTTGTTCTTTTCCAGAACTGAAGCTACATTTGAAAGCTGCTGGAAGCATTTTCTTCTTGGAATAATTTTGTTCTTTTCCAGAACATATAATCCAATAGCTTGCAGTAGTTTACGGGAAATTGTACGGTATAAGTGAGTTTAGAATATAAAACTCTAGACACAGTGATTGACTCTGTAAAATGTGGAGCCCCCTCAAACTCTCATTGAAACCAGTGGAGTTGAGGGAGCTCAGTACTTTGCAAATTGGGGTCCTCAGTTAGAAACAAAATAGTCCAAGCAAGAACAGTAAATTGATAATTATACCAAAAGCATTTCCAGGAGGAAAATGACTAGCTCACACATGGGAGATGATGTACCATGGAAACCACTCAGAATTTCCATAGGGCTGAATTTTCTGTTATGGCCAATTAGTAATTAAGGCCCTAATCCTTCTTTCACTTATATCAGTTTTACCTCAACCCCACACCATTTATTCAATAGAGTTACTCCTGATTTATACCCAGTGAAAATGAGGGTGGAGTCAGATCCTGAGTTTCATTACAAAGAGTCCTTTGAGCCTGGATCAATAGTAATGCCTTTTAAAACACCCACTTACACGTGCTGGGGAACTTTGAAAAACACTCCATTTACAGACAATTCTGCTTCTCCCTCATTCATCTATTTTTCTGTTTATTTTCTTCTTTTCTTTGAATTATCAAGGACATTTGCATGAAATCAGGATCTTTGTTGCTTAGGATGTTGTCCATTCTTGCTGTTTATTCACCATCTAAAAGTCACCTGGACAAATTTTCCTCTCGAGTAACATTATTCAGTTAATTAGTACTCTAAATTTACACCAGTGTAACAAAGCAGAATATGGTCCAGTGGCCTCAGGTGCAGAATGTCTCTTTATTCTCAGCCAGCAGAAACAGATGAACTGCTATGTACAGGAAGAAAGATTTTTTTTTATGCAAATATTCCTCATATTAAAGATAATTAAGGAAGAAAAACAATTACAGATCAAATTAATTGTTTTTAAACAGAATTGTTTTGAAATTTTCCATGAGCTTCTTAAGCATTTCTTTTGTATGTCTCACCTATGATTTTTCAATATTGTCCTCCAACACGCAAAGAGAATCTAGTCCAGGTTTACAAGTAAAGCCAGTGCATGCTGGGAAAGACTTTGGGAGTCTGTTCTGTGCCTTGTGGATCCCAATGCCCACAGTTATGTGGCTCATTATTGAATCTCTGTGGTTTGATCTAAGGAGTTGACAAGAGTCTGGGACAGAATACTAATCAATTGTTTAAACATTTAAGAGAACTGACTTCTGCAACACAATTAATACAGAGTCCTGAGATTAAGAGACTGTGGAATTAAGATTTATAGTTGAACTAAGTAAACACTCTGACCAGATTCTTATTTACATTTGGCTGTGTCTTCTCTGAAAAAAAGATGTGTTTTAAACTCGGGGTAGGTAACTCAATATAGCCATCTCAGTGGAAAATCCAAGTAGACAAAAAAGTGAGGGTAGCTTTTATGTCCAGGTAGCTGGCTGAGGTAAACCCCAGGTTTTGGGGGGGTGGGTAATGGGGTTGACCTTGACTAGCTACATCAAGGTGAAGACTACCTGTACTATGTCTCCTCAAGAGGACCCATATGGTGTCTCCTTCACAACTGCACATCAAGATAGTGAGGTCTATTAAAAAAAAGCATGCTGTTTTTTTGTTTGTTTGTTTTTTTGTTTTGCAGGGAAGACAAAACCTTTGGCCCCTTTACACTGCCCTGGCAATACTGCCTAGTGGCTAGAACACTGGATGGGGACTTGGGTTCTATTCCCAGCTCTGGCCTGCTGAATGACCTTAGACAAGTCACTGCCCCTCTCTGTGCATCAGTTGCCTATATGTAAAAATTTGGATAATGGTACTGACCTCCCTTGTAAAATGCTTTGGGATCTACTTATAAAAACACTATGTAAGAGTTAGGTATTATTACAGAGGGTGTAAATTACATCCACACTTTAAGACTCCTTAATACTGTCAGGGTGTCATAAAGAGCCATTTAGTGGAAACGCGAATCAGTCCCTCTGTAGCTGTCAGTTATGTTGCAGTACACACTTTGCAGCAAGTTCGAAAGCATGGTTTAAATTGAGCAAACAGCTACAGATGCCTTACCCAAGGTAGCTCCCGGGAGGCAAGCTCAGCTGTAGAAGAGCCGGCAGTGCCATCCATTGACTGTGTGTCGTACAGCATGTACTCCTCAGCATTACAGAAACATTTTGAGGGGACAGCTAGAACTACAACATTACAGCAAATGACATTTCTCCTTATGCTTTCTTATTATTGCAGATAATTTACAAACATGAACATTAGCAAACTAGGCCTTTGGCAGGATGTGGACTTCTGTTTTGCCTCTTCTCCAGAAGACAACAGCTGGCAGTCCTGTAATAAGGCACCGCTCACACAGGCAGGATAACTCCCCTTGCACTTGTTGACTTGTGAATATTAAGAAGGATGTTTGTGCCAGCTAATTAGTGGGACAAAAGGAACAGGACAGCTAGCAGGGTGACCACATATCCAGAGCCAAAGAATAGGCTCCTTATTTTCCCCTCACAACTGACAGTACCATAATGCATGACCACAGCCAGACACAGGGGGCAGGGATAGCTCAGTGGTTTGAGCATAGGCCTGCTAAACCCAGGTGTCATGGTATAATTCCCCACTCTGAACCTTAGCGTACAAAAGATGGGGTACCAGCATGAATTCCTCTACGTTCAATTACCAGCTTAGAACCTGTAGCGCTGCCATCAACCAGGAATTCCAGTTCTAGGTACACTCTGGTCCTGGCAAGATCTTGCCCGGGGAACCCCAAGACCCAGAACCTCTGGATCTTAACACAAGGAAAGTAACCCCTTTCCCCCACTGTTGCCTCTCCCAGGCTTCCCCTCCCTGGGTTACCCTGGAAGATCACTGTGATTCAAACTCCTTGAATCTTAAAACAGAGAGGAAAATGCACCTTCCCCCCCTCCTTCTCTCTCCCCCTCCCAGGCTCTCCCTGAGAGAGACAGTAATCCTAACACAGAGAGAAACTAGCCTCTCTCTCCCGCTTTCTCCCCACCAATTCCCTGGTGAATCGAGACCCCATCCCCTGGGGTCTTACACCAGAATAAAAAAAACAATCAGGGTTCTTAAACAAGAAAAGCTTTTAATTAAAGAAAGAAAAAACAGTAAAAATTATCTTTGTAAATTTAAGATGGAATATGTTACAGAGTCTTTCAGCTATAGACACTGGGAATACCCTCCCAGCCTAAGTATACAAGTACAAATTAAAATCCTTTCAGCAAAATACAAATTTGAACTCCTTCCAGCCAAATACACATTTGCAAATAAAGAAAACAAACATAAGCCTAACTCGCCTTATCTACTTAGTACTTATTATTCTGAACTTATAAGAGCCTGTATTGGAGAGATTGGAGAGAAACCTGGTTGCACGTCTGGTCCCTCTGAGCCCCCAGAGTGAACAACAACCAAAAACTAACAGCACACACACAAACTTCTCTCCTTTGAGATTTGAAAGTATCCTGCCCCCTGATTGGTCCTCTGGTCAGGTGATAGCCTGGCTCACTGATCTTGTTAACCCTTTACAGGCAAAAGAGATATGAAGTACTTCTGTTCTATTAACTCTTAACTATCCACTTATGACACCAGGATTGTGAGTTCAGTCCTTGAGGGGGCCACTTAGGAATCTGGGGCAAAAATCAGTACTTGGTCCTGCTAGTGAAGGCAGGGGGCTGGACTCAATGACCTTTCAAGGTCCCTTCCAGTTCTAGGAGATAGTAGGTATATCTCCAATTTATTTAAAAAAAAAAAAGTACCATGGTATTAATAAAAACTTGTCACACTTTATAGGAACATTCCATTTCTACAGAGGTTGTAAATGTCTAATACTTGATTGGTAGATGTTTTAATAAATGATTAATCAGTTGTTACAGATCAGTCCAACAGCAAGTCCAACAAATCTACAGGCTGCTTATAACTATAGTTTATAATCATCTATGACATCTTCTAGCAATGGGGTTGTAATACGTTACTCATGTCTGCAACATGCTTATAACAGTTATTAATAATTTATAAAACATTTAAAAATTAAGGTTCGAGTTATAATGTGACCTTTAAAAATGCTTGTAGCTTTGGGTGCATTTTACTTCTGACTGAATAAAGAGATACAAGAGGTGCCACCACTGAGATCTAAATTAGAGCATATTATCATATCCTTAAAAATGGATCAGTAGAGCAGACACCAGCTGCAGGAGCCTTGTCAGTGCAATTTTGCTGGACTCGATTTGCTGGAGAGGAAAGACACCCAGGTCTGGCACAAGAATATCTGGTCCCCACACAGATGGCTCTGACCTCCTGCTGATCCCCAGAGATCCAGGCAGACCCCAGGAGTCTTAGGGGCCTGATGGCTGGTCCTGTGGCCTGTCCTGTTGGAAGGCAAACCCAGAACCCTGTGTGGAGCAATCAAGAAAAAGTCTACACAAAGAGAAACTCATGGAGACTCCCAGCCTACTTCCATTTAACTTCTCCTCTGGGGTCTCCAAAGGCATTAGGCCCTCAGTTTTCACTCAGACTATTGACTTCAGTAGGAGTTGCCTGATAAAATTCTTCATCATTTGGGGTTCCATCTTCAGCCCTGCATCCAGCTGGAAACCTGCCCTAAAAGGGCATCTGAACTTTCTCTCAACACAGTGTTACGAAGGGACCGGAATAAGGATTGGCAATGTAGTAACCACTTGCTTGCTTTCTCATCATGTATCTCTTTGCCTCCTACACAGTGAATGAAAACTGCCAGAGAACTCAGTGTACTAGGTTTCAAGCAGCAAGTATTTAAGAGTTCTGGGGAAATGAAGGAGATGTATTTAAGAAAATCAGGTTCTATTTACTTATTTAATACAAAAAAAAAAAAACCAACCACCAACCTCCAGACAACATACAGTTTGAAAGGAAGTTGTCCATACAAAAATTTGGTAAAATGTCAGCACTGAGCAGTGTAATTTAAACTAATTTAGGAAGCCATAAAGAACGGTTGAAAAGGGGTGTGATTCCCAGTTCGAGGACACATATTCATGCTAATTCTTATTGAGCTAGTGCGCTAAAAATAGTCTAGCCATGACAGCCAAAGCACCAGAAAGGGGCTAGCTTCCTCAAGTGTGCACCCTTCAGAGATGCTAGATACATTATCAGGGCAGCGGTTCTCATGCTGCAGTGGCTACGTTCAACTTTTGGAGTGCTAGCTTGATCAGCGCTAGTGCGGATAGGTCTCCCTGAGCTGAGAATCACATCCCCAGCTCAAAGTGTAGACATACTCAAAGGTATTTAAGCGCCTATCTCCTACTGAAATCAATGGGAGTTAGGCACCTAAATATCTTTGTGCCCCTGGACCAAAAATCTCAAAACCCTATCCAATCCCGCATAGTTTATATCTAAAGACTAAATGAGTGGCCTCCACCCTGGGGGTAGTGGCCTTTCCCATTTTGCTAAATAGGAGTTAGTTGGGAGCCTGGCTAGATCCCAACTAAATGGACTGGAAACTCCTGGTGTGGAAATAGGTGCTTGGTATGAAAAAGGTTGAGAACACTAGATTTCTGCATTTCTAACTTTTATAACCCAATAGCTTTAAAAAAGAATTTCATGATCACTAGTGAGCCTTGAAGTGGTATTGGCAGCCTGTAACATACAGGAGATCAGACTAGATGATCTGGTGGTCCCTTCTGGCCTTAAATTCCATGACTCTTATCATAGGGCCTGATTCTCCCCTGCTTTGCACCTTGTGTCTTGTTCAAAGAGAGTGCAGAATGCTACTACATCAGAAAGGTGGCATCTTATACTACAGGGATAGAAAGGACCTCCTTGGTCTTGTAGTTCATCCCTCTATGGTTGGCCTCTATGATAAATCCGCCTAGCCAACAGGAGCACCACATGAAAACAGGAGCTCGTGACTGGCTTTATCTTAAGACACTTAACTTGCTCCCGTGTCCTGAACTCCAGAATCATTAACACAATAGTGCAGTGCTAACCAAGCTGAAATATAACAATGAATTAATCCAGGCAGTTCATTGAGATTTGACTCTGAAATGCTCACTGTTGTGTATAAGTTACTCTGTTATCTCAATCAGTTCAGTAACACATGCTGTCCTAAATGGGAAACTATTTTAGATACTTTGAAGTAAAGAGGCAAGGAGAGAACATAAGAATGGCCATACTGGGTCAGACCAAAGGTCCATCCAGCCCAGTATCCTGTCTACTGACAGTGGCCAATGCCAGGTGCCCCAGAAGGAGTGAACCTAACAGGTAATGATCAAGTGATCTTTCTCCTGCCATCCATCTCCACTCTCTGACAAACAGAGGCTAGGGACACCATTCCTTATCCATCCTGGCTAATAGTCATTAATAGACTTAACCTCCATGAATTTATCTAGTTCTCTTTTAAACCCTGTTAGAGTACTAGTCTTCACAACCTCCTCAGGCAAGGAGTTCCGCAGGTTGACTGTGCGCTGTGTGAACAAGAACTTCCTTTTATTTGTTTTAAATCTGCTGCCCTTCAATTTCATTTGGTGCCCCCTAGTTCTTATATTATGGGAACAAGTAAATGACTTTTCCTTATTCACTTTCTCCATACCACTCATGATTTTATATACCCCTATCATATCCCCCCTTAGTCTCCTCTTTTCCAAGCTGAAATGTCCTAGCCTCTTTAATCTCTCCTCATATGGGACCCATTCCAAACCCCTAATCATTTTAGCTGCCCTTCTCTGAACTTTTTCTAATGCCAGTGTATCTTTTTTGAGATGGGGAGACCACATCTGTATGCAGTATTCAAGATGTGGGAGAACCATGGATTTATATAAGGGCAGTAAGATATTCTCTGTCTTATTCTCTATCCCTTTTTTAATGAGTCCTAACAACATGGGGAATGGAAGCTAGGACTCTGGATTTCTGCCCCTGTGAGCAAGCTCAAATCATTAACTTCTCTCTGCCTCTGTTTCACCATTTGTACATTTTAGATATGATAATTACCTACAGTATCCACCTCATGGGGTGGACATTATGAAGCTTAATTAACATTTCTGAAGCACTTTGAGATCCTCTGATGAAATGTGATATATAAATATTATAATATTTATTATTTGTATTTAATAAGGAACAATCCCACGTTTGAAGGTGGATGGGGGAAAAGTGTTAAAATGTTTTGTCATCTTTTACTATAATTTTCTGAATTGAATCCTAAAGAACTAGAGGGAAGGTCATGGCAGGATTCTTCCCTGATGGCCCATAACATACAGAGCTGCTTTCAGATACAGGTGCGTATCTAAAAGCTGCAAACTGTGCTCAAAAATCAATGCATGGGCATGGACAGAAGAGTACTCATTTGGCCGTGCTATTTACTGTCAGCACAGCTTTAAGTGATATGCTACAAAGTGGCTGGATCGCCTGTCTGAAAACTGTGAGAGCAATTTCACTGACCTCAACATTTAAGCTAATTAGAGGGCTGACCGGCTAAGTACAAATATTGATAATATTCAGCCGTTTACACCCGCTGCTCTGAGCACACCGCAGGGGGAAGACCACACATTGTAAATAGCTTGACCAGACCCTCATTATACTATTACACACTGTGTGGTGGAGGAGAGAAAGTCTGGCTTTGAGTGTTACCTGTTTTGCATAAATGCCTTGACATCTGTCTTACAGTTGCACCAGCAGGTTGTAACAGGCAGGAAATCTGTATCTGAACCACAGATTATAGGAACAGAAGAACAGTGGTTAATTATTCACATGGAGTTTAATGGGCAGAGACAATTGCCTTCCCACTCTGTGAAAGTAACTTGGAGTTGGTGAAATTCTTATTTTAAAAACATATATAATTAGATTACTTCTCATCTGGTTTTCCTAAATTCTCACAGAGCTAAATTATGTTAGTTATCTTAGATAAACCTAAGAGGATCTAAACTGATGTAATTTACTTCTTCCTACCCCTTCAACACGTAAATGTAACTAATACCAATGTAGACCGAGAGAAAAAATTCAGAGGTCATGAGTAAAGGAGTCTTCAGTAATTCGGTGAGTCTACTGGACGCCCTTTGAGTCAAAGTATGTGTATCTAAAATCGTGTAAATTATATGCTAAGAAGGCCAGAAACAGCAGGAGTAATCAGCTTAGACACACCTCTGAATTTGGCCCTGTGTGCCACAACATGCCATGCATCAGACCACAACAGCAACACATACTCTATAAAAGGTTCACAAAACAGTATTACTTTGCATCACTTTCATTGTTACGTATGTGAATCGAGGGGAACTGTTTGGTTGGGCTAGGTGACTTCATCCATTCAGAAAGGTTAGCTGTAATTTGTTCATTGCTTTTCCACAGAGGTACAAGTTTGAAGAGGGCATCTCACTCCACTTTTTATTGAGATGTAGACTGAACCAAATGGCAAAGTAAATAGTCAGATGAAATTGTATCCAAATGCCAGCAGGCCAAGTTAGAGCTGAGCTGTATGAATGAATCAGCAAACTTCACTGCAGTGTGAAGAGGGTAACTTCAACATGGGTGTTGGGAAAGTTTTGGTGAATATCAAAAAAGGTGACTTTGTGTACTGAGCTAATACTTTAGTAAATTAGATCTGAATTAGATACCTGCTTCCAGTAGGTATCAAGTGTGAATGTATAGGCACTGGATGGCTCGGAATTGGCAATGCGATATTAGAGTAACTCACCTTGTGATTATTGCTTCAAATGCAGACCATATTAATAGTGACTGAGTGGATCCCAACAGATTGTTTCTTTAGTGGCTTGTGTGAAATGAGTTTGGTGGGTCTTTGTTCAATGTCTGCATCATAAAACAATCCCACAGTTGGCACTCTCAGGAGAGTGGCCAAGGTTTTAATGGTCATGGAGCCTGAACTCCCCTCCAGGTTAGTGGTAAGGCACATGGAGAACTGCTGCTGCCAGTATGTGGATAAATAAAGCACTTCCTGGGAATGCCAATTCTACACTTATCAGGAACCATTAAATGACACACACACATACACACACACACACACACACTGACTGTACATCACGCCCTCCAAAATGAAAAAGCCTCACAGCATAGAAGTGCTGTGGGGAACCCTTCGATGGAAAGGGGAATTAATTTTGGAATTTCTTCTTCAGCATTGCACCAACAAGACACAAATGAGAGCACAGCAGAAACTAGGCTTCCTTCTCAATGACAGGGACTCACTACTCCCTATTCAGACAGAAATACCCGGCTCATCTGCGCACATCCCTCCACTAGAAGGCTGCTGTGTGTACAGTAAGTTGTTTTATTTTTTTCTTAGTTTCATCTCGCTTTACCCACCCTTTCCAACACAATACAATGGGAACAATGGACAAAGCAGCAGCTCTGCTCAGAGGGCATAATTCACCTCTGGGCAGAGGGCCAGTACATAGGCCCAAGCACCCAGACCGTCAGAATAGGATGTAAGTGGGACCTAAGTGGTTCTTAGACCTTGTGCTGATAATTATGCTGCACAGAGGTAGATTCTCTTCATGCATGTTACCTTAGCAACAGGGACTATGTTAATCTTCCCAATGTGCTTGCTACACTCACTCTCTCATTTTCTTTATGACCTAAGTCATGGAACTTGTGTCTCCTGATGTGAAAAAAACACTATGTTAAAGCATTTAACAATTTCTCCTTCTACTTTAAAAATATCCTGACCCCTAATTTCTATAGAAAATCCATCCTAGTTCCTTTTCTGAATGAGGTTCATGATCAGCTCCTGGCTTTCCTCATTACATTAATGACATATGAATACTAATATGAAATTATCCAGCCTCAGACATGCAGATGCAATCACCTCCCACTCATTTGCAAGATCTGTCTCACTCATTTCCCCATTAAAGAGCATCATATGTTGGACTGATCGGCTTCTCAATCCCTGCATTACGAACAGACACAAAAATGTTGTAAAATGTAAATTCAATTTGCTACCATGCATTTTTATGAAATTTAAAAAAAAAATAGTAAGCTTTCCTCATTCTCAAAACACCACTACTTTGACTAGGGATATTGTGAACAGTGATTAAAAATCTGAACCATCTTTGGAAGTTATTTTAGGGGCTACCAAAATGAATGTGGATGAATTAAGTGTTCATTCTCACTAAATCATTAAAACTGAGGAACAGGAAGAAAATGTTCAAGTTAAATTATGAACTGTAACTAACGAACAAGAAACACTTCAAATGGAGGAAGATGTCTATTTTTTTTCAAATTCACTGATTCAAAAGAATACACAACATTTTTAGATAACTTTTGCATTAAAAACTTATAAGTGCTAAGATTGCCAGCAGGAATGAAAGGAAAGGATCTTGTTAAAGATAATCTTATATTACTTGACTTGATTAAATACTTGATTATAAATTTATTCCACCAGTACAAGCAAGAAGAATATTTCTGAGTCCATCTAAATGAGAACAATCATAACACTGAAATCCTGGCCCCACTGAAATTAATAGCAAAACTCCCATTGACTTCAGTGAGGCCAGGATTTCACCCCTGGTCTTCAATATACTTTAATTGCATATTGTAATTACTTCCTTTATTTTTGATTATGATGATCAATAATAACAGTGTAATAATAGTTATAATAGTGTCATGACATAAAATGAGAGCAGCCATCTGGCTGCTCAAAGATTAAAACTACCAAGGACAAAGTGTAGTAACCCTAAAACAACAGCAACTACAGTTTAGAAACCACAATGGCTACATTCAATCTAGGCAAACAAGAATTATTATAGATAGAAGGTGAATGCAGCAGTTAAATAAAGTGCCTGGCAAGTCACTGAGGCTGAAGTTTTCAAAAGTAGACAGAAATTGGGGGTGTTTGGATTTTTGGATCTCCATCTTGAGATATCTTGGGCATTATTCCCAGAACTGCTGAGCACCAACAACTCCAGTGGAAGCCAAGGGGAGCTGTGAGTTCTCTGCACCTAGGAAAAAAGGTGTCCAAAAATGGAGGCACTCAAAATCAGAAATCACTATTAAAAATGTGGTCCAACTCACATCATTTCTGTGTCATGGCTGAGTTTACTAGAGAAACTAGCTAATATTTCACTTTAGAGAAATGAGCTAGTTTTTAGTGGTAGAAACAGGAGGCATAGACAGGGCCAGTCTTGGCAACTGATAACACAAATTTCCACTCAGGGCTCCACAGTCTTGAATAGACTTGGCAACACATAGTCAAGTCCTGTGTACTTCCTGGCAGAGGGATTAAGGGAGGCAACTCAGATCCTAATATACTTGTAACAGTTAGCACCTCTGCTGGTTAGGGGCCCACAAATCATAAGGTTTAGGACAGAAATAGAGTCAAGGCTTCTGTTAGGACTCATTAGCATGCACATGCAACATTCAGTCACCAGATGGCATTCATAGACTAACAAGCTCTAGTGCTGGAAACCTAGGGAGAAAAAGTGTGCCTTACACACTAACACCTAGAGATGGAGGATGTAAAGGGAGGGCTGATGATTGCGAATGGACAATCAATGTCAAAGGCGATGTTTAGGGATTATTCTGATCTTTCAGTAAAGTCTGGAGTAGAAAAACCCAACCCAAGGCAGATCTGGGCAAAGGATATTTCATTTAATAAGAAACAAAATTTGAAAATAATATCTACATTTAAAAGATTTAAAAAAAAAAAAAATAAGACTGATGATTTAAAAATGGCTTTGATGACTGTGAACAATGTAGTTGAGGACTCAATAATCCTGCAAGGAGCTGAGTGCCCTCAAGTCCGATTGACTTTAATGGCAGTTGAGCATGCTCACACCTATTAGGAAGCACTCATTGAACACCAGGTAGGATCAAACCGTAACAGTGGGAGGGGCTACAAAAATCCAGGGCAGCCCTGAGCTCAGCCTGCGACCCCCATGCCGACTTGGAGCTCAGTGGGATCTTGGCCTGAGCTTAGTACAGCCTTGTGCAAAGTAAAATGTGAGAGGCCTTGTCCACTTCCCTCTTCACTTAATGACCAGACCTAAGACTTCTGCATACACGCACTCACACCTGCAGCATCAACAAACAAGAGCAAAAGCCATACACTGCCATATACAGGTTCTCAAACCTAGGAGTCATTTGATATCCCTTACATTTTATTATTGTCTCTATGGATGGGATGTGCCTAGTTTGTCTTTTTAAACAATAGCAACAATATTATCGGGTTTTATGCCCTTTTGCCCTCTAGAAAAGATGTTAACTAAATAACGCCACAAGAGAAGACATTTGAAGCCATAAATCCCATAAATCAAGTATATGTAAAAAAGACTGAATCTGTGCCAGCAGCTGACTGCAGCCACAGAAACTGCTAGTGCAAAATCGTAGATAATTTTTAAAGTGTGGCACTGTGTCATCATACTGCAGCACTTCTTAAAAGTCATATCCACTGCAAGAGCTGCACATTCTTGTTTTATGGCTGAGCACAAAGCAGGGGCGTAGTCTTTCTGTCAACCACAGATGAACATGTATTTTTTTAGGTATGTGTGTAACTTTTTTAAAAAATAAATACTTAGTTTAAAAACAGAAAATTAGCCCATTAAAACTAGTTTATAAAGCACTTAAATTTTAATCACAACTGATACCTTATGACAATTTTGAGGGGCTGTTGATGTTTTTATCAGCAAAAATACTAATGCAAAAATGCAAAATGTTAAAAATCTGGTTACATTTATTTAGCAACTACTCCAGTTTGCTTTATGTTTGTATATAAATAGTAACTAGTATATTTTTGGTATAGTTACAGTATGTGTATGTAAAGTACCTTGGCTGGGGAAGGGAAAGGTTACAGAGAGAGACATACAGAAATATAAGACAACCTTGTGCTTGCTGGTGCCTGTTTGAGGAATGGTTATATTAGGAAAGCCCATGTTTATTACGCTGAGGCAAAAGGTCAAATCTGAGATCTTTTGGTAATCTGGAGAAATGGAAATTACCTACATCTGTCCTCATGATGACCCTGAGAAATGCTGACACCAAAAGTGTTACAAAGCTAACAGAGATGTAAGCACTAACTTATGTTTATACGGAAGCTGAACATGCTACATCCTCTACATGAGGTAAAGGAATACAGAAACCAGAGAAGCAAGTGCTTCTCATTAATATTGAGTAGATATCACAATCACTGCAGTGGATAAAATTTCATCTTTCCCTCATGGGACCTGTAATACTAACAGCTAGTCAATATTTTAGAAGTTCAAGGAGGGTCTTTTAACACAAGGGACTAAAGTAAAAGCAAACCAAAGCTGAAATATTAATGAGATGTGATACAGCACACTTAGTGTTTAGAGGCTGGAAAGCCTGCTTCACAGAACATTTTCCTGATTGGTGCCCCAGGATTAACTTTGAAAGTTAAATCCTGGGTGTTTTGCACCAAAGACAACTTGTCTTTGGTGGCTATGACCCAATGTGCCCTGCATTCCAGAGGGACATCAAACCAGATGATTCAGATGCTAAAACTGCAGAACACTAACACATACTCCTGATGTAGGCTAGGTAACAGCCACAACATTGGCAATATTAATCCTATGCAACCAAAAGGGCTGCAAACAGCCTTGTTCTCCCAGTACCCTGACATGACATACACAACTGTCCTGCAAGCCTGGGCACCATCCCACATTCCAGTGCTCACCATGCTCACCCCATTCTCCATGGCTCATCAAAGTGACAGTGAGTTTTCACTTTTTCAGGCTTATTCCAATAGTAAAGTTTTATTACAGACAGTGCTGGTAGTAGTAATAGTAGCTTTATTTTCTCTATCTATGTCATGCAATGGGAGGGATCCATGAAGTACGTAGGAGAAGTGGGTGGGTTGCTTGCGATTGGACCATATGGGTAAGAAATGTAAATTACTTTCACCCCTGCCCAAACCCCAAGGCTCCCAGCCACCTCTGCAGCTGGTAGCTCTGGGGTTAATTTAAAAGGCCTAGCTCCTAGCTTCAGCCGAATCCCTGAGCCCTTTAAATCCTGATTTAAAAGCCCCAGGATTTAAAGGCCACACCTCTTCCAGTTGAGGGCCCTCCCCCACCGCAAGACTCTGGACTACCAGTAAGTCCTTTAAGTTACTTTCACCCCTGAAAGAAGCACAGCAGGGAATGAATCCCCTAACTGTCCTCCTTACCTCCTCGCATGGTACAAATTTTTCAGCTCCACTATTAGGATTTCAGGTATTCCCAGGTGTATGGGTTAGTTACTTGAGGCCATAGGAGTTTGTAAAGAGGTGAGGCTAGGTTGTGACAACATGAAGGAAGGAGATTGCAGTCATAGGTGGGAGAGGAATGGGTGCTGCATGTGTGAATTTATACCAGGCCCTGCAAATCCTAGCAGTGGGCATGTATTCTTAATCTGGCTCTGACAGGTGTGTCTCCTCCTATGTTCTTGGTCCATTACGCCCAGAGGGCTGGAGCAAATATCTCTTCTCTTGGCACTTGTGTGCTCTCTTTGGCTTTATGGTATGTGAAGTTGGGATGTTTGTTTCTTTTTCCATGTTTGCTGTTATTGTTTGTTTCTAATTTTGTACTTGGATTGCTCCCTGCCTGGAAATGTCTATGCAAAATGGCTCACCAATTATTTTATTTTATGCAGAGAAAGATCAGCCTGATCCTGTGGTTAATGTTCCAGATGGCCACACTGCAATTCCACATTTGATCCTTGACCTCAGTCACTTGTCCCTGAAGTGTCATAGTCCCCAAAGTGTCATAGTCTGGGATCATACCTGTGAGCAGCGAGTGCCTTGTTTCATTCAATTACCACTGGAGGAGCCAGGGTCTTGTCTCCTGTTCCTAAGCCAGCTGTGACTGGAGCTTGCTTGAGCTCACAAAGAAGGCAGTGCGTGCCTTTTGCCATTCACACTGTCAACCAATATGTGGCCACTGTCACCTACAAATCAACGCTCCTTCCTCTGATTATATTGGGCACTGCTCTGAAACAGCAGCACTTTAGTAGAAGTGAATGCATCAAACTCAAGAGGATGCTTGTTTCTTCAGTGTATTGTTCAGTTTCAATTCACTCAAACTTTATTGGCATGACAAATTATAGAAGTGTTGCCAAAGTGTAAAAGTGAAGCTGATCTCTCAGGTATCCGTCAGCTATAAGTACGAGCCACCCAGGATAAGACTGTACACTGTGTTTGGAGGTGCAACAACTTGTCTTAGGTGTCCATTCCCAATCTGGTGGCAGGTTGCTGCATAGCACAATAACATGTCTGATGGCTTTTTCCTTTATATGCACTGTATATGGCAGCCTTAACTAAGGCTCTCATTGTTATAGGGCACAATCAGTATAACATGTACATGTAATGTACCTTTTCTATAATGGCAACAAATTCCCCAGAGGAGGGTCTGAGCACCGATTAGTCAGCTGAAAAGTTTTCGACATCACAAATTCAGTAGTTTAACTATAAAATGACCCTTTATGTAATTTCTGTAACCACCAAAACATTAGAAACAGGTGATTGTTTTAATACTGGATTAAAGAAAATGCAAGGTTCTACCTTCACAAGGTTCCTCTTGTAACTTTTCTATCACAGATAGGATCCATGTAGATCATCTGGTAACAGGTCCTATAAAAATACCATAGATAGATGAACATGTATGGGGATGGATAGATTGATCATTAGAAAAGATTAGATTGGATAGTCTATGGTAGTGCTGTGGTTTGGCCTGGCCTGTATGGAGCACATCAAACCTGTAAGACCAGGGGCTCTATGCTGATTTTGGTTATGCCTATGAAATGTCATTGTCTTCAACAGACTTACTTCTCAGTATAGTGTTAATGAGAAGTAAGAAACAGGCCTCTGGTATTTGCAGGGCTGTGCCATAGTTCAGTGGCATTATTATAATATGAGGTGGTTATGTTCACATTGGTAAGGCCAAATGGTCCTGGCACTACCACGTTAATAACTCTGTCCCCCAGCATAGTAAATGCTCCTATGTAGATAGGCAAAGGAAACAAATGTGCAAATGTCTTGAAGCAGTAATAGAAACACCTGGTAGAATAAACAGTTGTGGTCTTGGAAACTATCCATATTCCAAGCTCTCAGAAAGGGACTGGATTTATGGAGCAAGGACTAATATGCTTGTACAGTGTTTGCTGCCCATTATGTTTGGAACAGATGCTCATTTAATATATGCAAAGCTCTCCTACTTTCTTCTTTCAAAAGACTCTGCAAAACCCATCTGCTCTGTGACGCATCCTACTGATAATGGCCACCCACCATGCTGTTTCTGCATTGTAGCATTCTTTGTTGTCCTGTGCAGTTCCAGCATGTGTTCCTACACTACAAGCCTTTCCGGGCAGGAAACCTCCTATGTATTTGACACGGTTCTCCTTTTGTACAGGGCTGTGTATGCATACAGCACTACAGAACTAATAACACACATAGGGAAGAAAGGTTGGGTCATTAGGGAACGGGGAGAAGAAAAACCTTTCTAAGTCACAACTTAGAATTTAAATTTAGGTTCATTAAGTGTTTCCATACAATTATGGTGATGCAAAGATTTCCCCTCCCCAACTTTGGAGCAGCATTGTGTGTGCCATTTGGAAGCCACTTCTACCCCAGCAGTAGATTCATTTGAGCAAAGTGTGAAGTGATTTCTGTTTATGAAGGACTCTAAGGTGAAAGTTGCTGTGTAAAAGCCCAGCTCTGAACTATATTCAATAATGTGAAGATTGCACAGTTAAAAATCATAGAAGATTAGGCATTGATCCTGCAAATTACTCCATATGGGCAGACCCCCACTATGCACACCTTGTACACCCCTTTATGCAGAGTGAGTCCTACTGAAGATAATGGAACTCTACACAGGCACTGGCCTCCACATGTAG